>NW_027472616.1:600000-1028771 GCF_030347505.1 Rhynchophorus ferrugineus | reverse complement strand
GGCTCTGCTTCTAACTTGGGCCCAAATTGTAAAATGGTCTTATCTATTGGCGATTTCGTTCCAATTCACATTCCAAGTAATATTCGGCATGCTAATTACATTGCCGGTTGCCAAATTGCATTATCTCTTATAGTTTCCGAGATATGGACTATCGATAATTTACATCTTAGGCTCTGCTTCTAACTTGGGCCCAAATTGTAAAATGGTCTTATCTATTGGCGATTTCGTTCCAATTCACATTCCAAGTAATATTCGGCATGCTAATTACATTGCCGGTTGCCAAATTGCATTATCTCTTATAGTTTCCGAGATATGGACTATCGATAATTTACACCTTAGGCTCTGCTTCTAACTTGGGCCCTAATTATAAAATGGTCTTATCTATTGGCGATTTCGTTCCAATTCACATTCCAAGTGATATTCGGCATGCTAATTACATTGCCGGTTGCCAAATTGCATTATCTCTTATAGTTTCCGAGATATGGACTATCGATAATTTACACCTTAGGCTCTGCTTCTAACTTGGGCCCAAATTGTAAAATGGTCTTATCTATTGGCGATTTCGTTCCAATTCACATTCCAAGTAGTATTCGGCATGCTAATTACATTGCCGGTTGCCAAATTGCATTATCTCTTATAGTTTCCGAGATATGGACTATCGATAATTTACACCTTAGGCTCTGCTTCTAACTTGGGCCCAAATTGTAAAATGGTCTTATCTATTGGCGATTTCGTTCCAATTCTCATTCCAAGTAATATTCGGCATGCTAATTACATTGCCGGTTGCCAAATTGCATTATCTCTTATAGTTTCCGAGATATGGACTATCGATAATTTACACCTTAGGCTCTGCTTCTAACTTGGGCCCAAATTGTAAAATGGTCTTATCTATTGGCGATTTCGTTCCAATTCACACTCCAAGTAATATTCGGCATGCTAATTACATTGCCGGTTGCGAAATTGCATTATCTCTTATAGTTTCCGAGATATGCACTATCAATAATTTACACCTTAGGCTCTGCTTCTAACTTGGGCCCAAATTGTAAAATGGTCTTATCTATTGGCGATTTCGTTCCAATTCACATTCCAAGTAATATTCGGCATGCTAATTACATTGCCGGTTGCCAAATTGCATTATCTCTTATAGTTTCCGAGATATGGACTATCGATAATTTACACCTTAGGCTCTGCTTCTAACTTGGGCCCAAATTGTAAAATGGTCTTATCTATTGGCGATTTCGTTCCAATTCACATTCCAAGTAATATTCGGCATGCTAATTACATTGCCGGTTGCCAAATTGCATTATCTCTTATAGTTTCCGAGATATGGACTATCGATAATTTACACCTTAGGCTCTGCTTCTAACTTGGGCCCAAATTGTAAAATGGTCTTATCTATTGGCGATTTCGTTCCAATTCACATTCCAAGTAATATTCGGCATGCTAATTACATTGCCGGTTGCCAAATTGCATTACCTCTTATAGTTTCCGAGATATGGACTATCGATAATTTACACCTTAGGCTCTGCTTCTAACTTGGGCCCAAATTGTAAAATGGTCTTATCTATTGGCGATTTCGTTCCAATTCACATTCCAAGTAATATTCGGCATGCTAATTACATTGCCGGTTGCCAAATTGCATTATCTCTTATAGTTTCCGAGATATGGACTATCGATAATTTACACCTTAGGCTCTGCTTCTAACTTGGGCCCAAATTGTAAAATGGTCTTCTCTATTGGCGATTTCGTTCCAATTCACATTCCAAGTAATATTCGGCATGCTAATTACATTGCCGGTTGCCAAATTGCATTATCTCTTATAGTTTCCGAGATATGGACTATCAATAATTTACACCTTAGGCTCTGCTTCTAATTTGGGCCCAAATTGTAAAATGGTCTTATCTATTGGCGATTTCGTTCCAATTCACATTCCAAGTAATATTCGGCATGCTAATTATATTGCCGGTTGCCAAATTGCATTATCTCTTATAGTTTCCGAGATATGGACTATCGATAATTTACACCTTAGGCTCTGCTTCTAACTTGGGCCCAAATTGTAAAATGGTCTTATCTATTGGCGATTTCGTTCCAATTCACATTCCAAGTAATATTCGGCATGCTAATTACATTGCCGGTTGCCAAATTGCATTATCTCTTATAGTTTCCGAGATATGGACTATCGATAATTTACACCTTAGGCTCTGCTTCTAACTTGGGCCCAAATTGTAAAATGGTCTTATCTATTGGCGATTTAGTTGCAATTCACATTCCAAGTAATATTCGGCATGCTAATTACATTGCCGGTTGCCAAATTGCATTATCTCTTATAGTTTCCGAGATATGGACTATCGATAATTTACACCTTAGTCTCTGCTTCTAACTTGGGCCCAAATTGTAAAATGGTCTTATCTATTGGCGATTTCGTTCCAATTCACATTCCAAGTAATATTCGGCATGCTAATTACATTGCCGGTTGCCAAATTGCATTATCTCTTATAGTTTCCGAGATATGGACTATCGATAATTTACACCTTAGGCTCTGCTTCTAACTTGGGCCCAAATTGTAAAATGGTCTTATCTATTGGCGATTTCGTTCCAATTCACATTCCAAGTAATATTCGGCATGCTAATTACATTGCCGGTTGCCAAATTGCATTATCTCTTATAGTTTCCGAGATATGGACTATCGATAATTTACACCTTAGGCTCTGCTTCTAACTTGGCCCAAATTGTAAAATTGTCTTATCTATTGGCGATTTCGTTCCAATTCACACTCCAAGTAATATTCGGCATGCTAATTACATTGCCGGTTGCGAAATTGCATTATCTTTTATAGTTTCCGAGATATGGACTATCGATAATTTACACCTTAGGCTCTGCTTCTAACTTGGGCCCAAATTGTAAAATGGTCTTATCTATTGGCGATTTCGTCCCAATTCACATTCCAAGTGATATTCGGCATGCTAATTACATTGCCGGTTGCGAAATTTCATTATCTCTTATAGTTTCCGAGATATGGACTATCCATAATTTACACCTTAGGCTCTGCTTCTAACTTGGGCCCAAATTGTAAAATGGCCTTATCTATTGGCGATTTCGTCCCAATTCACATTCCAAGTAATATTCGGCATGCTAATTACATTGCCGGTTGCGAAATTGCATTATCTCTTATAGTTTCAGAGATATGGACTATCGATAATTTACACCTTAGGCTCTGCTTCTAACTTGGGCCCAAATTGTAAAATGGTCTTATCTATTGGCAATTTCGTTCCAATTCACATTCCAAGTAACATTCGGCATGCCAATTACATTGCCGGTTGCCAAATTGCATTAACTCTTATAGTTTCCGAGATATGGACTATCGATAATTTACACCTTAGGCTCTGCTTCTAACTTGGGCCCAAATTGTAAAATGGTCTTATCTATTGGCAATTTCGTTCCAATTCACATTCCAAGTAATATTCGGCATGCTAATTACATTGCCGGTTGCCAAATTGCATTATCTCTTATAGTTTCCGAGATATGGACTATCGATAATTTACACCTTAGGCTCTGCTTCTAACTTGGGCCCAAATTGTAAAATGGTCTTATCTATTGGCGATTTCGTTCCAATTCACATTCCAAGTAATATTCGGCATGCTAATTACATTGCCGGTTGCCAAATTGCATTAACTCTTATAGTTTCCGAGATATGGACTATCGATAATTTACACCTTAGGCTCTGCTTCTAACTTGGGCCCAAATTGTAAAATGGTCTTATCTATTTGCGATTTCGTTCCAATTCACATTCCAAGTAATATTCGGCATGCTAATTACATTGCCGGTTGCCAAATTGCATTATCTCTTATAGTTTCCGAGATATGGACTATCGATAATTTACACCATAGGCTCTGCTTCTAACTTGGGCCCAAATTGTAAAATGGCCTTATCTATTGGCGATTTCGTTCCAATTCACATTCCAAGTAATATTCGGCATGCTAATTACATTGCCGGTTGCCAAATTGCATTATCTCTTATAGTTTCCGAGTTATGGACTATCGATAATTTACACCTTAGGCTCTGCTTCTAACTTGGGCCCAAATTGTAAAATGGTCTTATCTATTGGCGATTTCGTTCCAATTCACATTCCAAGTAATATTCGGCATGCTAATTACATTGCCGGTTGCCAAATTGCATTATCTCTTATAGTTTCCGAGATATGGACTATCGATAATTTACACCTTAGGCTCTGCTTCTAACTTGGGCCCAAATTGTAAAATGGTCTTATCTATTGGCGATTTCGTTCCAATTCACATTCCAAGTAATATTCGGCATGCTAATTACATTGCCGGTTGCCAAATTGCATTATCTCTTATAGTTTCCGAGATATGGACTATCAATAATTTACACCTTAGGCTCTGCTTCTAACTTGGGCCCAAATTGTAAAATGGTCTTATCTATTGGCGATTTCGTTCCAATTCACATTAAAAGTAATATTCGGCATGCTAATTACATTGCCGGTTGCCAAATTGCATTATCTCTTATAGTTTCCGAGATATGGACTATCGATAATTTACACCATAGGCTCTGCTTCTAACTTGGGCTAAAATTGTAAAATGGTCTTACCTATTGGCGATTTCGTTCCAATTCACATTCCAAGTAATATTCGGCATGCTAATTACATTGCCGGTTGCCAAATTGCATTATCTCTTATAGTTTCCGAGATATGGACTATCGATAATTTACACCTTAGGCTCTGCTTCTAACTTGGGCCCAAATTGTAAAATGGTCTTATCTATTGGCGATTTCGTTCCAATTCACATTCCAAGTAATATTCGGCATGCTAATTACATTGCCGGTTGCCAAATTGCATTATCTCTTATAGTTTCCGAGATATGGACTATCGATAATTTACACCTTAGGCTCTGCTTCTAACTTGGGCCCAAATTGTAAAATGGTCTTATCTATTGGCGATTTCGTTCCAATTCACATTCCAAGTAATATTCGGCATGCTAATTACATTGCCGGTTGCCAAATTGAATTATCTCTTATAGTTTCCGAGATATGGACTATCGATAATTTACACCTCAGGCTCTGCTTCTAACTTGGGCCCAAATTGTAAAATGGTCTTACCTATTGGCGATTTCGTTCCAATTCACATTCCAAGTAATATTCGGCATGCTAATTACATTGCCGGTTGCCAAATTGCATTATCTCTTATAGTTTCCGAGATATGGACTATCGATAATTTACACCTTAGGCTCTGCTTCTAACTTGGGCCCAAATTGTAAAATGGTCTTATCTATTGGCGATTTCGTCCCAATTCACATTCCAAGTGATATTCGGCATGCTAATTACATTGCCGGTTGCGAAATTGCATTATCTCTTATAGTTTCCGAGATATGGACTATCCATAATTTACACCTTAGGCTCTGCTTCTAACTTGGGCAAAAAATTGTAAAAGGGTCTTATCTATTGGCGATTTCGTTCCAATTCACATTCCAAGTAATATTCGGCATGCTAATTACATTGCCGGTTGCCAAATTGCATTATCTCTTATAGTTTCCGAGATATGGACTATCGATAATTTACACCATAGGCTCTGCTTCTAACTTGGGCCCAAATTGTAAAATGGCCTTATCTATTGGCGATTTCGTTCCAATTCACATTCCAAGTAATATTCGGCATGCTAATTACATTGCCGGTTGCCAAATTGCATTATCTCTTATAGTTTCCGAGTTATGGACTATCGATAATTTACACCTTAGGCTCTGCTTCTAACTTGGGCCCAAATTGTAAAATGGTCTTATCTATTGGCGATTTCGTTCCAATTCACATTCCAAGTAATATTCGGCATGCTAATTACATTGCCGGTTGCCAAATTGCATTATCTCTTATAGTTTCCGAGATATGGACTATCGATAATTTACACCTTAGGCTCTGCTTCTAACTTGGGCCCAAATTGTAAAATGGTCTTATCTATTGGCGATTTCGTTCCAATTCACATTCCAAGTAATATTCGGCATGCTAATTACATTGCCGGTTGCCAAATTGCATTATCTCTTATAGTTTCCGAGATATGGACTATCAATAATTTACACCTTAGGCTCTGCTTCTAACTTGGGCCCAAATTGTAAAATGGTCTTATCTATTGGCGATTTCGTTCCAATTCACATTCCAAGTAATATTCGGCATGCTAATTACATTGCCGGTTGCCAAATTGAATTATCTCTTATAGTTTCCTAGATATGGACTATCGATAATTTACACCTTAGGCTCTGCTTCTAACTTGGGCTAAAATTGTAAAATGGTCTTACCTATTGGCGATTTCGTTCCAATTCACATTCCAAGTAATATTCGGCATGCTAATTACATTGCCGGTTGCCAAATTGCATTATCTCTTATAGTTTCCGAGATATGGACTATCGATAATTTACACCTTAGGCTCTGCTTCTAACTTGGGCCCAAATTGTAAAATGGTCTTATCTATTACCGATTTCGTTCCAATTCACATTCCAAGTAATATTCGGCATGCTAATTACATTGCCGGTTGCCAAATTGCATTATCTCTTATAGTTTCCGAGATATGGACTATCGATAATTTACACCTTAGGCTCTGCTTCTAACTTGGGCCCAAATTGTAAAATGGTCTTATCTATTGGCGATTTCGTCCCAATTCACATTCCAAGTAATATTCGGCATGCTAATTACATTGCCGGTTGCCAAATTGAATTATCTCTTATAGTTTCCAAGATATGGACTATCGATAATTTACACCTTAGGCTCTGCTTCTAACTTGGGCCCAAATTGTAAAATGGTCTTACCTATTGGCGATTTCGTTCCAATTCACATTCCAAGTAATATTCGGCATGCTAATTACATTGCCGGTTGCCAAATTGCATTATCTCTTATAGTTTCCGAGATATGGACTATCGATAATTTACACCTTAGGCTCTGCTTCTAACTTGGGCCCAAATTGTAAAATGGTCTTATCTATTGGCGATTTCGTCCCAATTCACATTCCAAGTGATATTCGGCATGCTAATTACATTGCCGGTTGCGAAATTGCATTATCTCTTATAGTTTCCGAGATATGGACTATCCATAATTTACACCTTAGGCTCTGCTTCTAACTTGGGCCCAAATTGTAAAATGGTCTTATCTATTGGCGATTTCGTTCCAATTCACATTCCAAGTAATATTCGGCATGCTAATTACATTGCCGGTTGCCAAATTGCATTATCTCTTATAGTTTCCGAGATATGGACTATCGATAATTTACACCTTAGGCTCTGCTTCTAACTTGGGCCCAAATTGTAAAATGGTCTTATCTATTGGCGATTTCGTCCCAATTCACATTCCAAGTGATATTCGGCATGCTAATTACATTGCCGGTTGCGAAATTGCATTATCTCTTATAGTTTCCGAGATATGGACTATCGATAATTTACACCTTAGGCTCTGCTTCTAACTTGGGCCCAAATTGTAAAATATCCTTATCTATTGGCGATTTCGTCCCAATTCACATTCCAAGTAATATTCGGCATGCTAATTACATTGCCGGTTGCGAAATTGCATTATCTCTTATAGTTTCAGAGATATGGACTATCGATAATTTACACCTTAGGCTCTGCTTCTAACTTGGGCCCAAATTGTAAAATGGTCTTATCTATTGGCAATTTCGTTCCAATTCACATTCCAAGTAACATTCGGCATGCCAATTACATTGCCGGTTGCCAAATTGCATTATCTCTTATAGTTTCCGAGATATGGACTATCGATAATTTACACCTTAGGCTCTGCTTCTAACTTGGGCCCAAATTGTAAAATGGTCTTATCTATTGGCGATTTCGTTCCAATTCACATTCCAAGTAATATTCGGCATGCTAATTACATTGCCGGTTGCCAAATTGCATTATATCTTATAGTTTCCGAGATATGGACTATCGATAATTTACACCTTAGGCTCTGCTTCTAACTTGGGCCCAAATTATAAAATGGTCTTATCTATTGGCGATTTCGTTCCAATTCACATTCCAAGTAATATCCGGCATGCTAATTACATTGACGGTTGCCAAATTGAATTATCTCTTATAGTTTCCGAGATATGGACTATCGATAATTTACACCTTAGGCTCTGCTTCTAACTTGGGCCCAAATTGTAAAATGGTGTTACCTATTGGCGATTTCGTTCCAATTCACATTCCAAGTAATATTCGGCATGCTAATTACATTGCCGGTTGCCAAATTGCATTATCTCTTATAGTTTCCGAGATATGGACTATCGATAATTTACACCTTAGGCTCTGCTTCTAACTTGGGCCCAAATTGTAAAATGGTCTTATCTATTGGCGATTTCGTTCCAATTCACATTCCAAGTAATATTCGGCATGCTAATTACATTGCCGGTTGCCAAATTGCATTATCTCTTATAGTTTCCGAGATATGGACTATCGATAATTTACATCTTAGGCTCTGCTTCTAACTTGGGCCCAAATTGTAAAATCGTCTTATCTATTGGCGATTTCGTTTCAATTCACATTCCAAGTAATATTCGGCATGCTAATTACATTGCCGGTTGCCAAATTGCATTATCTCTTATAGTTTCTGAGACATGGACTATCGATAATTTACACCTTAGGCTCTGCTTCTAACTTGGGCCCAAATTGTAAAATGGTCTTATCTATAGGCGATTTTGTTCCAATTCACATTCCAAGTAATATCCGGCATGCTAATTACTTTGCGGGTTGCCAAATTGAATTATCTCTTATAGTTTCCGAGATATGGACTATCGATAATTTACACCTTAGGCTCTGCTTCTAACTTGGGCCCAAATTGTAAAATGGTCTTATCTATTGGCGATTTCGTTCCAATTCACATTCCAAGTAATATTCGGCATGCTAATTACATTGCCGTTTGCCAAATTGCATTATCTCTTATAGTTTCCGAGATATGGACTATCGATAATTTACACCTTAGGCTCTGCTTCTAACTTGGGCCCAAATTATAAAATGGTCTTATCTATTGGCGATTTCGTTCCAATTCACGTTCCAAGTAATATTCGGCATGCTAATTACATTGCCGGTTGCCAAATTGCATTAAATCTTATAGTTTCCGAGATATGGACTATCGATAATTTACACCTTAGGCTCTGCTTCTAACTTGGGCCCAAATTGTAAAATGGTCTTATCTATTGGCAATTTCGTTCCAATTCACATTCCAAGTAATATTCGGCATGCTAATTACATTGCCGGTTGCCAAATTGCATTATCTCTTATAGTTTCCGAGATATGGACTATCGATAATTTACACCTTAGGCTCTGCTTCTAACTTGGGCCCAAATTGTAAAATGGTCTTATCTATTGGCGATTTCGTTCCAATTCACATTCCAAGTAATATTCGGCATGCTAATTACATTGCCGGTTGCCAAATTGCATTAACTCTTATAGTTTCCGAGATATGGACTATCGATAATTTACACCTTAGGCTCTGCTTCTAACTTGGGCCCAAATTGTAAAATGGTCTTATCTATTTGCGATTTCGTTCCAATTCACATTCCAAGTAATATTCGGCATGCTAATTACATTGCCGGTTGCCAAATTGCATTATCTCTTATAGTTTCCGAGATATGGACTATCGATAATTTACACTATAGGCTCTGCTTCTAACTTGGGCCCAAATTGTAAAATGGCCTTATCTATTGGCGATTTCGTTCCAATTCACATTCCAAGTAATATTCGGCATGCTAATTACATTGCCGGTTGCCAAATTGCATTATCTCTTATAGTTTCCGAGTTATGGACTATCGATAATTTACACCTTAGGCTCTGCTTCTAACTTGGGCCCAAATTGTAAAATGGTCTTATCTATTGGCGATTTCGTTCCAATTCACATTCCAAGTAATATTCGGCATGCTAATTACATTGCCGGTTGCCAAATTGCATTATCTCTTATAGTTTCCGAGATATGGACTATCGATAATTTACACCTTAGGCTCTGCTTCTAACTTGGGCCCAAATTGTAAAATGGTCTTATCTATTGGCGATTTCGTTCCAATTCACATTCCAAGTAATATTCGGCATGCTAATTACATTGCCGGTTGCCAAATTGCATTATCTCTTATAGTTTCCGAGATATGGACTATCGATAATTTACACCTTAGGCTCTGCTTCTAACTTGGGCCCAAATTGTAAAATGGTCTTATCTATTGGCAATTTCGTTCCAATTCACATTCCAAGTAACATTCGGCATGCCAATTACATTGCCGGTTGCCAAATTGCATTATCTCTTATAGTTTCCGAGATATGGACTATCGATAATTTACACCTTAGGCTCTGCTTCTAACTTGGGCCCAAATTGTAAAATGGTCTTATCTATTGGCGATTTCGTTCCAATTCACATTCCAAGTAATATTCGGCATGCTAATTACATTGCCGGTTGCCAAATTGCATTAACTCTTATAGTTTCCGAGATATGGACTATCGATAATTTACACCTTAGGCTCTGCTTCTAACTTGGGCCCAAATTGTAAAATGGTCTTATCTATTGGCGATTCCGTTCCAATTCACATTCCAAGTAATATTCGGCATGCTAATTACATTGCCGGTTGCCAAATTGCATTATCTCTTATAGTTTCCGAGATATGGACTATCGATAATTTACACCATAGGCTCTGCTTCTAACTTGGGCCCAAATTGTAAAATGGTCTTATCTATTGGCGATTTCGTTCCAATTCACATTCCAAGTAATATTCGGCATGCTAATTACATTGCCGGTTGCCAAATTGCATTATCTCTTATAGTTTCCGAGATATGGACTATCGATAATTTACACCTTAGGCTCTGCTTCTAACTTGGGCCCAAATTGTAAAATCGTCTTATCTATTGGCGATTTCGTTCCAATTCACATTCCAAGTAATATTCGGCATGCTAATTACATTGCCGGTTGCCAAATTGCATTATCTCTTATAGTTTCCGAGATATGGACTATCGATAATTTACACCTTAGGCTCTGCTTCTAACTTGGGCCCAAATTGTAAAATGGTCTTATCTATTGGCGATTTCGTTCCAATTCACATTCCAATTAATATTCGGAATGCTAATTACATTGCCGGTTGCCAAATTGCATTATCTCTTATAGTTTCCGAGATATGGACTATCGATAATTTACACCTTAGGCTCTGCTTCTAACTTGGGCCCAAATTGTAAAATGGTCTTATCTATTGGCGATTTCGTTCCAATTCACATTCCAAGTAATATTCGGCATGCTAATTACATTGCCGTTTGCCAAATTGCATTATCTCTTATAGTTTCCGAGATATGGACTATCGATAATTTACACCTTAGGCTCTGCTTCTAACTTGGGCCCAAATTGTAAAATGGTCTTATCTATTGGCGATTTCGTTCCAATTCACATTCCAAGTAATATTCGGCATGCTAATTACATTGCCGGTTGCCAAATTGCATTATATCTTATAGTTTCCGAGATATGGACTATCGATAATTTACACCTTAGGCTCTGCTTCTAACTTGGGCCCAAATTGTAAAATGGTCTTATCTATTGGCGATTTCGTTCCAATTCACATTCCAAGTAATATCCGGCATGCTAATTACATTGACGGTTGCCAAATTGAATTATCTCTTATAGTTTCCGAGATATGGACTATCGATAATTTACACCTTAGGCTCTGCTTCTAACTTGGGCCCAAATTGTAAAATGGTGTTACCTATTGGCGATTTCGTTCCAATTCACATTCCAAGTAATATTCGGCATGCTAATTACATTGCCGGTTGCCAAATTGCATTATCTCTTATAGTTTCCGAGATATGGACTATCGATAATTTACACCTTAGGCTCTGCTTCTAACTTGGGCCCAAATTGTAAAATGGTCTTATCTATTGGCGATTTCGTTCCAATTCACATTCCAAGTAATATTCGGCATGCTAATTACATTGCCGGTTGCCAAATTGCATTATCTCTTATAGTTTCCGAGATATGGACTATCGATAATTTACATCTTAGGCTCTGCTTCTAACTTGGGCCCAAATTGTAAAATCGTCTTATCTATTGGCGATTTCGTTCCAATTCACATTCCAAGTAATATTCGGCATGCTAATTACATTGCCGGTTGCCAAATTGCATTATCTCTTATAGTTTCTGAGATATGGACTATCGATAATTTACACCTTAGGCTCTGCTTCTAACTTGGGCCCAAATTGTAAAATGGTCTTATCTATAGGCGATTTCGTTCCAATTCACATTCCAAGTAATATACGGCATGCTAATTACTTTGCCGGTTGCCAAATTGAATTATCTCTTATAGTTTCCGAGATATGGACTATCGATAATTTACACCTTAGGCTCTGCTTCTAACTTGGGCCCAAATTGTAAAATGGTCTTATCTATTGGCGATTTCGTTCCAATTCACATTCCAAGTAATATTCGGCATGCTAATTACATTGCCGGTTGCCAAATTGCATTATCTCTTATAGTTTCCGAGATATGGACTATCGATAATTTACATCTTAGGCTCTGCTTCTAACTTGGGCCCAAATTGTAAAATGGTCTTATCTATTGGCGATTTCGTTCCAATTCACATTCCAAGTAATATTCATCATGCTAATTACATTGCCGGTTGCCAAATTGCATTATCTCTTATAGTTTCCGAGATATGGACTATCGATAATTTACACCTTAGGCTCTGCTTCTAACTTGGGCCCAAATTGTAAAATGGTCTTATCTATTGGCGATTTCGTCACAATTCACATTCCAAGTGATATTCGGCATGCTAATTACATTGCCGGTTGCGAAATTGCATTATCTCTTAGAGTTTCCGAGATATGGACTATCAATAATTTACACCTTAGGCTCTGCTTCTAACTTGGGCCCAAATTATAAAATGGTCTTATCTATTGGCGATTTCGTTCCAATTCACATTCCAAGTAATATCCGGCATGCTAATTACATTGACGGTTGCCAAATTGAATTATCTCTTATAGTTTCCGAGATATGGACTATCGATAATTTACACCTTAGGCTCTGCTTCTAACTTGGGCCCAAATTGTAAAATGGTCTTACCTATTGGCGATTTCGTTCCAATTCACATTCCAAGTAATATTCGGCATGCTAATTACATTGCCGGTTGCCAAATTGCATTATCTCTTATAGTTTCCGAGATATGGACTATCGATAATTTACACCTTAGGCTCTGCTTCTAACTTGGGCCCAAATTGTAAAATGGTCTTATCTATTGGCGATTTCGTTCCAATTCACATTCCAAGTAATATTCGGCATGCTAATTACATTGCCGTTTGCCAAATTGCATTATCTCTTATAGTTTCCGAGATATGGACTATCAATAATTTACATCTTAGGCTCTGCTTCTAACTTGGGCCCAAATTGTAAAATCGTCTTATCTATTGGCGATTTCGTTCCAATTCACATTCCAAGTAATATTCGGCATGCTAATTACATTGCCGGTTGCCAAATTGCATTATCTCTTATAGTTTCTGAGACATGGACTATCGATAATTTACACCTTAGGCTATGCTTCTAACTTGGGCCCAAATTGTAAAATGGTCTTATCTATAGGCGATTTCGTTCCAATTCACATTCCAAGTAATATCCGGCATGCTAATTACTTTGCCGGTTGCCAAATTGAATTATCTCTTATAGTTTCCGAGATATGGACTATCGATAATTTACACCTTAGGCTCTGCTTCTAACTTGGGCCCAAATTGTAAAATGGTCTTATCTATTGGCGATTTCGTTCCAATTCACATTCCAAGTAATATTCGGCATGCTAATTACATTGCCGGTTGCCAAATTGCATTATCTCTTATAGTTTCCGAGATATGGACTATCGATAATTTACATCTTAGGCTCTGCTTCTAACTTGGGCCCAAATTGTAAAATGGTCTTATCTATTGGCGATTTCGTTCCAATTCACATTCCAAGTAATATTCGGCATGCTAATTACATTGCCGGTTGCCAAATTGCATTATCTCTTATAGTTTCCGAGATATGGACTATCGATAATTTACACCTTAGGCTCTGCTTCTAACTTGGGCCCAAATTATAAAATGGTCTTATCTATTGGCGATTTCGTTCCAATTCACATTCCAAGTGATATTCGGCATGCTAATTACATTGCCGGTTGCCAAATTGCATTATCTCTTATAGTTTCCGAGATATGGACTATCGATAATTTACACCTTAGGCTCTGCTTCTAACTTGGGCCCAAATTGTAAAATGGTCTTATCTATTGGCGATTTCGTTCCAATTCACATTCCAAGTAGTATTCGGCATGCTAATTACATTGCCGGTTGCCAAATTGCATTATCTCTTATAGTTTCCGAGATATGGACTATCGATAATTTACACCTTAGGCTCTGCTTCTAACTTGGGCCCAAATTGTAAAATGGTCTTATCTATTGGCGATTTCGTTCCAATTCTCATTCCAAGTAATATTCGGCATGCTAATTACATTGCCGGTTGCCAAATTGCATTATCTCTTATAGTTTCCGAGATATGGACTATCGATAATTTACACCTTAGGCTCTGCTTCTAACTTGGGCCCAAATTGTAAAATGGTCTTATCTATTGGCGATTTCGTTCCAATTCACACTCCAAGTAATATTCGGCATGCTAATTACATTGCCGGTTGCGAAATTGCATTATCTCTTATAGTTTCCGAGATATGCACTATCAATAATTTACACCTTAGGCTCTGCTTCTAACTTGGGCCCAAATTGTAAAATGGTCTTATCTATTGGCGATTTCGTTCCAATTCACATTCCAAGTAATATTCGGCATGCTAATTACATTGCCGGTTGCCAAATTGCATTATCTCTTATAGTTTCCGAGATATGGACTATCGATAATTTACACCTTAGGCTCTGCTTCTAACTTGGGCCCAAATTGTAAAATGGTCTTATCTATTGGCGATTTCGTTCCAATTCACATTCCAAGTAATATTCGGCATGCTAATTACATTGCCGGTTGCCAAATTGCATTATCTCTTATAGTTTCCGAGATATGGACTATCGATAATTTACACCTTAGGCTCTGCTTCTAACTTGGGCCCAAATTGTAAAATGGTCTTATCTATTGGCGATTTCGTTCCAATTCACATTCCAAGTAATATTCGGCATGCTAATTACATTGCCGGTTGCCAAATTGCATTACCTCTTATAGTTTCCGAGATATGGACTATCGATAATTTACACCTTAGGCTCTGCTTCTAACTTGGGCCCAAATTGTAAAATGGTCTTATCTATTGGCGATTTCGTTCCAATTCACATTCCAAGTAATATTCGGCATGCTAATTACATTGCCGGTTGCCAAATTGCATTATCTCTTATAGTTTCCGAGATATGGACTATCGATAATTTACACCTTAGGCTCTGCTTCTAACTTGGGCCCAAATTGTAAAATGGTCTTCTCTATTGGCGATTTCGTTCCAATTCACATTCCAAGTAATATTCGGCATGCTAATTACATTGCCGGTTGCCAAATTGCATTATCTCTTATAGTTTCCGAGATATGGACTATCAATAATTTACACCTTAGGCTCTGCTTCTAATTTGGGCCCAAATTGTAAAATGGTCTTATCTATTGGCGATTTCGTTCCAATTCACATTCCAAGTAATATTCGGCATGCTAATTATATTGCCGGTTGCCAAATTGCATTATCTCTTATAGTTTCCGAGATATGGACTATCGATAATTTACACCTTAGGCTCTGCTTCTAACTTGGGCCCAAATTGTAAAATGGTCTTATCTATTGGCGATTTCGTTCCAATTCACATTCCAAGTAATATTCGGCATGCTAATTACATTGCCGGTTGCGAAATTGCATTATCTCTTATAGTTTCCGAGATATGGACTATCGATAATTTACACCTTAGGCTCTGCTTCTAACTTGGGCCCAAATTGTAAAATGGTCTTATCTATTGGCGATTTCGTCCCAATTCACATTCCAAGTGATATTCGGCATGCTAATTACATTGCCGGTTGCGAAATTTCATTATCTCTTATAGTTTCCGAGATATGGACTATCCATAATTTACACCTTAGGCTCTGCTTCTAACTTGGGCCCAAATTGTAAAATGGCCTTATCTATTGGCGATTTCGTCCCAATTCACATTCCAAGTAATATTCGGCATGCTAATTACATTGCCGGTTGCGAAATTGCATTATCTCTTATAGTTTCAGAGATATGGACTATCGATAATTTACACCTTAGGCTCTGCTTCTAACTTGGGCCCAAATTGTAAAATGGTCTTATCTATTGGCAATTTCGTTCCAATTCACATTCCAAGTAACATTCGGCATGCCAATTACATTGCCGGTTGCCAAATTGCATTATCTCTTATAGTTTCCGAGATATGGACTATCGATAATTTACACCTTAGGCTCTGCTTCTAACTTGGGCCCAAATTGTAAAATGGTCTTATCTATTGGCGATTTCGTTCCAATTCACATTCCAAGTATTATTCGGCATGCCAATTACATTGCCGGTTGCCAAATTGCATTAACTCTTATAGTTTCCGAGATATGGACTATCGATAATTTACACCTTAGGCTCTGCTTCTAACTTGGGCCCAAATTGTAAAATGGTCTTATCTATTGGCAATTTCGTTCCAATTCACATTCCAAGTAATATTCGGCATGCTAATTACATTGCCGGTTGCCAAATTGCATTATCTCTTATAGTTTCCGAGATATGGACTATCGATAATTTACACCTTAGGCTCTGCTTCTAACTTGGGCCCAAATTGTAAAATGGTCTTATCTATTGGCGATTTCGTTCCAATTCACATTCCAAGTAATATTCGGCATGCTAATTACATTGCCGGTTGCCAAATTGCATTAACTCTTATAGTTTCCGAGATATGGACTATCGATAATTTACACCTTAGGCTCTGCTTCTAACTTGGGCCCAAATTGTAAAATGGTCTTATCTATTTGCGATTTCGTTCCAATTCACATTCCAAGTAATATTCGGCATGCTAATTACATTGCCGGTTGCCAAATTGCATTATCTCTTATAGTTTCCGAGATATGGACTATCGATAATTTACACCATAGGCTCTGCTTCTAACTTGGGCCCAAATTGTAAAATGGCCTTATCTATTGGCGATTTCGTTCCAATTCACATTCCAAGTAATATTCGGCATGCTAATTACATTGCCGGTTGCCAAATTGCATTATCTCTTATAGTTTCCGAGTTATGGACTATCGATAATTTACACCTTAGGCTCTGCTTCTAACTTGGGCCCAAATTGTAAAATGGTCTTATCTATTGGCGATTTCGTTCCAATTCACATTCCAAGTAATATTCGGCATGCTAATTACATTGCCGGTTGCCAAATTGCATTATCTCTTATAGTTTCCGAGATATGGACTATCGATAATTTACACCTTAGGCTCTGCTTCTAACTTGGGCCCAAATTGTAAAATGGTCTTATCTATTGGCGATTTCGTTCCAATTCACATTCCAAGTAATATTCGGCATGCTAATTACATTGCCGGTTGCCAAATTGCATTATCTCTTATAGTTTCCGAGATATGGACTATCAATAATTTACACCTTAGGCTCTGCTTCTAACTTGGGCCCAAATTGTAAAATGGTCTTATCTATTGGCGATTTCGTTCCAATTCACATTCCAAGTAATATTCGGCATGCTAATTACATTGCCGGTTGCCAAATTGCATTATCTCTTATAGTTTCCGAGATATGGACTATCGATAATTTACACCATAGGCTCTGCTTCTAACTTGGGCTAAAATTGTAAAATGGTCTTACCTATTGGCGATTTCGTTCCAATTCACATTCCAAGTAATATTCGGCATGCTAATTACATTGCCGGTTGCCAAATTGCATTATCTCTTATAGTTTCCGAGATATGGACTATCGATAATTTACACCTTAGGCTCTGCTTCTAACTTGGGCCCAAATTGTAAAATGGTCTTATCTATTGGCGATTTCGTTCCAATTCACATTCCAAGTAATATTCGGCATGCTAATTACATTGCCGGTTGCCAAATTGCATTATCTCTTATAGTTTCCGAGATATGGACTATCGATAATTTACACCTTAGGCTCTGCTTCTAACTTGGGCCCAAATTGTAAAATGGTCTTATCTATTGGCGATTTCGTTCCAATTCACATTCCAAGTAATATTCGGCATGCTAATTACATTGCCGGTTGCCAAATTGAATTATCTCTTATAGTTTCCGAGATATGGACTATCGATAATTTACACCTCAGGCTCTGCTTCTAACTTGGGCCCAAATTGTAAAATGGTCTTACCTATTGGCGATTTCGTTCCAATTCACATTCCAAGTAATATTCGGCATGCTAATTACATTGCCGGTTGCCAAATTGCATTATCTCTTATAGTTTCCGAGATATGGACTATCGATAATTTACACCTTAGGCTCTGCTTCTAACTTGGGCCCAAATTGTAAAATGGTCTTATCTATTGGCGATTTCGTCCCAATTCACATTCCAAGTGATATTCGGCATGCTAATTACATTGCCGGTTGCGAAATTGCATTATCTCTTATAGTTTCCGAGATATGGACTATCCATAATTTACACCTTAGGCTCTGCTTCTAACTTGGGCAAAAAATTGTAAAATGGTCTTATCTATTGGCGATTTCGTTCCAATTCACATTCCAAGTAATATTCGGCATGCTAATTACATTGCCGGTTGCCAAATTGCATTATCTCTTATAGTTTCCGAGATATGGACTATCGATAATTTACACCATAGGCTCTGCTTCTAACTTGGGCCCAAATTGTAAAATGGCCTTATCTATTGGCGATTTCGTTCCAATTCACATTCCAAGTAATATTCGGCATGCTAATTACATTGCCGGTTGCCAAATTGCATTATCTCTTATAGTTTCCGAGTTATGGACTATCGATAATTTACACCTTAGGCTCTGCTTCTAACTTGGGCCCAAATTGTAAAATGGTCTTATCTATTGGCGATTTCGTTCCAATTCACATTCCAAGTAATATTCGGCATGCTAATTACATTGCCGGTTGCCAAATTGCATTATCTCTTATAGTTTCCGAGATATGGACTATCGATAATTTACACCTTAGGCTCTGCTTCTAACTTGGGCCCAAATTGTAAAATGGTCTTATCTATTGGCGATTTCGTTCCAATTCACATTCCAAGTAATATTCGGCATGCTAATTACATTGCCGGTTGCCAAATTGCATTATCTCTTATAGTTTCCGAGATATGGACTATCAATAATTTACACCTTAGGCTCTGCTTCTAACTTGGGCCCAAATTGTAAAATGGTCTTATCTATTGGCGATTTCGTTCCAATTCACATTCCAAGTAATATTCGGCATGCTAATTACATTGCCGGTTGCCAAATTGAATTATCTCTTATAGTTTCCTAGATATGGACTATCGATAATTTACACCTTAGGCTCTGCTTCTAACTTGGGCTAAAATTGTAAAATGGTCTTACCTATTGGCGATTTCGTTCCAATTCACATTCCAAGTAATATTCGGCATGCTAATTACATTGCCGGTTGCCAAATTGCATTATCTCTTATAGTTTCCGAGATATGGACTATCGATAATTTACACCTTAGGCTCTGCTTCTAACTTGGGCCCAAATTGTAAAATGGTCTTATCTATTACCGATTTCGTTCCAATTCACATTCCAAGTAATATTCGGCATGCTAATTACATTGCCGGTTGCCAAATTGCATTATCTCTTATAGTTTCCGAGATATGGACTATCGATAATTTACACCTTAGGCTCTGCTTCTAACTTGGGCCCAAATTGTAAAATGGTCTTATCTATTGGCGATTTCGTCCCAATTCACATTCCAAGTAATATTCGGCATGCTAATTACATTGCCGGTTGCCAAATTGAATTATCTCTTATAGTTTCCGAGATATGGACTATCGATAATTTACACCTTAGGCTCTGCTTCTAACTTGGGCCCAAATTGTAAAATGGTCTTACCTATTGGCGATTTCGTTCCAATTCACATTCCAAGTAATATTCGGCATGCTAATTACATTGCCGGTTGCCAAATTGCATTATCTCTTATAGTTTCCGAGATATGGACTATCGATAATTTACACCTTAGGCTCTGCTTCTAACTTGGGCCCAAATTGTAAAATGGTCTTATCTATTGGCGATTTCGTCCCAATTCACATTCCAAGTGATATTCGGCATGCTAATTACATTGCCGGTTGCGAAATTGCATTATCTCTTATAGTTTCCGAGATATGGACTATCCATAATTTACACCTTAGGCTCTGCTTCTAACTTGGGCCCAAATTGTAAAATGGTCTTATCTATTGGCGATTTCGTTCCAATTCACATTCCAAGTAATATTCGGCATGCTAATTACATTGCCGGTTGCCAAATTGCATTATCTCTTATAGTTTCCGAGATATGGACTATCGATAATTTACACCTTAGGCTCTGCTTCTAACTTGGGCCCAAATTGTAAAATGGTCTTATCTATTGGCGATTTCGTCCCAATTCACATTCCAAGTGATATTCGGCATGCTAATTACATTGCCGGTTGCGAAATTGCATTATCTCTTATAGTTTCCATAATTTACACCTTAGGCTCTGCTTCTAACTTGGGCCCAAATTGTAAAATATCCTTATCTATTGGCGATTTCGTCCCAATTCACATTCCAAGTAATATTCGGCATGCTAATTACATTGCCGGTTGCGAAATTGCATTATCTCTTATAGTTTCAGAGATATGGACTATCGATAATTTACACCTTAGGCTCTGCTTCTAACTTGGGCCCAAATTGTAAAATGGTCTTATCTATTGGCAATTTCGTTCCAATTCACATTCCAAGTAACATTCGGCATGCCAATTACATTGCCGGTTGCCAAATTGCATTATCTCTTATAGTTTCCGAGATATGGACTATCGATAATTTACACCTTAGGCTCTGCTTCTAACTTGGGCCCAAATTGTAAAATGGTCTTATCTATTGGCGATTTCGTTCCAATTCACATTCCAAGTAATATTCGGCATGCTAATTACATTGCCGGTTGCCAAATTGCATTATATCTTATAGTTTCCGAGATATGGACTATCGATAATTTACACCTTAGGCTCTGCTTCTAACTTGGGCCCAAATTATAAAATGGTCTTATCTATTGGCGATTTCGTTCCAATTCACATTCCAAGTAATATCCGGCATGCTAATTACATTGACGGTTGCCAAATTGAATTATCTCTTATAGTTTCCGAGATATGGACTATCGATAATTTACACCTTAGGCTCTGCTTCTAACTTGGGCCCAAATTGTAAAATGGTGTTACCTATTGGCGATTTCGTTCCAATTCACATTCCAAGTAATATTCGGCATGCTAATTACATTGCCGGTTGCCAAATTGCATTATCTCTTATAGTTTCCGAGATATGGACTATCGATAATTTACACCTTAGGCTCTGCTTCTAACTTGGGCCCAAATTGTAAAATGGTCTTATCTATTGGCGATTTCGTTCCAATTCACATTCCAAGTAATATTCGGCATGCTAACTACATTGCCGGTTGCCAAATTGCATTATCTCTTATAGTTTCCGAGATATGGACTATCGATAATTTACATCTTAGGCTCTGCTTCTAACTTGGGCCCAAATTGTAAAATCGTCTTATCTATTGGCGATTTCGTTCCAATTCACATTCCAAGTAATATTCGGCATGCTAATTACATTGCCGGTTGCCAAATTGCATTATCTCTTATAGTTTCTGAGATATGGACTATCGATAATTTACACCTTAGGCTCTGCTTCTAACTTGGGCCCAAATTGTAAAATGGTCTTATCTATAGGCGATTTCGTTCCAATTCACATTCCAAGTAATATCCGGCATGCTAATTACTTTGCCGGTTGCCAAATTGAATTATCTCTTATAGTTTCCGAGATATGGACTATCGATAATTTACACCTTAGACTCTGCTTCTAACTTGGGCCCAAATTGTAAAATGGTCTTATCTATTGGCGATTTCGTTCCAATTCACATTCCAAGTAATATTCGGCATGCTAATTACATTGCCGGTTGCCAAATTGCATTATCTCTTATAGTTTCCGAGATATGGACTATCGATAATTTACATCTTAGGCTCTGCTTCTAACTTGGGCCCAAATTGTAAAATGGTCTTATCTATTGGCGATTTCGTTCCAATTCACATTCCAAGTAATATTCATCATGCTAATTACATTGCCGGTTGCCAAATTGCATTATCTCTTATAGTTTCCGAGATATGGACTATCGATAATTTACACCTTAGGCTCTGCTTCTAACTTGGGCCCAAATTGTAAAATGGTCTTATCTATTGGCGATTTCGTTCCAATTCACATTCCAAGTAATATTCGGCATGCTAATTACATTGCCGGTTGCCAAATTGCATTATCTCTTATAGTTTCCGAGATATGGACTATCGATAATTTACATCTTAGGCTCTGCTTCTAACTTGGGCCCAAATTGTAAAATCGTCTTATCTATTGGCGATTTCGTTCCAATTCACATTCCAAGTAATATTCGGCATGCTAATTACATTGCCGGTTGCCAAATTGCATTATCTCTTATAGTTTCTGAGACATGGACTATCGATAATTTACACCTTAGGCTCTGCTTCTAACTTGGGCCCAAATTGTAAAATGGTCTTATCTATAGGCGATTTCGTTCCAATTCACATTCCAAGTAATATCCGGCATGCTAATTACTTTGCGGGTTGCCAAATTGAATTATCTCTTATAGTTTCCGAGATATGGACTATCGATAATTTACACCTTAGGCTCTGCTTCTAACTTGGGCCCAAATTGTAAAATGGTCTTATCTATTGGCGATTTCGTTCCAATTCACATTCCAAGTAATATTCGGCATGCTAATTACATTGCCGGTTGCCAAATTGCATTATCTCTTATAGTTTCCGAGATATGGACTATCGATAATTTACATCTTAAACTCTGCTTCTAACTTGGGCCCAAATTGTAAAATGGTCTTATCTATTGGCGATTTCGTTCCAATTCACATTCCAAGTAATATTCGGCATGCTAATTACATTGCCGTTTGCCAAATTGCATTATCTCTTATAGTTTCCGAGATATGGACTATCGATAATTTACACCTTAGGCTCTGCTTCTAACTTGGGCCCAAATTATAAAATGGTCTTATCTATTGGCGATTTCGTTCCAATTCACATTCCAAGTAATATTCGGCATGCTAATTACATTGCCGGTTGCCAAATTGCATTATCTCTTATAGTTTCCGAGATAAGGACTATCGATAATTTACAGCTTAGGCTCTGCTTCTAACTTGGGCCCAAATTGTAAAATGGTCTTATCTATTGGCGATTTCGTTCCAATTCACATTCCAAGTAGTATTCGGCATGCTAATTACATTGCCGGTTGCCAAATTGCATTATCTCTTATAGTTTCCGAGATATGGACTATCGATAATTTACACCTTAGGCTCTGCTTCTAACTTGGGCCCAAATTGTAAAATGGTCTTATCTATTGGCGATTTCGTTCCAATTCTCATTCCAAGTAATATTCGGCATGCTAATTACATTGCCGGTTGCCAAATTGCATTATCTCTTATAGTTTCCGAGATATGGACTATCGATAATTTACACCTTAGGCTCTGCTTCTAACTTGGGCCCAAATTGTAAAATGGTCTTATCTATTGGCGATTTCGTTCCAATTCACATTCCAAGTAATATTCGGCATGCTAATTACATTGCCGGTTGCCAAATTGCATTATCTCTTATAGTTTCCGAGATATGGACTATCGATAATTTACACCTTAGGCTCTGCTTCTAACTTGGGCCCAAATTGTAAAATGGTCTTATCTATTGGCGATTTCGTTCCAATTCACATTCCAAGTAATATTCGGCATGCTAATTACATTGCCGGTTGCCAAATTGCATTACCTCTTATAGTTTCCGAGATATGGACCATCGATAATTTACACCTTAGGCTCTGCTTCTAACTTGGGCCCAAATTGTAAAATGGTCTTATCTATTGGCGATTTCGTTCCAATTCACATTCCAAGTAATATTCGGCATGCTAATTACATTGCCGGTTGCCAAATTGCATTATCTCTTATAGTTTCCGAGATATGGACTATCGATAATTTACACCTTAGGCTCTGCTTCTAACTTGGGCCCAAATTGTAAAATGGTCTTCTCTATTGGCGATTTCGTTCCAATTCACATTCCAAGTAATATTCGGCATGCTAATTACATTGCCGGTTGCCAAATTGCATTATCTATTATAGTTTCCGAGATATGGACTATCAATAATTTACACCTTAGGCTCTGCTTCTAATTTGGGCCCAAATTGTAAAATGGTCTTATCTATTGGCGATTTCGTTCCAATTCACATTCCAAGTAATATTCGGCATGCTAATTATATTGCCGGTTGCCAAATTGCATTATCTCTTATAGTTTCCGAGATATGGACTATCGATAATTTACACCTTAGGCTCTGCTTCTAACTTGGGCCCAAATTGTAAAATGGTCTTATCTATTGGCGATTTCGTTCCAATTCACATTCCAAGTAATATTCGGCATGCTAATTACATTGCCGGTTGCCAAATTGCATTATCTCTTATAGTTTCCGAGATATGGACTATCGATAATTTACACCTTAGGCTCTGCTTCTAACTTGGGCCCAAATTGTAAAATGGTCTTATCTATTGGCGATTTCGTTCCAATTCACATTCCAAGTAATATTCGGCATGCTAATTACATTGCCGGTTGATAAATTGCATTATCTCTTATAGTTTCCGAGATATGGACTATCGATAATTTACACCTTAGGCTCTGCTTCTAACTTGGGCCCAAATTGTAAAATGGTCTTATCTATTGGCGATTTCGTTCCAATTCACATTCCAAGTAATATTCGGCATGCTAATTACATTGCCGGTTGCCAAATTGCATTATCTCTTATAGTTTCCGAGATATGGACTATCGATAATTTACACCTTAGGCTCTGCTTCTAACTTGGGCCCAAATTGTAAAATGGTCTTATCTATTGGCGATTTCGTTCCAATTCTCACTCCAAGTAATATTCGGCATGCTAATTACATTGCCGGTTGCGAAATTGCATTATCTCTTATAGTTTCCGAGATATGGACTATCGATAATTTACACCTTAGGCTCTGCTTCTAACTTGGGCCCAAATTGTAAAATGGTCTTATCTATTGGCGATTTCGTTCCAATTCACATTCCAAGTAATATTCGGCATGCTAATTACATTGCCGGTTGCCAAATTGCATTATCTCTTATAGTTTCCGAGATATGGACTATCGATAATTTACACCTTAGGCTCAGCTTCTAACTTGGGCCCAAATTGTAAAATGGTCTTATCTATTGGCGATTTCGTTCCAATTCACATTCCAAGTAATATCCGGCATGCTAATTACATTGACGGTTGCCAAATTGAATTATCTCTTATAGTTTCCGAGATATGGACTATCGATAATTTACACCTTAGGCTCTGCTTCTAACTTGGGCCCAAATTGTAAAATGGTCTTACCTATTGGCGATTTCGTTCCAATTCACATTCCAAGTAATATTCGGCATGCTAATTACATTGCCGGTTGCCAAATTGCATTATCTCTTATAGTTTCCGAGATATGGACTATCGATAATTTACACCTTAGGCTCTGCTTCTAACTTGGGCCCAAATTGTAAAATGGTCTTATCTATTGGCGATTTCGTTCCAATTCACATTCCAAGTAATATTCGGCATGCTAATTACATTGCCGGTTGCCAAATTGCATTATCTCTTATAGTTTCCGAGATATGGACTATCGATAATTTACATCTTAGGCTCTGCTTCTAACTTGGGCCCAAATTGTAAAATCGTCTTATCTATTGGCGATTTCGTTCCAATTCACATTCCAAGTAATATTCGGCATGCTAATTACATTGCCGATTGCCAAATTGCATTATCTCTTATAGTTTCTGAGACATGGACTATCGATAATTTACACCATAGGCTCTGCTTCTAACTTGGGCCCAAATTGTAAAATGGTCTTATCTATAGGCGATTTCGTTCCAATTCACATTCCAAGTAATATCCGGCATGCTAATTACTTTGCCGGTTGCCAAATTGAATTATCTCTTATAGTTTCCGAGATATGGACTATCGATAATTTACACCTTAGGCTCTGCTTCTAACTTGGGCCCAAATTGTAAAATGGTCTTATCTATTGGCGATTTCGTTCCAATTCACATTCCAAGTAATATTCGGCATGCTAATTACATTGCCGGTTGCCAAATTGCATTATCTCTTATAGTTTCCGAGATATGGACTATCGATAATTTACATCTTAGGCTCTGCTTCTAACTTGGGCCCAAATTGTAAAATGGTCTTATCTATTGGCGATTTCGTTCCAATTCACATTCCAAGTAATATTCGGCATGCTAATTACATTGCCGGTTGCCAAATTGCATTATCTCTTATAGTTTCCGAGATATGGACTATCGATAATTTACACCTTAGGCTCTGCTTCTAACTTGGGCCCAAATTATAAAATGGTCTTATCTATTGGCGATTTCGTTCCAATTCACATTCCAAGTAATATTCGGCATGCTAATTACATTGCCGGTTGCCAAATTGCATTATCTCTTATAGTTTCCGAGATATGGACTATCGATAATTTACACCTTAGGCACTGCTTCTAACTTGGGCCCAAATTGTAAAATGGTCTTATCTATTGGCGATTTCGTTCCAATTCACATTCCAAGTAGTATTCGGCATGCTAATTACATTGCCGGTTGCCAAATTGCATTATCTCTTATAGTTTCCGAGATATGGACTATCGATAATTTACACCTTAGGCTCTGCTTCTAACTTGGGCCCAAATTGTAAAATGGTCTTATCTATTGGCGATTTCGTTCCAATTCTCATTCCAAGTAATATTCGGCATGCTAATTACATTGCCGGTTGCCAAATTGCATTATCTCTTATAGTTTCCGAGATATGGACTATCGATAATTTACACCTTAGGCTCTGCTTCTAACTTGGGCCCAAATTGTAAAATGGTCTTATCTATTGGCGATTTCGTTCCAATTCACACTCCAAGTAATATTCGGCATGCTAATTACATTGCCGGTTGCGAAATTGCATTATCTCTTATAGTTTCCGAGATATGCACTATCAATAATTTACACCTTAGGCTCTGCTTCTAACTTGGGCCCAAATTGTAAAATGGTCTTATCTATTGGCGATTTCGTTCCAATTCACATTCCAAGTAATATTCGGCATGCTAATTACATTGCCGGTTGCCAAATTGCATTGTCTCTTATAGTTTCCGAGATATGGACTATCGATAATTTACACCTTAGGCTCTGCTTCTAACTTGGGCCCAAATTGTAAAATGGTCTTATCTATTGGCGATTTCGTTCCAATTCACATTCCAAGTAATATTCGGCATGCTAATTACATTGCCGGTTGCCAAATTGCATTATCTCTTATAGTTTCCGAGATATGGACTATCGATAATTTACACCTTAGGCTCTGCTTCTAACTTGGGCCCAAATTGTAAAATGGTCTTATCTATTGGCGATTTCGTTCCAATTCACATTCCAAGTAATATTCGGCATGCTAATTACATTGCCGGTTGCCAAATTGCATTACCTCTTATAGTTTCCGAGATATGGACTATCGATAATTTACACCTTAGGCTCTGCTTCTAACTTGGGCCCAAATTGTAAAATGGTCTTATCTATTGGCGATTTCGTTCCAATTCACATTCCAAGTAATATTCGGCATGCTAATTACATTGCCGGTTGCCAAATTGCATTATCTCTTATAGTTTCCGAGATATGGACTATCGATAATTTACACCTTAGGCTCTGCTTCTAACTTGGGCCCAAATTGTAAAATGGTCTTATCTATTGGCGATTTCGTTCCAATTCACACTCCAAGTAATATTCGGCATGCTAATTACATTGCCGGTTGCGAAATTGCATTATCTCTTATAGTTTCCGAGATATGCACTATCAATAATTTACATCTTAGGCTCTGCTTCTAACTTGGGCCCAAATTGTAAAATGGTCTTATCTATTGGCGATTTCGTTCCAATTCACATTCCAAGTAATATTCGGCATGCTAATTACATTGCCGGTTGCCAAATTGCATTATCTCTTATAGTTTCCGAGATATGGACTATCGATAATTTACACCTTAGGCTCTGCTTCTAACTTGGGCCCAAATTGTAAAATGGTCTTATCTATTGGCGATTTCGTTCCAATTCACATTCCAAGTAATATTCGGCATGCTAATTACATTGCCGGTTGCCAAATTGCATTATCTCTTATAGTTTCCGAGATATGGACTATCGATAATTTACACCTTAGGCTCTGCTTCTAACTTGGGCCCAAATTGTAAAATGGTCTTATCTATTGGCGATTTCGTTCCAATTCACAATCCAAGTAATATTCGGCATGCTAATTACATTGCCGGTTGCCAAATTGCATTATCTCTTATAGTTTCCGAGATATGGACTATCGATAATTTACACCTTAGGCTCTGCTTCTAACTTGGGCCCAAATTGTAAAATGGTCTTATCTATTGGCGATTTCGTTCCAATTCACATTCCAAGTAATATTCGGCATGCTAATTACATTGCCGGTTGCCAAATTGCATTATCTCTTATAGTTTCCGAGATATGGACTATCGATAATTTACACCTTAGGCTCTGCTTCTAACTTGGGCCCAAATTGTAAAATGGTCTTCTCTATTGGCGATTTCGTTCCAATTCACATTCCAAGTAATATTCGGCATGCTAATTACATTGCCGGTTGCCAAATTGCAATATCTCTTATAGTTTCCGAGATATGGACTATCAATAATTTACACCTTAGGCTCTGCTTCTAATTTGGGCCCAAATTGTAAAATGGTCTTATCTATTGGCGATTTCGTTCCAATTCACATTCCAAGTAATATTCGGCATGCTAATTACATTGCCGGTTGCCAAATTGCATTATCTCTTATAGTTTCCGAGATATGGACTATCGATAATTTACACCTTAGGCTCTGCTTCTAACTTGGGCCCAAATTGTAAAATGGTCTTATCTATTGGCGATTTAGTTGCAATTCACATTCCAAGTAATATTCGGCATGCTAATTATATTGCCGGTTGCCAAATTGCATCATCTCTTATAGTTTCCGAGATATGGACTATCGATAATTTACACCTTAGACTCTGCTTCTAACTTGGGCCCAAATTGTAAAATGGTCTTATCTATTGGCGATTTCGTTCCAATTCACATTCCAAGTAATATTCGGCATGCTAATTACATTGCCGGTTGCCAAATTGCATTATCTCTTATAGTTTCCGAGATATGGACTATCGATAATTTACACCTTAGGCTCTGCTTCTAACTTGGGCCCAAATTGTAAAATGGTCTTATCTATTGGCGATTTCGTTCCAATTCACATTCCAAGTAATATTCGGCATGCTAATTACATTGCCGGTTGCCAAATTGCATTATCTCTTATAGTTTCCGAGATATGGACTATCGATAATTTACACCTTAGGCTCTGCTTCTAACTTGGGCCCAAATTGTAAAATGGTCTTATCTATTGGCGATTTCGTTCCAATTCACACTCCAAGTAATATTCGGCATGCTAATTACATTGCCGGTTGCGAAATTGCATTATCTCTTATAGTTTCCGAGATATGGACTATCGATAATTTACACCTTAGGCTCTGCTTCTAACTTGGGCCCAAATTGTAAAATGGTCTTATCTATTGGCGATTTCGTTCCAATTCACATTCCAAGTAATATTCGGCATGCTGATTACATTGCCGGTTGCCAAATTGCATTATCTCTTATAGTTTCCGAGATATGGACTATCGATAATTTACACCTTAGGCTCTGCTTCTAACTTGGGCCCAAATTGTAAAATGGTCTTACCTATTGGCGATTCCGTTCCAATTCACATTCCAAGTAATATTCGGCATGCTAATTACATTGCCGGTTGCCAAATTGCATTATCTCTTATAGTTTCCGAGATATGGACTATCGATAATTTACACCTTAGGCTCTGCTTCTAACTTGGGCCCAAATTGTAAAATGGTCTTATCTATTGGCGATTTCGTTCCAATTCACATTCCAAGTAATATTCGGCATGCTAATTACATTGCCGGTTGCCAAATTGCATTATCTCTTATAGTTTCCGAGATATGGACTATCGATAATTTACACCTTAGGCTCTGCTTCTAACTTGGGCCCAAATTGTAAAATGGTCTTATCTATTGGCGATTTCGTCCCAATTCACATTCCAAGTGATATTCGGCATGCTAATTACATTGCCGGTTGCGAAATTGCATTATCTCTTATAGTTTCCGAGATATGGACTATCGATAATTTGCACCTTAGGCTCTGCTTCTAACTTGCTCCCAAATTGTAAAATGGTCTTATCTATTGGCGATTTCGTTCCAATTCACATTCCAAGTAATATTCGGCATGCTAATTACATTGCCGGTTGCCAAATTGCATTATCTCTTATAGTTTCCGAGATATAAACTATCGATAATTTACACCTTAGGCTCTGCTTCTAACTTGGCCCCAAATTGTAAAATGGTCTTATCTATTGGCGATTTCGTTCCAATTCACATTCCAAGTAATATTCGGCATGCTAATTACATTGCCGGTTGCCAAATTGAATTATCTCTTATAGTTTCCGAGATATGGACTATCGATAATTTACACCTTAGGCTCTGCTTCTAACTTGGGCCCAAATTGTAAAATGGTCTTATCTATTGGCGATTTCGTTCCAATTCACATTCCAAGTAATATTGGGCATGCTAATTACATTGCCGGTTGCCTAATTGCATTATCTCTTATAGTTTCCGAGATATGGACTATCGATAATTTACACCATAGGCTCTGCTTCTAACTTGGGCCCAAATTGTAAAATGGTCTTACCTATTGGCGATTTCGTTCCAATTCACATTCCAAGTAATATTCGGCATGCTAATTACATTGCCGGTTGCCAAATTGCATTATCTCTTATAGTTTCCGAGATATGGACTATCGATAATTTACACCTTAGGCTCTGCTTCTAACTTGGGCCCAAATTGTAAAATGGTCTTATCTATTGGCGATTTCGTTCCAATTCACATTCCAATTAATATTCGGCATGCTAATTACATTGCCGGTTGCCAAATTGCATTATCTCTTATAGTTTCCGAGATATGGATTATCGATAATTTACACCTTAAGCTCTGCTTCTAACTTGGGCCCAAATTGTAAAATGGCCTTATCTATTGGCGATTTCGTTCCAATTCACATTCCAAGTAATATTCGGCATGCTAATTACATTGCCGGTTGCCAAATTGCATTATCTCTTATAGTTTCCGAGATATGGACTATCGATAATTTACACCTTAGGCTCTGCTTCTAACTTGGGCCCAAATTGTAAAATGGTCTTATCTATTGGCGATTTCGTTCCAATTCACATTCCAAGTAATATTCGGCATGCTAATTACATTGCCGGTTGCCAAATTGCATTATCTCTTATAGTTTCCGAGATATGGACTATCGATAATTTACACCTTAGGCTCTGCTTCTAACTTGGGCCCAAATTGTAAAATGGTCTTATCTATTGGCGATTTCGTTCCAATTCACATTCCAAGTAATATTCGGCATGCTAATTACATTGCCGGTTGCCAAATTGCATTATCTCTTATAGTTTCCGAGATATGGACTATCGATAATTTACACCTTAGGCTCTGCTTCTAACTTGGGCCCAAATTGTAAAATGGTCTTATCTATTGGCGATTTCCTTCCAATTCACATTCCAAGTAATATTCGGCATGCTAATTACATTGCCGGTTGCCAAATTGCATTATCTCTTATAGTTTCCGAGATATGGACTATCGATAATTTACACCTTAGGCTCTGCTTCTAACTTGGGCCCAAATTGTAAAATGGTCTTATCTATTGGCGATTTCGTTCCAATTCACATTCCAAGTAATATTCGGCATGCTAATTACATTGCCGGTTGCCAAATTGCATTATCTCTTATAGTTTCCGAGATATGGACTATCGATAATTTACACATTAGGCTCTGCTTCTAACTTGGGCCCAAATTGTAAAATGGTCTTATCTATTGGCGATTTCGTTCCAATTCACATTCCAAGTAATATTGGGCATGCTAATTACATTGCCGGTTGCCTAATTGCATTATCTCTTATAGTTTCCGAGATATGGACTATCGATAATTTACACCATAGGCTCTGCTTCTAACTTGGGCCCAAATTGTAAAATGGTCTTACCTATTGGCGATTTCGTTCCAATTCACATTCCAAGTAATATTCGGCATGCTAATTACATTGCCGGTTGCCAAATTGCATTATCTCTTATAGTTTCCGAGATATGGACTATCGATAATTTACACCTTAGGCTCTGCTTCTAACTTGGGCCCAAATTGTAAAATGGTCTTACCTATTGGCGATTTCGTTCCAATTCACATTCCAAGTAATATTCGGCATGCTAATTACATTGCCGGTTGCCAAATTGCATTATCTCTTATAGTTTCCGAGATATGGACTATCGATAATTTACACCTTAGGCTCTGCTTCTAACTTGGGCCCAAATTGTAAAATGGTCTTATCTATTGGCGATTTCGTTCCAATTCACATTCCAATTAATATTCGGCATGCTAATTACATTGCCGGTTGCCAAATTGCATTATCTCTTATAGTTTCCGAGATATGGATTATCGATAATTTACACCTTAGGCTCTGCTTCTAACTTGGGCCCAAATTGTAAAATGGCCTTATCTATTGGCGATTTCGTTCCAATTCACATTCCAAGTAATATTCGGCATGCTAATTACATTGCCGGTTGCCAAATTGCATTATCTCTTATAGTTTCCGAGATATGGACTATCGATAATTTACACCTTAGGCTCTGCTTCTAACTTGGGCCCAAATTGTAAAATGGTCTTATCTATTGGAGATTTCGTTCCAATTCACATTCCAAGTAATATTCGGCATGCTAATTACATTGCCGGTTGCCAAATTGCATTATCTCTTATAGTTTCCGAGATATGGACTATCGATAATTTACACCTTAGGCTCTGCTTCTAACTTGGGCCCAAATTGTAAAATGGTCTTATCTATTGGCGATTTCGTTCCAATTCACATTCCAAGTAATATTCGGCATGCTAATTACATTGCCGGTTGCCAAGTTGCATTATCTCTTATAGTTTCCGAGATATGGACTATCGATAATTTACACCTTAGGCTCTGCTTCTAACTTGGGCCCAAATTGTAAAATGGTCTTATCTATTGGCGATTTCCTTCCAATTCACATTCCAAGTAATATTCGGCATGCTAATTACATTGCCGGTTGCCAAATTGCATTATCTCTTATAGTTTCCGAGATATGGACTATCGATAATTTACACCTTAGGCTCTGCTTCTAACTTGGGCCCAAATTGTAAAATGGTCTTATCTATTGGCGATTTCGTTCCAATTCACATTCCAAGTAATATTCGGCATGCTAATTACATTGCCGGTTGCCAAATTGCATTATCTCTTATAGTTTCCGAGATATGGACTATCGATAATTTACACATTAGGCTCTGCTTCTAACTTGGGCCCAAATTGTAAAATGGTCTTATCTATTGGCGATTTCGTTCCAATTCACATTCCAAGTAATATTCGGCATGCTAATTACATTGCCGGTTGCCAAATTGCATTATCTCTTATAGTTTCCGAGATATGGACTATCGATAATTTACACCTTAGGCTCTGCTTCTAACTTGGGCCCAAATTGTAAAATGGTCTTATCTATTGGCGATTTCGTTCCAATTCACATTCCAAGTAATATTCGGCATGCTAATTACATTGCCGGTTGCCAAATTGCATTATCTCTTATAGTTTCCGAGATATGGACTATCGATAATTTACACCTTAGGCTCTGCTTCTAACTTGGGCCCAAATTGTAAAATGGTCTTATCTATTGGCGATTTCGTTCCAATTCACATTCCAAGTAATATTCGGCATGCTAATTACATTGCCGGTTGCCAAATTGCATTATCTCTTATAGTTTCCGAGATATGGACTATCGATAATTTACACCTTAGGCTCTGCTTCTAACTTGGGCCCAAATTGTAAAATGGTCTTATCTATTGGCGATTTCGTTCCAATTCACACTCCTAGTAATATTCGGCATGCTAATTACATTGCCGGTTGCGAAATTGCATTATCTCTTATAGTTTCCGAGATATGGACTATCAATTATTTACACCTTAGTCTCTGCTTCTAACTTGGGCCCAAATTGTAAAATGGTCTTATCTATTGGCGATTTCGTTCCAATTCACATTCCAAGTAATATTCGGCATGCTAATTACATTGCCGGTTGCCAAATTGCATTATCTCTTATAGTTTCCGAGATATGGACTATCGATAATTTACACCTTAGGCTCTGCTTCTAACTTGGGCCCAAATTGTAAAATGGCCTTATCTATTGGCGATTTCGTCCCAATTCACATTCCAAGTAATATTCGGCATGCTAATTACATTGCCGGTTGCGAAATTGCATTATCTCTTATAGTTTCAGAGATATGGACTATCGATAATTTACACCTTAGGCTCTGCTTCTAACTTGGGCCCAAATTGTAAAATGGTCTTATCTATTGGCAATTTCGTTCCAATTCACATTCCAAGTAATATTCGGCATGCTAATTACATTGCCGGTTGCCAAATTGCATTATCTCTTATAGTTTCCGAGATATGGACTATCGATAATTTACACCTTAGGCTCTGCTTCTAACTTGGGCCCAAATTGTAAAATGGTCTTATCTATTGGCGATTTCGTTCCAATTCACATTCCAAGTAATATTCGGCATGCTAATTACATTGCCGGTTGCCAAATTGCATTAACTCTTATAGTTTCCGAGATATGGACTATCGGTAATTTACACCTTAGGCTCTGCTTCTAACTTGGGCCCAAATTGTAAAATGGTCTTATCTATTTGCGATTTCGTTCCAATTCACATTCCAAGTAATATTCGGCATGCTAATTACATTGCCGGTTGCCAAATTGCATTATCTCTTATAGTTTCCGAGATATGGACTATCGATAATTTACACCATAGGCTCTGCTTCTAACTTGGGCCCAAATTGTAAAATGGCCTTATCTATTGGCGATTTCGTTCCAATTCACAATCCAAGTAATATTCGGCATGCTAATTACATTGCCGGTTGCCAAATTGCATTATCTCTTATAGTTTCCGAGTTATGGACTATCGATAATTTACACCTTAGGCTCTGCTTCTAACTTGGGCCCAAATTGTAAAATGGCCTTATCTATTGGCGATTTCGTTCCAATTCACATTCCAAGTAATATTCGGCATGCTAATTACATTGCCGGTTGCAAAATTGCATTATCTCTTATAGTTTCCGAGATATGGACTATCGATAATTTACACCTTAGGCTCTGCTTCTAACTTGGGCCCAAATTGTAAAATGGTCTTATCTATTGGCGATTTCGTTCCAATTCACATTCCAAGTAATATTCGGCATGCTAATTATATTGCCGGTTGCCAAATTGAATTATCTCTTATAGTTTCCGAGATATGGACTATCGATTATTTACACCTTAGGCTCTGCTTCTAACTTGGGCCCAAATTGTAAAATGGTCTTACCTATTGGCGATTTCGTTCCAATTCACATTCCAAGTAATATTCGGCATGCTAATTACATTGCCGGTTGCCAAATTGCATTATCTCTTATAGTTTCCGAGATATGGACCATCGATAATTTACACCTTAGGCTCTGCTTCTAACTTGGGCCCAAATTGTAAAATGGTCTTCTCTATTGGCGATTTCGTTCCAATTCACATTCCAAGTAATATTCGGCATGCTAATTACATTGCCGGTTGCCAAATTGCATTATCTCTTATAGTTTCCGAGATATGGACTATCGATAATTTACACCTTAGGCTCTGCTTCTAACTTGGGCCCAAATTGTAAAATGGTCTTATCTATTGGCGATTTCGTCCCAATTCACATTCCAAGTGATATTCGGCATGCTAATTACATTGCCGGTTGCGAAATTGCATTATCTCTTATAGTTTCCGAGATATGGACTATCAATAATTTACACCTTAGGCTCTGCTTCTAACTTGGGCCCAAATTGTAAAATGGTCTTCTCTATTGGCGATTTCGTTCCAATTCACATTCCAAGTAATATTCGGCATGCTAATTACATTGCCGGTTGCCAAATTGCATTATCTCTTATAGTTTCCGAGGTATGGACTATCGATAATTTACACCTTAGGCTCTGCTTCTAACTTGGGCCCAAATTATAAAATGGTCTTATCTATTGGCGATTTCGTTCCAATTCACATTCCAAGTAATATTCGGCATGCTAATTACATTGCCGGTTGCCAAATTGCATTATCTCTTATAGTTTCCGAGATATGGACTATCGATAATTTACACCTTAGGCTCTGCTTCTAACTTGGGCCCAAATTGTAAAATGGTCTTATCTATTGGCGATTTCGTTCCAATTCACATTCCAAGTAATATTCGGCATGCTAATTACATTGCCGGTTGCCAAATTGCATTATCTCTTATAGTTTCCGAGATATGGACTATCGATAATTTACACCTTATGCTCTGCTTCTAACTTGGGCCCAAATTGTAAAATGGTCTTATCTATTGGCGATTTCGTTCCAATTCACACTCCAAGTAATATTCGGCATTCTAATTACATTGCCGGTTGCGAAATTGCATTATCTCTTATAGTTTCCGAGATATGGACTATCAATAATTTACACCTTAGGCTCTGCTTCTAACTTGGGCCCAAATTGTAAAATGGTCTTATCTATTTGCGATTTCGTTCCAATTCACATTCCAAGTAATATTCGGCATGCTAATTACATTGCCGGTTGCCAAATTGCATTATCTCTTATAGTTTCCGAGATATGGACTATCGATAATTTACACCATAGGCTCTGCTTCTAACTTGGGCCCAAATTGTAAAATGGCCTTATCTATTGGCGATTTCGTTCCAATTCACAATCCAAGTAATATTCGGCATGCTAATTACATTGCCGGTTGCCAAATTGCATTATCTCTTATAGTTTCCGAGTTATGGACTATCGATAATTTACACCTTAGGCTCTGCTTCTAACTTGGGCCCAAATTGTAAAATGGCCTTATCTATTGGCGATTTCGTTCCAATTCACATTCCAAGTAATATTCGGCATGCTAATTACATTGCCGGTTGCAAAATTGCATTATCTCTTATAGTTTCCGAGATATGGACTATCGATAATTTACACCTTAGGCTCTGCTTCTAACTTGGGCCCAAATTGTAAAATGGTCTTATCTATTGGCGATTTCGTTCCAATTCACATTCCAAGTAATATTCGGCATGCTAATTATATTGCCGGTTGCCAAATTGAATTATCTCTTATAGTTTCCGAGATATGGACTATCGATTATTTACACCTTAGGCTCTGCTTCTAACTTGGGCCCAAATTGTAAAATGGTCTTACCTATTGGCGATTTCGTTCCAATTCACATTCCAAGTAATATTCGGCATGCTAATTACATTGCCGGTTGCCAAATTGCATTATCTCTTATAGTTTCCGAGATATGGACCATCGATAATTTACACCTTAGGCTCTGCTTCTAACTTGGGCCCAAATTGTAAAATGGTCTTCTCTATTGGCGATTTCGTTCCAATTCACATTCCAAGTAATATTCGGCATGCTAATTACATTGCCGGTTGCCAAATTGCATTATCTCTTATAGTTTCCGAGATATGGACTATCGATAATTTACACCTTAGGCTCTGCTTCTAACTTGGGCCCAAATTGTAAAATGGTCTTATCTATTGGCGATTTCGTCCCAATTCACATTCCAAGTGATATTCGGCATGCTAATTACATTGCCGGTTGCGAAATTGCATTATCTCTTATAGTTTCCGAGATATGGACTATCAATAATTTACACCTTAGGCTCTGCTTCTAACTTGGGCCCAAATTGTAAAATGGTCTTCTCTATTGGCGATTTCGTTCCAATTCACATTCCAAGTAATATTCGGCATGCTAATTACATTGCCGGTTGCCAAATTGCATTATCTCTTATAGTTTCCGAGGTATGGACTATCGATAATTTACACCTTAGGCTCTGCTTCTAACTTGGGCCCAAATTATAAAATGGTCTTATCTATTGGCGATTTCGTTCCAATTCACATTCCAAGTAATATTCGGCATGCTAATTACATTGCCGGTTGCCAAATTGCATTATCTCTTATAGTTTCCGAGATATGGACTATCGATAATTTACACCTTAGGCTCTGCTTCTAACTTGGGCCCAAATTGTAAAATGGTCTTATCTATTGGCGATTTCGTTCCAATTCACATTCCAAGTAATATTCGGCATGCTAATTACATTGCCGGTTGCCAAATTGCATTATCTCTTATAGTTTCCGAGATATGGACTATCGATAATTTACACCTTATGCTCTGCTTCTAACTTGGGCCCAAATTGTAAAATGGTCTTATCTATTGGCGATTTCGTTCCAATTCACACTCCAAGTAATATTCGGCATTCTAATTACATTGCCGGTTGCGAAATTGCATTATCTCTTATAGTTTCCGAGATATGGACTATCAATAATTTACACCTTAGGCTCTGCTTCTAACTTGGGCCGAAATTGTAAAATGGTCTTATCAATTGGCGATTTCGTTCCAATTCACATTCCAAGTAATATTCGGCATGCTAATTACATTGCCGGTTGCCAAATTGCATTATCTCTTATAGTTTCCGAGATATGGACTATCGATAATTTACACCTTAGGCTCTGCTTCTAACTTGGGCCCAAATTGTAAAATGGTCTTATCTATTGGCGATTTCGTTCCAATTCACATTCCAAGTAATATTCGGCATGCTAATTACATTGCCGGTTGCCAAATTGCATTATCTCTTATAGTTTCCGAGATATGGACTATCGATAATTTACACCTTAGGCTCTGCTTCTAACTTGGGCCCAAATTGTAAAATGGTCTTATCTATTGGCGATTTCGTTCCAATTCACATTCCAAGTAATATTCGGCATGCTAATTACATTGCCGGTTGCCAAATTGCATTATCTCTTATAGTTTCCGAGATATGGACTATCGATAATTTACACCTTAGGCTCTGCTTCTAACTTGGGCCCAAATTGTAAAATGGTCTTCTCTATTGGCGATTTCGTTCCAATGCACATTCCAAGTAATATTCGGCATGCTAATTACATTGCCGGTTGCCAAATTGCATTACCTCTTATAGTTTCCGAGATATGGACTATCGATAATTTACACCTTAGGCTCTGCTTCTAACTTGGGCCCAAATTGTAAAATGGTCTTATCTATTGGCGATTTCGTTCCAATTCACATTCCAAGTAATATTCGGCATGCTAATTACATTGCCGGTTGCCAAATTGCATTATCTCTTATAGTTTCCGAGATATGGACTATCGATAATTTACACCTTAGGCTCTGCTTCTAACTTGGGCCCAAATTGTAAAATGGTCTTCTCTATTGGCGATTTCGTTCCAATTCACATTCCAAGTAATATTCGGCATGCTAATTACATTGCCGGTTGCCAAATTGCATTATCTCTTATAGTTTCCGAGATATGGACTATCCATAATTTACACCTTAGGCTCTGCTTCTAACTTGGGCCCAAATTGTAAAATGGTCTTATCTATTGGCGATTTCGTTCCAATTCACATTCCAAGTAATATTCGGCATGCTAATTACATTGCCGGTTGCCAAATTGAATTATCTCTTATAGTTTCCGAGATATGGACTATCGATAATTTACACCTTAGGCTCTGCTTCTAACTTGGGCCCAAATTGTAAAATGGTCTTACCTATTGGCGATTTCGTTCCAATTCACATTCCAAGTAATATTCGGCATTCTAATTACATTGCCGGTTGCCAAATTGCATTATCTCTTATAGTTTCCGAGATATGGACTATCGATAATTTACACCTTAGGCTCTGCTTCTAACTTGGGCCCAAATTGTAAAATGGTCTTATCTATTGGCGATTTCGTTCCAATTCACATTCCAATTAATATTCGGCATGCTAATTACATTGCTGGTTGCCAAATTGCATTATCTCTTATAGTTTCCGAGATATGGACTATCGATAATTTACACCTTAGGCTCTGCTTCTAACTTGGGCCCAAATTGTAAAATGGTCTTATCTATTGGCGATTTCGTTCCAATTCACATTCCAAGTAATATTCGGCATGCTAATTACATTGCCGGTTGCCAAATTGCATTATCTCTTATAGTTTCCGAGATATGGACTATCGATAATTTACACCTTAGGCTCTGCTTCTAACTTGGGCCCAAATTGAAAAATGGTCTTATCTATTGGCGATTTCGTTCCAATTCACATTCCAAGTAATATTCGGCATGCTAGTTACATTGCCGGTTGCCAAATTGCATTATCTCTTATAGTTTTCGAGATATGGACTATCGATAATTTACACCTTAGGCTCTGCTTCTAACTTGGGCCCAAATTGTAAAATGGTCTTATCTATTGGCGATTTCGTTCCAATTCACATTCCAAGTAATATTCGGCATGCTAGTTACATTGCCGGTTGCCAAATTGCATTATCTCTTATAGTTTCCGAGATATGGACTATCGATAATTTACACCTTAGGCTCTGCTTCTAACTTGGGCCCAAATTGTAAAATCGTCTTATCTATTGGCGATTTCGTTCCAATTCACATTCCAAGTAATATTCGGCATGCTAATTACATTGCCGGATTGCCAAATTGCATTATCTCTTATAGTTTCCGAGATATGGACTATCGGTAATTTACACCTTAGGCTCTGCTTCTAACTTGGGCCCAAATTGTAAAATGGTCTTATCTATTGGCGATTTCGTTCCAATTCACATTCCAAGTAATATCCGGCATGCTAATCACATTGCCGGTTGCCAAATTGAATTATCTCTTATAGTTTCCGAGATATGGACTATCGATAATTTACACCTTAAGCTCTGCTTCTAACTTGGGCCCAAATTGTAAAATGGTCTTACCTATTGGCGATTTCGTTCCAATTCACATTCCAAGTAATATTCGGCATGCTAATTACATTGCCGGTTGCCAAATTGCATTATCTCTTATAATTTCCGAGATATGGACTATCGATAATTTACACCTTAGGCTCTGCTTCTAACTTGGGCCCAAATTGTAAAATGGTCTTATCTATTGGCGATTTCGTTCCAATTCACATTCCAAGTAATATTCGGCATGCTAATTACATTGCCGGTTGCCAAATTGCATTATCTCTTATAGTTTCCGAGATATGGACTATCGATAATTTACATCTTACGCTCTGCTTCTAACTTGGGCCCAAATTGTAAAATCGTCTTATCTATTGGCGATTTCGTTCCAATTCACATTCCAAGTAATATTCGGCATGCTAATTACATTGCCGGTTGCCAAATTGGATTATCTCTTATAGTTTCCGAGATATGGACTATCGATAATTTACACCTTAGGCTCTGCTTCTAACTTGGGCCCAAATTGTAAAATGGTCTTATCTATTGGCGATTTCGTTCCAATTCACATTCCAGGTAATATCCGGCATGCTAATTACATTGCCGGTTGCCAAATTGAATTATCTCTTATAGTTTCCGAGATATGGACTATCGATAATTTACACCTTAGGCTCTGCTTCTAACTTGTGCCCAAATTGTAAAATGGTCTTATCTATTGGCGATTTCGTTCCAATTCACATTCCAAGTAATATTCGGCATGCTAATTACATTGCCGGTTGCCAAATTGCATTATCTCTTATAGTTTCCAAGATATGGACTATCGATAATTTACATCTTAGGCTCTGCTTCTAACTTGGGCCCAAATTGTAAAATGGTCTTATCTATTGGCGATTTCGTTCCAATTCACATTCCAAGTAATATTCGGCATGCTAATTACATTGCCGGTTGCCAAATTGCATTATCTCTTATAGTTTCCGAGATATGGACTATCGATAATTTACACCTTAGGCTCTGCTTCTAACTTGGGCCCAAATTGTAAAATGGTCTTATCTATTGGCGATTTCGTTCCAATTCACATTCCAAGTAATATTCGGCATGCTAATTACATTGCCGGTTGCCAAATTGCATTATCTCTTATAGTTTCCGAGATATGGACTATCGATAATTTACACCTTAGGCTCTGCTTCTAACTTGGGCCCAAATTGTAAAATGGTCTTATCTATTGGCGATTTCGTTCCAATTCACATTCCAAGTAATATTCGGCATGCTAATTACATTGCCGGTTGCCAAATTGCATTATCTCTTATAGTTTCCGAGATATGGACTATCGATAATTTACACCTTAGGCTCTGCTTCTAACTTGGGCCCAAATTGTAAAATGGTCTTATCTATTGGCGATTTCGTTCCAATTCACATTCCAAGTAATATTCGGCATGCTAATTACATTGCCGGTTGCCAAATTGCATTATCTCTTATAGTTTCCGAGATATGGACTATCGATAATTTACACATTAGGCTCTGCTTCTAACTTGGGCCCAAATTGTAAAATGGTCTTATCTATTGGCGATTTCGTTCCAATTCACATTCCAAGTAATATTGGGCATGCTAATTACATTGCCGGTTGCCTAATTGCATTATCTCTTATAGTTTCCGAGATATGGACTATCGATAATTTACACCATAGGCTCTGCTTCTAACTTGGGCCCAAATTGTAAAATGGTCTTACCTATTGGCGATTTCGTTCCAATTCACATTCCAAGTAATATTCGGCATGCTAATTACATTGCCGGTTGCCAAATTGCATTATCTCTTATAGTTTCCGAGATATGGACTATCGATAATTTACACCTTAGGCTCTGCTTCTAACTTGGGCCCAAATTGTAAAATGGTCTTATCTATTGGCGATTTCGTTCCAATTCACATTCCAAGTAATATTCGGCATGCTAATTACATTGCCGGTTGCCAAATTGCATTATCTCTTATAGTTTCCGAGATATGGACTATCGATAATTTACACCTTAGGCTCTGCTTCTAACTTGGGCCCAAATTGTAAAATGGTCTTATCTATTGGCGATTTCGTTCCAATTCACATTCCAAGTAATATTCGGCATGCTAATTACATTGCCGGTTGCCAAATTGCATTATCTCTTATAGTTTCCGAGATATGGACTATCGATAATTTACACCTTAGGCTCTGCTTCTAACTTGGGCCCAAATTGTAAAATGGTCTTATCTATTGGCGATTTCGTTCCAATTCACATTCCAAGTAATATTCGGCATGCTAATTACATTGCCGGTTGCCAAATTGCATTATCTCTTATAGTTTCCGAGATACGGACTATCGATAATTTACACCTTAGGCTCTGCTTCTAACTTGGGCCCAAATTGTAAAATGGTCTTATCTATTGGCGATTTCGTTCCAATTCACACTCCAAGTAATATTCGGCATGTTAATTACATTGCCGGTTGCCAAATTGCGTTATCTCTTATAGTTTCCGAGATATGGACTATCGATAATTTACACCTTAGGCTCTGCTTCTAACTTGGGCCCAAATTGTAATATGGTCTTATCTATTGGCGATTTCGTTCCAATTCACATTCCAAGTAATATTCGGCATGCTAATTACATTGCCGGTTGCCAAATTGCATTATCTCTTATAGTTTCCGAGATATGGACTATCGATAATTTACACCTTAGGCTCTGCTTCTAACTTGGGCCCAAATTGTAAAATGGTCTTATCTATTGGCGATTTCGTCCCAATTCACATTCCAAGTAATATTCGGCATGCTAATTACATTGCCGGTTGCGAAACTGCATTATCTCTTATAGTTTCCGAGATATGGACTATCGATAATTTACACCTTAGGCTCTGCTTCTAACTTGGGCCCAAATTGTAAAATGGTCTTATCTATTGGCGATTTCGTTCCAATTCACATTCCAAGTAATATTCGGCATGCTAATTACATTGCCGGTTGCCAAATTGCATTATGTCTTTTAGTTTCCGAGATATGGACTATCGATAATTTACACCTTAGGCTCTGCTTCTAACTTGGGCCCAAATTGTAAAATGGTCTTATCTATTGGCGATTTCGTTCCAATTCACATTCCAAGTAATATTCGGCATGCTAATTACATTGCCGGTTGCCAAATTGCATTATCTCTTATAGTTTCCGAGATATGGACTATCGATAATTTACACCTTAGGCTCTGCTTCTAACTTGGGCCCAAATTGTAAAATGGTCTTATCTATTGGCGATTTCGTTCCAATTCACATTCCAAGTAATATTCGGCATGCTAATTACATTGCCGGTTTCCAAATTGAATTATCTCTTATAGTTTCCGAGATATGGACTATCGATAATTTACACCTTAGGCTCTGCTTCTAACTTGGGCCCAAATTGTAAAATGGTCTTACCTATTGGCGATTTCGTTCCAATTCACTTTCCAAGTAATATTCGGCATGCTAATTACATTGCCGGTTGCCAAATTGCATTATCTCTTATAGTTTCCGAGATATGGACTATCGACAATTTACACCTTAGGCTCTGCTTCTAACTTGGGCCCAAATTGTAAAATGGTCTTATCTATTGGCGATTTCGTTCCAATTCACATTCCAAGTAATATTCGGCATGATAATTACATTGCCGGTTGCCAAATTGCATTATCTCTTATAGTTTCCGAGATATGGACTATCGATAATTTACACCTTAGGCTCTGCTTCTAACTTGGGCCCAAGTTGTAAAATGGTCTTATCTATTGGCGATTTCGTTCCAATTCACATTCCAAGTAATATTCGGCATGCTAATTACATTGCCGGTTGCCAAATTGCATTATCTCTTATAGTTTCCGAGATATGGACTATCGATAATTTACACCTTAGGCTCTGCTTCTAACTTGGGCCCAAATTGTAAAATGGTCTTATCTATTGGCGATTTCGTTCCAATTCACATTCCAAGTAATATTCGGCATGCTAATTACATTGCCGGTTGCCAAATTGCATTATCTCTTATAGTTTCCGAGATACGGACTATCGATAATTTACACCTTAGGCTCTGCTTCTAACTTGGGCCCAAATTGTAAAATGGTCTTATCTATTGGCAATTTCGTTCCAATTCACACTCCAAGTAATATTCGGCATGTTAATTACATTGCCGGTTGCGAAATTGCATTATCTCTTATAGTTTCCGAGATATGGACTATCAATAATTTACACCTTAGGCTCTGCTTCTAACTTGGGCCCAAATTGTAAAATGGTCTTATCTATTGGCGATTTCGTTCCAATTCACATTCCAAGTAATATTCGGCATGCTAATTACATTGCCGGTTGCCAAATTGCATTATATCTTATAGTTTCCGAGATATGGACTATGGATAATTTACACCTTAGGCTCTGCTTCTAACTTGGGCCCAAATTGTAAAATGGTCTTATCAATTGGCGATTTCGTTCCAATTCACATTCCAAGTAATATTCGGCATGCTAATTACATTGCCGGTTGCCAAATTACATTATCTCTTATAGTTTCCGAGATAAGGACTATCGATAATTTACACCTTAGGCTCTGCTTCTAACTTGGGCCCAAATTGTAAAATGGTCTTATCTATTGGCGATTTCGTTCCAATTCACATTCCAAGTAATAATCGGCATGCTAATTACATTGCCGGTTGCCAAATTGCATTATCTCTTATAGTTTCCGAGATATGGACTATCGATAATTTACACCTTAGGCTCTGCTTCTAACTTGGGCCCAAATTGTAAAATGGTCTTCTCTATTGGCGATTTCGTTCCAATTCACATTCCAAGTAATATTCGGCATGCTAATTACATTGCGGGTTCCCAAATTGCATTATCTCTTATAGTTTCCGAGATATGGACTATCGATTATTTTTAACCTTAGGCTCTGCTTCTAACTTGGGCCCAAACAGTAAAATGGTCTTATCTATTGGCGATTTCGTTCCAATTCACATTCCAAGTAGTATTCGGCATGCTAATTACATTGCCGGTTGCCAAATTGCATTATCTCTTATAGTTTCCGAGATATGGACTATCGATAATTTACACCTTAGGCTCTGCTTCTAACTTGGGCCCAAATTGTAAAATGGTCTTATCTATTGGCTATTTCGTCCCAATTCACATTCCAAGTAATATTCGGCATGCTAATTACATTGCCAGTTGCCAAATTGCATTATCTCTTATAGTTTCTGAGATATGGACTATGGATAATTTACACCTTAGGCTCTGCTTCTAACTTGGGCCCAAATTGTAAAATGGTCTTATCTATTGGCGATTTCATTCCAATTCACATTCCAAGTAATATTCGGCATGCTAATTACATTGCCGGTTGCCAAATTGCATTATCTCTTATAGTTTCCGAGATATGGACTATCGATAATTTACACCTTAGGCTCTGCTTCTAACTTGGGTCCAAATTGTAAAATGGTCTTATCTATTGGCGATTTCGTTCCAATTCACATTCCAAGTAATATTCGGCATGCTAATTACATTGCCGGTTGCCAAATTGCATTATATCTTATAGTTTCCGAAATATGGACTATCGGTAATTTACACCTTAGGCTCTGCTTCTAACTTGGGCCCAAATTGTAAAATCGTCTTATCTATTGGCGATTTCTTTCCAATTCACATTCCAAGTAATATTCGGCATGCTAATTACATTGCCGGTTGCCAAATTGCATTATCTTTTATAGTTTCCGAGATATGGACTATCGATAATTTACACCTTAGGCTCTGCTTCTAACTTGGGCCCAAATTGTAAAATGGCCTTATCTATTGGCGATTTCGTTCCAATTCACATTCCAAGTAATACTCGGCATGCTGATTACATTGCCGGTTGCCAAATTGCATTATCTCTTATAGTTTCAGAGATATGGACTATCGATAATTTACACCTTAGGCTCTGCTTCTAACTTGGGCCCAAATTGTAAAATGGTCTTATCTATTGGCTATTTCGTTCCAATTCAAATTCCAAGTAATATTCGGCATGCTAATTACATTGCCGGTTGCCAAATTGCATTATCTCTTATAGTTTCCGAGATATGGACTATCGATAATTTACACCTTAGGATCTGCTTCTAACTTGGGCCCAAATTGTAAAATGGTCTTATCTATTGGCGATTTCGTTCCAATTCACATTCCAAGTAATATTCGGCATGCTAATTACATTGCCGGTTGCCAAATTGAATTATCTCCTATAGTTTCCGAGATATGGACTATCGATAATTTACACCTTTAACTTGGGCCCAAATTGTAAAATGGTCTTACCTATTGGCGATTTCGTTCCAATTCACATTCCAAGTAATATTCGGCATGCTAATTACATTGCCGGTGGCCAAGTTGCATTATCTCTTATAGTTTCCGAGATATGGACTATCGATAATTTACACCTTAGGCTCTGCTTCTAACTTGGGCCCAAATTGTAAAATGGTCTTATCTATTGGCGATTTCGTTCCAATTCACATTCCAAGTAATATTCGGCATGCTAATTACATTGCCGGTTGCCAAATTGCATTATCTCTTATAGTTTCCGAGATATGGACTATCGATAATTTACACCTTAGGCTCTGCTTCTAACTTGGGCCCAAATTGTAAAATGGTCTTATCTATTGGCGATTTCGTTCCAATTCACATTCCAAGTAATATTCGGCATGCTAATTACATTGCCGGTTGCCAAATTGAATTATCTCCTATAGTTTCCGAGATATGGACTATCGATAATTTACACCTTAGGCTCTGCTTCTAACTTGGGCCCAAATTGTAAAATGGTCTTACCTATTGGCGATTTCGTTCCAATTCACATTCCAAGTAATATTCGGCATGCTAATTACATTGCCGGTGGCCAAGTTGCATTATCTCTTATAGTTTCCGAGATATGGACTATCGATAATTTACACCTTAGGCTCTGCTTCTAACTTGGGCCCAAATTGTAAAATGGTCTTATCTATTGGCGATTTCGTTCCAATTCACATTCCAAGTAATATTCGGCATGCTAATTACATTGCCGGTTCCCAAATTGCATTATCTCTTATAGTTTCCGAGATATGGACTATCGATTATTTTTAACCTTAGGCTCTGCTTCTAACTTGGGCCCAAACTGTAAAATGGTCTTATCTATTGGCGATTTCGTTCTAATTCACATTCCAAGTAGTATTCGGCATGCTAATTACATTGCCGGTTGCCAAATTGCATTATCTCTTATAGTTTCCGAGATATGGACTATCGATAATTTACACCTTAGGCTCTGCTTCTAACTTGGGCCCAAATTGTAAAATGGTCTTATCTATTGGCGATTTCGTCCCAATTCACATTCCAAGTAATATTCGGCATGCTAATTACATTGCCAGTTGCCAAATTGCATTATCTCTTATAGTTTCCGAGATATGGACTATGGATAATTTACACCTTAGGCTCTGCTTCTAACTTGGGCCCAAATTGTAAAATGGTCTTATCTATTGGCGATTTCATTCCAATTCACATTCCAAGTAATATTCGGCATGCTAATAACATTGCCGGTTGCCAAATTGCATTATCTCTTATAGTTTCCGAGATATGGACTATCGATAATTTACACCTTAGGCTCTGCTTCTAACTTGGGCCCAAATTGTAAAATGGTCTTATCTATTGGCGATTTCGTTCCAATTCACATTCCAAGTAATATTCGGCATGCTAATTACATTGCCGGTTGCCAAATTGCATTATCTCTTATAGTTTCCGAGATATGGACTATCGGTAATTTACACCTTAGGCTCTGCTTCTAACTTGGGCCCAAATTGTAAAATCGTCTTATCTGTTGGCGATTTCGTTCCAATTCACATTCCAAGTAATATTCGGCATGCTAATTACATTGCCGGTTGCCAAATTGCATTATCTCTTATAGTTTCCGAGATATGGACTATCGATAATTTACACCTTAGGCTCTGCTTCTAACTTGGGCCCAAATTGTAAAATGGTCTTATCTATTGGCGATTTCATTCCAATTCACATTCCAAGTAATATTCGGCATGCTAATTACATTGCCGGTTGCCAAATTGCATTATCTCTTATAGTTTCCGAGATATGGACTATCGATAATTTACACCTTAGGCTCTGCTTCTAACTTGGGCCCAAATTGTAAAATGGTCTTATCTATTGGCGATTTCGTTCCAATTCACATTCCAAGTAATATTCGGCATGCTAATTACATTGCCGGTTGCCAAATTGCATTATCTCTTATAGTTTCCGAGATACGGACTATCGATAATTTACACCTTAGGCTCTGCTTCTAACTTGGGCCCAAATTGTAAAATGGTCTTATCTATTGGCGATTTCGTTCCAATTCACACTCCAAGTAATATTCGGCATGTTAATTATATTGCCGGTTGCGAAATTGCATTATCTCTTATAGTTTCCGAGATATGGACTATCAATAATTTACACCTTAGGCTCTGCTTCTAACTTGGGCCCAAATTGTAAAATGGTCTTATCTATTGGCGATTTCGTTCCAATTCACATTCCAAGTAATATTCGGCATGCTAATTACATTGCCGGTTGCCAAATTGCATTATATCTTATAGTTTCCGAGATATGGACTATGGATAATTTACACCTTAGGCTCTGCTTCTAACTTGGGCCCAAATTGTAAAATGGTCTTATCAATTGGCGATTTCGTTCCAATTCACATTCCAAGTAATATTCGGCATGCTAATTACATTGCCGGTTGCCAAATTGCATTATCTCTTATAGTTTCCGAGATAAGGACTATCGATAATTTACACCTTAGGCTCTGCTTCTAACTTGGGCCCAAATTGTAAAATGGTCTTATCTATTGGCGATTTCGTTCCAATTCACATTCCAAGTAATATTCGGCATGCTAATTACATTGCCGGTTGCCAAATTGCATTATCTCTTATAGTTTCCGAGATATGGACTATCGATAATTTACACCTTAGGCTCTGCTTCTAACTTGGGCCCAAATTGTAAAATGGTCTTCTCTATTGGCGATTTCGTTCCAATTCACATTCCAAGTAATATTCGGCATGCTAATTACATTGCGGGTTCCCAAATTGCATTATCTCTTATAGTTTCCGAGATATGGACTATCGATTATTTTTAACCTTAGGCTCTGCTTCTAACTTGGGCCCAAACAGTAAAATGGTCTTATCTATTGGCGATTTCGTTCCAATTCACATTCCAAGTAGTATTCGGCATGCTAATTACATTGCCGGTTGCCAAATTGCATTATCTCTTATAGTTTCCGAGATATGGACTATCGATAATTTACACCTTAGGCTCTGCTTCTAACTTGGGCCCAAATTGTAAAATGGTCTTATCTATTGGCTATTTCGTCCCAATTCACATTCCAAGTAATATTCGGCATGCTAATTACATTGCCAGTTGCCAAATTGCATTATCTCTTATAGTTTCCGAGATATGGACTATGGATAATTTACACCTTAGGCTCTGCTTCTAACTTGGGCCCAAATTGTAAAATGGTCTTATCTATTGGCGATTTCATTCCAATTCACATTCCAAGTAATATTCGGCATGCTAATTACATTGCCGGTTGCCAAATTGCATTATCTCTTATAGTTTCCGAGATATGGACTATCGATAATTTACACCTTAGGCTCTGCTTCTAACTTGGGCCCAAATTGTAAAATGGTCTTATCTATTGGCGATTTCGTTCCAATTCACATTCCAAGTAATATTCGGCATGCTAATTACATTGCCGGTTGCCAAATTGCATTATATCTTATAGTTTCCGAAATATGGACTATCGGTAATTTACACCTTAGGCTCTGCTTCTAACTTGGGCCCAAATTGTAAAATCGTCTTATCTATTGGCGATTTCTTTCCAATTCACATTCCAAGTAATATTCGGCATGCTAATTACATTGCCGGTTGCCAAATTGCATTATCTTTTATAGTTTCCGAGATATGGACTATCGATAATTTACACCTTAGGCTCTGCTTCTAACTTGGGCCCAAATTGTAAAATGGCCTTATCTATTGGCGATTTCGTTCCAATTCACATTCCAAGTAATACTCGGCATGCTGATTACATTGCCGGTTGCCAAATTGCATTATCTCTTATAGTTTCAGAGATATGGACTATCGATTATTTACACCTTAGGCTCTGCTTCTAACTTGGGCCCAAATTGTAAAATGGTCTTATCTATTGGCTATTTCGTTCCAATTCACATTCCAAGTAATATTCGGCATGCTAATTACATTGCCGGTTGCCAAATTGCATTATCTCTTATAGTTTCCGAGATATGGACTATCGATAATTTACACCTTAGGATCTGCTTCTAACTTGGGCCCAAATTGTAAAATGGTCTTATCTATTGGCGATTTCGTTCCAATTCACATTCCAAGTAATATTCGGCATGCTAATTACATTGCCGGTTGCCAAATTGAATTATCTCCTATAGTTTCCGAGATATGGACTATCGATAATTTACACCTTTAACTTGGGCCCAAATTGTAAAATGGTCTTATCTATTGGCGATTTCGTTCCAATTCACATTCCAAGTAATATTCGGCATGCTAATTACATTGCCGGTGGCCAAGTTGCATTATCTCTTATAGTTTCCGAGATATGGACTATCGATAATTTACACCTTAGGCTCTGCTTCTAACTTGGGCCCAAATTGTAAAATGGCCTTATCTATTGGCGATTTCGTTCCAATTCACATTCCAAGTAATATTCGGCATGCGAATTACATTGCCGGTTGCCAAATTGAATTATCTCTTATAGTTTCCGAGATATGGACTATCGATAATTTACACCTTAGGCTCTGCTTCTAACTTGGGCCCAAATTTTAAAATGGTCTTATCTATTGGCGATTTCGTTCCAATTCATATTCCAAGTGGTATTCGGCATGCTAATTACATTGCCGGTTGCCAAATTGCATTATCTCTTATAGTTTCCGAGATATGGACTATCGGTAATTTACACCTTAGGCTCTGCTTCTAACTTGGGCCCAAATTGTAAAATCGTCTTATCTATTGGCGATTTCGTTCCAATTCACATTCCAAGTAATATTCGGCATGCTAATTACATTGCCGGTTGCCAAATTGCATTATCTCTTATAGTTTCCGAGATATGGACTATCGATAATTTACACCTTAGGCTCTGCTTCTAACTTGGGCCCAAATTGTAAAATGGTCTTATCTATTGGCGATTTCATTCCAATTCACATTCCAAGTAATATTCGGCATGCTAATTACATTGCCGGTTGCCAAATTGCATTATCTCTTATAGTTTCCGAGATATGGACTATCGATAATTTACACCTTAGGCTCTGCTTCTAACTTGGGCCCAAATTGTAAAATGGTCTTATCTATTGGCGATTTCGTTCCAATTCACATTCCAAGTAATATTCGGCATGCTAATTACATTGCCGGTTGCCAAATTGCATTATCTCTTATAGTTTCCGAGATACGGACTATCGATAATTTACACCTTAGGCTCTGCTTCTAACTTGAGCCCAAATTGTAAAATGGTCTTATCTATTGGCGATTTCGTTCCAATTCACACTCCAAGTAATATTCGGCATGTTAATTACATTGCCGGTTGCGAAATTGCATTATCTCTTATAGTTTCCGAGATATGGACTATCAATAATTTACACCTTAGGCTCTGCTTCTAACTTGGGCCCAAATTGTAAAATGGTCTTATCTATTGGCGATTTCGTTCCAATTCACATTCCAAGTAATATTCGGCATGCTAATTACATTGCCGGTTGCCAAATTGCATTATATCTTATAGTTTCCGAGATATGGACTATGGATAATTTACACCTTAGGCTCTGCTTCTAACTTGGGCCCAAATTGTAAAATGGTCTTATCAATTGGCGATTTCGTTCCAATTCACATTCCAAGTAATATTCGGCATGCTAATTACATTGCCGGTTGCCAAATTGCATTATCTCTTATAGTTTCCGAGATAAGGACTATCGATAATTTACACCTTAGGCTCTGCTTCTAACTTGGGCCCAAATTGTAAAATGGTCTTATCTATTGGCGATTTCGTTCCAATTCACATTCCAAGTAATATTCGGCATGCTAATTACATTGCCGGTTGCCAAATTGCATTATCTCTTATAGTTTCCGAGATATGGTCTATCGATAATTTACACCTTAGGCTCTGCTTCTAACTTGGGCCCAAATTGTAAAATGGTCTTCTCTATTGGCGATTTCGTTCCAATTCACATTCCAAGTAATATTCGGCATGCTAATTACATTGCGGGTTCCCAAATTGCATTATCTCTTATAGTTTCCGAGATATGGACTATCGATTATTTTTAACCTTAGGCTCTGCTTCTAACTTGGGCCCAAACAGTAAAATGGTCTTATCTATTGGCGATTTCGTTCCAATTCACATTCCAAGTAGTATTCGGCATGCTAATTACATTGCCGGTTGCCAAATTGCATTATCTCTTATAGTTTCCGAGATATGGACTATCGATAATTTACACCTTAGGCTCTGCTTCTAACTTGGGCCCAAATTGTAAAATGGTCTTATCTATTGGCTATTTCGTCCCAATTCACATTCCAAGTAATATTCGGCATGCTAATTACATTGCCAGTTGCCAAATTGCATTATCTCTTATAGTTTCCGAGATATGGACTATGGATAATTTACACCTTAGGCTCTGCTTCTAACTTGGGCCCAAATTGTAAAATGGTCTTATCTATTGGCGATTTCATTCCAATTCACATTCCAAGTAATATTCGGCATGCTAATTTCATTGCCGGTTGCCAAATTGCATTATCTCTTATAGTTTCCGAGATATGGACTATCGATAATTTACACCTTAGGCTCTGCTTCTAACTTGGGCCCAAATTGTAAAATGGTCTTATCTATTGGCGATTTCGTTCCAATTCACATTCCAAGTAATATTCGGCATGCTAATTACATTGCCGGTTGCCAAATTGCATTATATCTTATAGTTTCCGAAATATGGACTATCGGTAATTTACACCTTAGGCTCTGCTTCTAACTTGGGCCCAAATTGTAAAATCGTCTTATCTATTGGCGATTTCTTTCCAATTCACATTCCAAGTAATATTCGGCATGCTAATTACATTGCCGGTTGCCAAATTGCATTATCTTTTATAGTTTCCGAGATATGGACTATCGATAATTTACACCTTAGGCTCTGCTTCTAACTTGGGCCCAAATTGTAAAATGGCCTTATCTATTGGCGATTTCGTTCCAATTCACATTCCAAGTAATACTCGGCATGCTGATTACATTGCCGGTTGCCAAATTGCATTATCTCTTATAGTTTCAGAGATATGGACTATCGATAATTTACACCTTAGGCTCTGCTTCTAACTTGGGCCCAAATTGTAAAATGGTCTTATCTATTGGCTATTTCGTTCCAATTCACATTCCAAGTAATATTCGGCATGCTAATTACATTGCCGGTTGCCAAATTGCATTATCTCTTATAGTTTCCGAGATATGGACTATCGATAATTTACACCTTAGGATCTGCTTCTAACTTGGGCCCAAATTGTAAAATGGTCTTATCTATTGGCGATTTCGTTCCAATTCACATTCCAAGTAATATTCGGCATGCTAATTACATTGCCGGTTGCCAAATTGAATTATCTCCTATAGTTTCCGAGATATGGACTATCGATAATTTACACCTTTAACTTGGGCCCAAATTGTAAAATGGTCTTACCTATTGGCGATTTCGTTCCAATTCACATTCCAAGTAATATTCGGCATGCTAATTACATTGCCGGTGGCCAAGTTGCATTATCTCTTATAGTTTCCGAGATATGGACTATCGATAATTTACACCTTAGGCTCTGCTTCTAACTTGGGCCCAAATTGTAAAATGGTCTTATCTATTGGCGATTTCGTTCCAATTCACATTCCAAGTAATATTCGGCATGCGAATTACATTGCCGGTTGCCAAATTGAATTATCTCTTATAGTTTCCGAGATATGGACTATCGATAATTTACACCTTAGGCTCTGCTTCTAACTTGGGCCCAAATTTTAAAATGGTCTTATCTATTGGCGATTTCGTTCCAATTCATATTCCAAGTGGTATTCGGCATGCTAATTACATTGCCGGTTGCCAAATTGCATTATCTCTTATAGTTTCCGAGATATGGACTATCGATAATTTACACCTTAGGCTCTGCTTCTAACTTGGGCTCAAATTGTAAAATGGTCTTATCTATTGGCGATTTCGTTCCAATTCACATTCCAAGTAATATTCGGCATGCTAATTACATTGCCGGTTGCCAAATTGCATTATCTCTTATAGTTTCCGAGATATGGACTATCGATAATTTACACCTTAGGCTCTGCTTCTAACTTGGGCCCAAATTGTAAAATGGTCTTATCTATTGGCGATTTCGTCCCAATTCACATTCCAAGTAATATTCGGCATGCTAATTACATTGCCGGTTGCGAAACTGCATTATCTCTTATAGTTTCCGAGATATGGACTATCGATAATTTACACCTTAGGCTCTGCTTCTAACTTGGGCCCAAATTGTAAAATGGTCTTATCTATTGGCGATTTCGTTCCAATTCACATTCCAAGTAATATTCGGCATGCTAATTACATTGCCGGTTGCCAAATTGCATTAACTCTTTTAGTTTCCGAGATATGGACTATCGATAATTTACACCTTAGGCTCTGCTTCTAACTTGGGCCCAAATTGTAAAATGGTCTTATCTATTGGCGATTTCGTTCCAATTCACATTCCAAGTAATATTCGGCATGCTAATTACATTGCCGGTTGCCAAATTGCATTATCTCTTATAGTTTCCGAGATACGGACTATCGATAATTTACACCTTAGGCTCTGCTTCTAACTTGGGCCCAAATTGTAAAATGGTCTTATCTATTGGCGATTTCGTTCCAATTCACACTCCAAGTAATATTCGACATGCTAATTACATTGCCGGTTGCGAAATTGCATTATCTCTTATAGTTTCCGAGATATGGACTATCAATAATTTACACCTTAGGCTCTGCTTCTAACTTGGGCCCAAATTGTAAAATGGTCTTATCTATTGGCGATTTCGTTCCAATTCACATTCCAAGTAATATTCGGCATGCTAATTACATTGCCGGTTGCCAAATTGCATTATCTCTTATAGTTTCCGAGATATGGACTATGGATAATTTACACCTTAGGCTCTGCTTCTAACTTGGGCCCAAATTGTAAAATGGTCTTATCTATTGGCGATTTCGTTCCAATTCACATTCCAAGTAATATTCGGCATGCTAATTACATTGCCGGTTGCCAAATTGCATTATCTCTTATAGTTTCCGAGATATGGACTATCGATAATTTACACCTTAGGCTCTGCTTCTAACTTGGGCCCAAATTGTAAAATGGTCTTATCTATTGGCGATTTCGTTCCAATTCACATTCCAAGTAATATTCGGCATGCTAATTACATTGCCGGTTGCCAAATTGCATTATCTCTTATAGTTTCCGAGATATGGACTATCGATAATTTACACCTTAGGCTCTGCTTCTAACTTGGGCCCAAATTGTAAAATGGTCTTCTCTATTGGCGATTTCGTTCCAATTCACATTCCAAGTAATATTCCGCATGCTAATTACATTGCCGGTTGCCAAATTGCATTATCTCTTATAGTTTCCGTGATATGGACTATCGATAATTTACACCTTAGGCTCTGCTTCTAACTTGGGCCCAAATTGTAAAATCGTCTTATCTATTGGCGATTTCGTTCCAATTCACATTCCAAGTAATATTCGGCATGCTAATTACATTGCCGGTTGCCAAATTGCATTATCTCTTATAGTTTCCGAGATATGGACTATCGGTAATTTACACCTTAGGCTCTGCTTCTAACTTGGGCCCAAATTGTAAAATGGTCTTATCTATTGGCGATTTCGTTCCAATTCACATTCCAAGTAATATTCGGCATGCTAATTACATTGCCGGTTGCCAAATTGCATTATCTCTTATAGTTTCCGAGATATGGATTATCGGTAATTTACACCTTAGGCTCTGCTTCTAACTTGGGCCCAAATTGTAAAATCGTCTTATCTATTGGCGATTTCGTTCCAATTCACATTCCAAGTAATATTCGGCATGCTAATTACATTGCCGGTTGCCAAATTGCATTATCTCTTATAGTTTCCGAGATATGGACTATCGATAATTTACACCTTAGGCTCTGCTTCTAACTTGGGCCCAAATTGTAAAATGGTCTTATCCATTGGCGATTTCATTCCAATTCACATTCCAAGTAATATTCGGCATGCTAATTACATTGCCGGTTGCCATATTGCATTATCCCTTATAGTTTCCGAGATATGGACTATCGATAATTTACACCTTAGGCTCTGCTTCTAACTTGGGCCCAAATTGTAAAATCGCCTTATCTATTGGCGATTTCGTTCCAATTCACATTCCAAGTAATATTCGGCATGCTAATTACATTGCCGGTTGCCAAATTGCATTATCTCTTATAATTTCCGAGATATGAACTATCGGTAATTTACACCTTAGGCTCTGCTTCTAACTTGGGCCCAAATTGTAAAATCGTGTTATCTATTGGCGATTTCGTTCCAATTCACATTCCAAGTAATATTCGGCATGCTAATTACATTGCCGGTTGCCAAATTGCATTATCTCTTATAGTTTCCGAGATATGGACTATCGATAATTTACACATTAGGCTCTCCTTCTAACTTGGGCCCAAATTGTAAAATGGTCTTATCTATTGGCGATTTCGTTCCAATTCACATTCCAAGTAATATTCGGCATGCGAATTACATTGCCGGTTGCCAAATTGAATTATCTCTTATAGTTTCCGAGATATGGACTATCGATAATTTACACCTTAGGCTCTGCTTCTAACTTGGGCCCAAATTTTAAAATGGTCTTATCTATTGGCGATTTCGTTCCAATTCATATTCCAAGTGATATTCGGCATGCTAATTACATTGCCGGTTGCCAAATTGCATTATCTCTTATAGTTTCCGAGATATGGACTATCGATAATTTACACCTTAGGCTCTGCTTCTAACTTGGGCCCAAATTGTAAAATGGTCTTATCTATTGGCGATTTCGTTCCAATTCACATTCCAAGTAATATTCGGCATGCTAATTACATTGCCGGTTGCCAAATTGCATTATCTCTTATAGTTTCCGAGATATGGACTATCGATAATTTACACCTTAGGCTCTGCTTCTAACTTGGGCCCAAATTGTAAAATGGTCTTATCTATTGGCTATTTCGTCCCAATTCACATTCCAAGTAATATTCGGCATGCTAATTACATTGCCGGTTGCGAAACTGCATTATCTCTTATAGTTTCCGAGATATGGACTATCGATAATTTACACCTTAGGCTCTGCTTCTAACTTGGGCCCAAATTGTAAAATGGTCTTATCTATTGGCGATTTCGTTCCAATTCACATTCCAAGTAATATTCGGCATGCTAATTACATTGCCGGTTGCCAAATTGCATTATCTCCTATAGTTTCCGAGATATGGACTATCGATAATTTACACCTTAGGCTCTGCTTCTAACTTGGGCCCAAATTGTAAAATGGTCTTACCTATTGGCGATTTCGTTCCAATTCACATTCCAAGTAATATTCGGCATGCTAATTACATTGCCGGTGGCCAAGTTGCATTATCTCTTATAGTTTCCGAGATATGGACTATCGATAATTTACACCTTAGGCTCTGCTTCTAACTTGGGCCCAAATTGTAAAATGGTCTTATCTATTGGCGATTTCGTTCCAATTCACATTCCAAGTAATATTCGGCATGCTAATTACATTGCCGGTTCCCAAATTGCATTATCTCTTATAGTTTCCGAGATATGGACTATCGATTATTTTTAACCTTAGGCTCTGCTTCTAACTTGGGCCCAAACTGTAAAATGGTATTATCTATTGGCGATTTCGTTCCAATTCACATTCCAAGTAGTATTCGGCATGCTAATTACATTGCCGGTTGCCAAATTGCATTATCTCTTATAGTTTCCGAGATATGGACTATCGATAATTTACACCTTAGGCTCTGCTTCTAACTTGGGCCCAAATTGTAAAATGGTCTTATCTATTGGCGATTTCGTCCCAATTCACATTCCAAGTAATATTCGGCATGCTAATTACATTGCCAGTTGCCAAATTGCATTATCTCTTATAGTTTCCGAGATATGGACTATGGATAATTTACACCTTAGGCTCTGTTTCTAACTTGGGCCCAAATTGTAAAATGGTCTTATCTATTGGCGATTTCATTCCAATTCACATTCCAAGTAATATTCGGCATGCTAATTACATTGCCGGTTGCCAAATTGCATTATCTCTTATAGTTTCCGAGATATGGACTATCGATAATTTACACCTTAGGCTCTGCTTCTAACTTGGGCCCAAATTGTAAAATGGTCTTATCTATTGGCGATTTCGTTCCAATTCACATTCCAAGTAATATTCGGCATGCTAATTACATTGCCGGTTGCCAAATTGCATTATCTCTTATAGTTTCCGAGATACGGACTATCGATAATTTACACCTTAGGCTCTGCTTCTAACCTGGGCCCAAATTGTAAAATGGTCTTATCTATTGGCGATTTCGTTCCAATTCACACTCCAAGTAATATTCGGCATGTTAATTACATTGCCGGTTGCGAAATTGCATTATCTCTTATAGTTTCCGAGATATGGACTATCAATAATTTACACCTTAGGCTCTGCTTCTAACTTGGGCCCAAATTGTAAAATGGTCTTATCTATTGGCGATTTCGTTCCAATTCACATTCCAAGTAATATTCGGCATGCTAATTACATTGCCGATTGCCAAATTGCATTATATCTTATAGTTTCCGAGATATGGACTATGGATAATTTACACCTTAGGCTCTGCTTCTAACTTGGGCCCAAATTGTAAAATGGTCTTATCAATTGGCGATTTCGTTCCAATTCACATTCCAAGTAATATTCGGCATGCTAATTACATTGCCGGTTGCCAAATTGCATTATCTCTTATAGTTTCCGAGATAAGGACTATCGATAATTTACACCTTAGGCTCTGCTTCTAACTTGGGCCCAAATTGTAAAATGGTCTTATCTATTGGCGATTTCGTTCCAATTCACATTCCAAGTAATATTCGGCATGCTAATTACATTGCCGGTTGCCAAATTGCATTATCTCTTATAGTTTCCGAGATATGGACTATCGATAATTTACACCTTAGGCTCTGCTTCTAACTTGGGCCCAAATTGTAAAATGGTCTTCTCTATTGGCGATTTCGTTCCAATTCACATTCCAAGTAATATTCGGCATGCTAATTACATTGCGGGTTCCCAAATTGCATTATCTCTTATAGTTTCCGAGATATGGACTATCGATTATTTTTAACCTTAGGCTCTGCTTCTAACTTGGGCCCAAACAGTAAAATGGTCTTATCTATTGGCGATTTCGTTCCAATTCACATTCCAAGTAGTATTCGGCATGCTAATTACATTGCCGGTTGCCAAATTGCATTATCTCTTATAGTTTCCGAGATATGGACTATCGATAATTTACACCTTAGGCTCTGCTTCTAACTTGGGCCCAAATTGTAAAATGGTCTTATCTATTGGCTATTTCGTCCCAATTCACATTCCAAGTAATATTCGGCATGCTAATTACATTGCCAGTTGCCAAATTGCATTATCTCTTATAGTTTCCGAGATATGGACTATGGATAATTTACACCTTAGGCTCTGCTTCTAACTTGGGCCCAAATTGTAAAATGGTCTTATCTATTGGCGATTTCATTCCAATTCACATTCCAAGTAATATTCGGCATGCTAATTACATTGCCGGTTGCCAAATTGCATTATCTCTTATAGTTTCCGAGATATGGACTATCGATAATTTACACCTTAGGCTCTGCTTCTAACTTGGGCCCAAATTGTAAAATGGTCTTATCTATTGGCGATTTCGTTCCAATTCACATTCCAAGTAATATTCGGCATGCTAATTACATTGCCGGTTGCCAAATTGCATTATATCTTATAGTTTCCGAAATATGGACTATCGGTAATTTACACCTTAGGCTCTGCTTCTAACTTGGGCCCAAATTGTAAAATCGTCTTATCTATTGGCGATTTCTTTCCAATTCACATTCCAAGTAATATTCGGCATGCTAATTACATTGCCGGTTGCCAAATTGCATTATCTTTTATAGTTTCCGAGATATGGACTATCGATAATTTACACCTTAGGCTCTGCTTCTAACTTGGGCCCAAATTGTAAAATGGCCTTATCTATTGGCGATTTCGTTCCAATTCACATTCCAAGTAATACTCGGCATGCTGATTACATTGCCGGTTGCCAAATTGCATTATCTCTTATAGTTTCAGAGATATGGACTATCGATAATTTACACCTTAGGCTCTGCTTCTAACTTGGGCCCAAATTGTAAAATGGTCTTATCTATTGGCTATTTCGTTCCAATTCACATTCCAAGTAATATTCGGCATGCTAATTACATTGCCGGTTGCCAAATTGCATTATCTCTTATAGTTTCCGAGATATGGACTATCGATAATTTACACCTTAGGATCTGCTTCTAACTTGGGCCCAAATTGTAAAATGGTCTTATCTATTGGCGATTTCGTTCCAATTCACATTCCAAGTAATATTCGGCATGCGAATTACATTGCCGGTTGCCAAATTGAATTATCTCTTATAGTTTCCGAGATATGGACTATCGATAATTTACACCTTAGGATCTGCTTCTAACTTGGGCCCAAATTGTAAAATGGTCTTATCTATTGGCGATTTCGTTCCAATTCACATTCCAAGTAATATTCGGCATGCTAATTACATTGCCGGTTGCCAAATTGAATTATCTCCTATAGTTTCCGAGATATGGACTATCGATAATTTACACCTTTAACTTGGGCCCAAATTGTAAAATGGTCTTACCTATTGGCGATTTCGTTCCAATTCACATTCCAAGTAATATTCGGCATGCTAATTACATTGCCGCTGGCCAAGTTGCATTATCTCTTATAGTTTCCGAGATATGGACTATCGATAATTTACACCTTAGGCTCTGCTTCTAACTTGGGCCCAAATTGTAAAATGGTCTTATCTATTGGCGATTTCGTTCCAATTAACATTCCAAGTAATATTCGGCATGCGAATTACATTGCCGGTTGCCAAATTGAATTATCTCTTATAGTTTCCGAGATATGGACTATCGATAATTTACACCTTAGGCTCTGCTTCTAACTTGGGCCCAAATTTTAAAATGGTCTTATCTATTGGCGATTTCGTTCCAATTCATATTCCAAGTGGTATTCGGCATGCTAATTACATTGCCGGTTGCCAAATCGCATTATCTCTTATAGTTTCCGAGATATGGACTATCGATAATTTACACCTTAGGCTCTGCTTCTAACTTGGGCTCAAATTGTAAAATGGTCTTATCTATTGGCGATTTCGTTCCAATTCACATTCCAAGTAATATTCGGCATGCTAATTACATTGCCGGTTGCCAAATTGCATTATCTCTTATAGTTTCCGAGATATGGACTATCGATAATTTACACCTTAGGCTCTGCTTCTAACTTGGGCCCAAATTGTAAAATGGTCTTATCTATTGGCGATTTCGTCCCAATTCACATTCCAAGTAATATTCGGCATGCTAATTACATTGCCGGTTGCGAAACTGCATTATCTCTTATAGTTTCCGAGATATGGACTATCGATAATTTACACCTTAGGCTCTGCTTCTAACTTGGGCCCAAATTGTAAAATGGTCTTATCTATTGGCGATTTCGTTCCAATTCACATTCCAAGTAATATTCGGCATGCTAATTACATTGCCGGTTGCCAAATTGCATTATCTCTTTTAGTTTCCGAGATATGGACTATCGATAATTTACACCTTAGGCTCTGCTTCTAACTTGGGCCCAAATTGTAAAATGGTCTTATCTATTGGCGATTTCGTTCCAATTCACATTCCAAGTAATATTCGGCATGCTAATTACATTGCCGGTTGCCAAATTGCATTATCTCTTATAGTTTCCGAGATACGGACTATCGATAATTTACACCTTAGGCTCTGCTTCTAACTTGGGCCCAAATTGTAAAATGGTCTTATCTATTGGCGATTTCGTTCCAATTCACACTCCAAGTAATATTCGACATGCTAATTACATTGCCGGTTGCGAAATTGCATTATCTCTTATAGTTTCCGAGATATGGACTATCAATAATTTACACCTTAGGCTCTGCTTCTAACTTGGGCCCAAATTGTAAAATGGTCTTATCTATTGGCGATTTCGTTCCAATTCACAATCCAAGTAATATTCGGCATGCTAATTACATTGCCGGTTGCCAAATTGCATTATCTCTTATAGTTTCCGAGATATGGACTATGGATAATTTACACCTTAGGCTCTGCTTCTAACTTGGGCCCAAATTGTAAAATGGTCTTATCTATTGGCGATTTCGTTCCAATTCACATTCCAAGTAATATTCGGCATGCTAATTACATTGCCGGTTGCCAAATTGCATTATCTCTTATAGTTTCCGAGATATGGACTATCGATAATTTACACCTTAGGCTCTGCTTCTAACTTGGGCCCAAATTGTAAAATGGTCTTATCTATTGGCGATTTCGTTCCAATTCACATTCCAAGTAATATTCGGCATGCTAATTACATTGCCGGTTGCCAAATTGCATTATCTCTTATAGTTTCCGAGATATGGACTATCGATAATTTACACCTTAGGCTCTGCTTCTAACTTGGGCCCAAATTGTAAAATGGTCTTCTCTATTGGCGATTTCGTTCCAATTCACATTCCAAGTAATATTCCGCATGCTAATTACATTGCCGGTTGCCAAATTGCATTATCTCTTATAGTTTCCGTGATATGGACTATCGATAATTTACACCTTAGGCTCTGCTTCTAACTTGGGCCCAAATTGTAAAATGGTCTTACCTATTGGCGATTTCGTTCCAATTCACATTCCAAGTAATATTCGGCATGCTAATTACATTGCCGGTGGCCAAGTTGCATTATCTCTTATAGTTTCCGAGATATGGACTATCGATAATTTACACCTTAGGCTCTGCTTCTAACTTGGGCCCAAATTGTAAAATGGTCTTATCTATTGGCGATTTCGTTCCAATTCACATTCCAAGTAATATTCGGCATGCTAATTACATTGCCGGTTCCCAAATTGCATTATCTCTTATAGTTTCCGAGATATGGACTATCGATTATTTTTAACCTTAGGCTCTGCTTCTAACTTGGGCCCAAACTGTAAAATGGTATTATCTATTGGCGATTTCGTTCCAATTCACATTCCAAGTAGTATTCGGCATGCTAATTACATTGCCGGTTGCCAAATTGCATTATCTCTTATAGTTTCCGAGATATGGACTATCGATAATTTACACCTTAGGCTCTGCTTCTAACTTGGGCCCAAATTGTAAAATGGTCTTATCTATTGGCGATTTCGTCCCAATTCACATTCCAAGTAATATTCGGCATGCTAATTACATTGCCAGTTGCCAAATTGCATTATCTCTTATAGTTTCCGAGATATGGACTATGGATAATTTACACCTTAGGCTCTGTTTCTAACTTGGGCCCAAATTGTAAAATGGTCTTATCTATTGGCGATTTCATTCCAATTCACATTCCAAGTAATATTCGGCATGCTAATTACATTGCCGGTTGCCAAATTGCATTATCTCTTATAGTTTCCGAGATATGGACTATCGGTAATTTACACCTTAGGCTCTGCTTCTAACTTGGGCCCAAATTGTAAAATCGTCTTATCTATTGGCGATTTCGTTCCAATTCACATTCCAAGTAATATTCGGCATGCTAATTACATTGCCGGTTGCCAAATTGCATTATCTCTTATAGTTTCCGAGATATGGACTATCGATAATTTACACCTTAGGCTCTGCTTCTAACTTGGGCCCAAATTGTAAAATGGTCTTATCTATTGGCGATTTCGTTCCAATTCACATTCCAAGTAATATTCGGCATGCTAATTACATTGCTGGTTGCCAAATTGCATTATCTCTTATAGTTTCCGAGATACGGACTATCGATAATTTACACCTTAGGCTCTGCTTCTAACTTGGGCCCAAATTGTAAAATGGTCTTATCTATTGGCGATTTCGTTCCAATTCACACTCCAAGTAATATTCGGCATGTTAATTACATTGCCGGTTGCGAAATTGCATTATCTCTTATAGTTTCCGAGATATGGACTATCAATAATTTACACCTTAGGCTCTGCTTCTAACTTGGGCCCAAATTGTAAAATGGTCTTATCTATTGGCGATTTCGTTCCAATTCACATTCCAAGTAATATTCGGCATGCTAATTACATTGCCGGTTGCCAAATTGCATTATATCTTATAGTTTCCGAGATATGGACTATGGATAATTTACACCTTAGGCTCTGCTTCTAACTTGGGCCCAAATTGTAAAATGGTCTTATCAATTGGCGATTTCGTTCCAATTCACATTCCAAGTAATATTCGGCATGCTAATTACATTGCCGGTTGCCAAATTGCATTATCTCTTATAGTTTCCGAGATAAGGACTATCGATAATTTACACCTTAGGCTCTGCTTCTAACTTGGGCCCAAATTGTAAAATGGTCTTATCTATTGGCGATTTCGTTCCAATTCACATTCCAAGTAATATTCGGCATGCTAATTACATTGCCGGTTGCCAAATTGCATTATCTCTTATAGTTTCCGAGATATGGACTATCGATAATTTACACCTTAGGCTCTGCTTCTAACTTGGGCCCAAATTGTAAAATGGTCTTCTCTATTGGCGATTTCGTTCCAATTCACATTCCAAGTAATATTCGGCATGCTAATTACATTGCGGGTTCCCAAATTGCATTATCTCTTATAGTTTCCGAGATATGGACTATCGATTATTTTTAACCTTAGGCTCTGCTTCTAACTTGGGCCCAAACAGTAAAATGGTCTTATCTATTGGCGATTTCGTTCCAATTCACATTCCAAGTAGTATTCGGCATGCTAATTACATTGCCGGTTGCCAAATTGCATTATCTCTTATAGTTTCCGAGATATGGACTATCGATAATTTACACCTTAGGCTCCGCTTCTAACTTGGGCCCAAATTGTAAAATGGTCTTATCTATTGGCTATTTCGTCCCAATTCACATTCCAAGTAATATTCGGCATGCTAATTACATTGCCAGTTGCCAAATTGCATTATCTCTTATAGTTTCCGAGATATGGACTATGGATAATTTACACCTTAGGCTCTGCTTCTAACTTGGGCCCAAATTGTAAAATGGTCTTATCTATTGGCGATTTCATTCCAATTCACATTCCAAGTAATACTCGGCATGCTAATTACATTGCCGGTTGCCAAATTGCATTATCTCTTATAGTTTCCGAGATATGGACTATCGATAATTTACACCTTAGGCTCTGCTTCTAACTTGGGCCCAAATTGTAAAATGGTCTTATCTATTGGCGATTTCGTTCCAATTCACATTCCAAGTAATATTCGGCATGCTAATTACATTGCCGGTTGCCAAATTGCATTATATCTTATAGTTTCCGAAATATGGACTATCGGTAATTTACACCTTAGGCTCTGCTTCTAACTTGGGCCCAAATTGTAAAATCGTCTTATCTATTGGCGATTTCTTTCCAATTCACATTCCAAGTAATATTCGGCATGCTAATTACATTGCCGGTTGCCAAATTGCATTATCTTTTATAGTTTCCGAGATATGGACTATCGATAATTTACACCTTAGGCTCTGCTTCTAACTTGGGCCCAAATTGTAAAATGGCCTTATCTATTGGCGATTTCGTTCCAATTCACATTCCAAGTAATACTCGGCATGCTGATTACATTGCCGGTTGCCAAATTGCATTATCTCTTATAGTTTCAGAGATATGGACTATCGATAATTTACACCTTAGGCTCTGCTTCTAACTTGGGCCCAAATTGTAAAATGGTCTTATCTATTGGCTATTTCGTTCCAATTCACATTCCAAGTAATATTCGGCATGCTAATTACATTGCCGGTTGCCAAATTGCATTATCTCTTATAGTTTCCGAGATATGGACTATCGATAATTTACACCTTAGGATCTGCTTCTAACTTGGGCCCAAATTGTAAAATGGTCTTATCTATTGGCGATTTCGTTCCAATTCACATTCCAAGTAATATTCGGCATGCGAATTACATTGCCGGTTGCCAAATTGAATTATCTCTTATAGTTTCCGAGATATGGACTATCGATAATTTACACCTTAGGATCTGCTTCTAACTTGGGCCCAAATTGTAAAATGGTCTTATCTATTGGCGATTTCGTTCCAATTCACATTCCAAGTAATATTCGGCATGCTAATTACATTGCCGGTTGCCAAATTGAATTATCTCCTATAGTTTCCGAGATATGGACTATCGATAATTTACACCTTTAACTTGGGCCCAAATTGTAAAATGGTCTTACCTATTGGCGATTTCGTTCCAATTCACATTCCACATTCCAAGTAATATTCGGCATGCTAATTACATTGCCGGTTGCTAAATTGAATTATCTCTTATAGTTTCCGAGATATGGACTATCGATAATTTACACCTTAGGCTCTGCTTCTAACTTGGGCCCAAATTTTAAAATGGTCTTATCTATTGGCGATTTCGTTCCAATTCATATTCCAAGTGGTATTCGGCATGCTAATTACATTGCCGGTTGCCAAATCGCATTATCTCTTATAGTTTCCGAGATATGGACTATCGATAATTTACACCTTAGGCTCTGCTTCTAACTTGGGCTCAAATTGTAAAATGGTCTTATCTATTGGCGATTTCGTTCCAATTCACATTCCAAGTAATATTCGGCATGCTAATTACATTGCCGGTTGCCAAATTGCATTATCTCTTATAGTTTCCGAGATATGGACTATCGATAATTTACACCTTAGGCTCTGCTTCTAACTTGGGCCCAAATTTTAAAATGGTCTTATCTATTGGCGATTTCGTTCCAATTCATATTCCAAGTGGTATTCGGCATGCTAATTACATTGCCGGTTGCCAAATCGCATTATCTCTTATAGTTTCCGAGATATGGACTATCGATAATTTACACCTTAGGCTCTGCTTCTAACTTGGGCTCAAATTGTAAAATGGTCTTATCTATTGGCGATTTCGTTCCAATTCACATTCCAAGTAATATTCGGCATGCTAATTACATTGCCGGTTGCCAAATTGCATTATCTCTTATAGTTTCCGAGATATGGACTATCGATAATTTACACCTTAGGCTCTGCTTCTAACTTGGGCCCAAATTGTAAAATGGTCTTATCTATTGGCGATTTCGTCCCAATTCACATTCCAAGTAATATTCGGCATGCTAATTACATTGCCGGTTGCGAAACTGCATTATCTCTTATAGTTTCCGAGATATGGACTATCGATAATTTACACCTTAGGCTCTGCTTCTAACTTGGGCCCAAATTGTAAAATGGTCTTATCTATTGGCGATTTCGTTCCAATTCACATTCCAAGTAATATTCGGCATGCTAATTACATTGCCGGTTGCCAAATTGCATTATCTCTTTTAGTTTCCGAGATATGGACTATCGATAATTTACACCTTAGGCTCTGCTTCTAACTTGGGCCCAAATTGTAAAATGGTCTTATCTATTGGCGATTTCGTTCCAATTCACATTCCAAGTAATATTCGGCATGCTAATTACATTGCCGGTTGCCAAATTGCATTATCTCTTATAGTTTCCGAGATACGGACTATCGATAATTTACACCTTAGGCTCTGCTTCTAACTTGGGCCCAAATTGTAAAATGGTCTTATCTATTGGCGATTTCGTTCCAATTCACACTCCAAGTAATATTCGACATGCTAATTACATTGCCGGTTGCGAAATTGCATTATCTCTTATAGTTTCCGAGATATGGACTATCAATAATTTACACCTTAGGCTCTGCTTCTAACTTGGGCCCAAATTGTAAAATGGTCTTATCTATTGGCGATTTCGTTCCAATTCACAATCCAAGTAATATTCGGCATGCTAATTACATTGCCGGTTGCCAAATTGCATTATCTCTTATAGTTTCCGAGATATGGACTATGGATAATTTACACCTTAGGCTCTGCTTCTAACTTGGGCCCAAATTGTAAAATGGTCTTATCTATTGGCGATTTCGTTCCAATTCACATTCCAAGTAATATTCGGCATGCTAATTACATTGCCGGTTGCCAAATTGCATTATCTCTTATAGTTTCCGAGATATGGACTATCGATAATTTACACCTTAGGCTCTGCTTCTAACTTGGGCCCAAATTGTAAAATGGTCTTATCTATTGGCGATTTCGTTCCAATTCACATTCCAAGTAATATTCGGCATGCTAATTACATTGCCGGTTGCCAAATTGCATTATCTCTTATAGTTTCCGAGATATGGACTATCGATAATTTACACCTTAGGCTCTGCTTCTAACTTGGGCCCAAATTGTAAAATGGTCTTCTCTATTGGCGATTTCGTTCCAATTCACATTCCAAGTAATATTCCGCATGCTAATTACATTGCCGGTTGCCAAATTGCATTATCTCTTATAGTTTCCGTGATATGGACTATCGATAATTTACACCTTAGGCTCTGCTTCTAACTTGGGCCCAAATTGTAAAATCGTCTTATCTATTGGCGATTTCGTTCCAATTCACATTCCAAGTAATATTCGGCATGCTAATTACATTGCCGGTTGCCAAATTGCATTATCTCTTATAGTTTCCGAGATATGGACTATCGGTAATTTACACCTTAGGCTCTGCTTCTAACTTGGGCCCAAATTGTAAAATGGTCTTATCTATTGGCGATTTCGTTCCAATTCACATTCCAAGTAATATTCGGCATGCTAATTACATTGCCGGTTGCCAAATTGCATTATCTCTTATAGTTTCCGAGATATGGATTATCGGTAATTTACACCTTAGGCTCTGCTTCTAACTTGGGCCCAAATTGTAAAATCGTCTTATCTATTGGCGATTTCGTTCCAATTCACATTCCAAGTAATATTCGGCATGCTAATTACATTGCCGGTTGCCAAATTGCATTATCTCTTATAGTTTCCGAGATATGGACTATCGATAATTTACACCTTAGGCTCTGCTTCTAACTTGGGCCCAAATTGTAAAATGGTCTTATCTATTGGCGATTTCATTCCAATTCACATTCCAAGTAATATTCGGCATGCTAATTACATTGCCGGTTGCCAAATTGCATTATCCCTTATAGTTTCCGAGATATGGACTATCGATAATTTACACCTTAGGCTCTGCTTCTAACTTGGGCCCAAATTGTAAAATCGCCTTATCTATTGGCGATTTCGTTCCAATTCACATTCCAAGTAATATTCGGCATGCTAATTACATTGCCGGTTGCCAAATTGCATTATCTCTTATAATTCCCGAGATATGAACTATCGGTAATTTACACCTTAGGCTCTGCTTCTAACTTGGGCCCAAATTGTAAAATCGTCTTATCTATTGGCGATTTCGTTCCAATTCACATTCCAAGTAATATTCGGCATGCTAATTACATTGCCGGTTGCCAAATTGCATTATCTCTTATAGTTTCCGAGATATGGACTATCGATAATTTACACATTAGGCTCTGCTTCTAACTTGGGCCCAAATTGTAAAATGGTCTTATCTATTGGCGATTTCGTTCCAATTCACATTCCAAGTAATATTCGGCATGCTAATTACATTGCCGGTTGCCAAATTGAATTATCTCTTATAGTTTCCGAGATATGGACTATCGATAATTTACACCTTAGGCTCTGCTTCTAACTTGGGCCCAAATTTTAAAATGGTCTTATCTATTGGCGATTTCGTTCCAATTCATATTCCAAGTGATATTCGGCATGCTAATTACATTGCCGGTTGCCAAATTGCATTATCTCTTATAGTTTCCGAGATATGGACTATCGATAATTTACACCTTAGGCTCTGCATCTAACTTGGGCCCAAATTGTAAAATGGTCTTATCTATTGGCGATTTCGTTCCAATTCACATTCCAAGTAATATTCGGCATGCTAATTACATTGCCGGTTGCCAAATTGCATTATCTCTTATAGTTTCCGAGATATGGACTATCGATTATTTACACCTTAGGCTCTGCTTCTAACTTGGGCCCAAATTGTAAAATGGTCTTATCTATTGGCTATTTCGTCCCAATTCACATTCCAAGTAATATTCGGCATGCTAATTACATTGCCGGTTGCGAAACTGCATTATCTCTTATAGTTTCCGAGATATGGACTATCGATAATTTACACCTTAGGCTCTGCTTCTAACTTGGGCCCAAATTGTAAAATGGTCTTATCTATTGGCGATTTCGTTCCAATTCACATTCCAAGTAATATTCGGCATGCTAATTACATTGCCGGTTGCCAAATTGCATTATCTCTTTTAGTTTCCGAGATATGGACTATCGATAATTTACACCTTAGGCTCTGCTTCTAACTTGGGCCCAAATTGTAAAATGGTCTTATCTATTGGCGATTTCGTTCCAATTCACATTCCAAGTAATATTCGGCATGCTAATTACATTGCCGGTTGCCAAATTGCATTATCTCTTATAGTTTCCGAGATACGGACTATCGATAATTTACACCTTAGGCTCTGCTTCTAACTTGGGCCCAAATTGTAAAATGGTCTTATCTATTGGCGATTTCGTTCCAATTCACACTCCAAGTAATATTCGACATGCTAATTACATTGCCGGTTGCGAAATTGCATTATCTCTTATAGTTTCCGAGATATGGACTATCAATAATTTACACCTTAGGCTCTGCTTCTAACTTGGGCCCAAATTGTAAAATGGTCTTATGAATTAGCGATTTCGTTGTAATTCACATTCCAAGTAATATACGGCATGCTAATTACGTTGCCGATTACCAAATTGCATTATCTCTTATAGTTTCCGAGATATGGACCATCGATATCTTGCAATATTGGCTCTGCTTCTAACTTGGGCCAGAATTGTAAAATGGTCTTATGAATTAGCGATTTCGTTGTAATTCACATTCCAAGTAATATTCGGCATGCTAATTACGTTGCCGATTGCCAAATTGCATTATCTCTTATAGTTTCCGAGATATGGACCATCGATATCTTGCAATATTGGCTGTGCTTCTAACTTGGGCCAGAATTGTAAAATGGTCTTATGAATTAGCGATTTCGTTGTAATTCACATTCCAAGTAATATTCGGCATGCTAATTACGTTGCCGTTTGCCAAATTGCATTATCTCTTATAGTTTCCGAGATATGGACTATCGACATCTTGCAATATTGGCTCTGCTTCTAACTTGGGCCAGAATTGTAAAATGGTCTTATGAAATAGCGATTTCGTTGTAATTCACATTCTATGTAATATTCGGCATGCTAATTACGTTGCCGATTGCCAAATTGCATTATCTCTTATAGTTTCCGAGATATGGACTATCGACATCTTGCAATATTGGCTCTGCTTCTAACTTGGGCCAGAATTGTAAAATGGTCTTATGAATTAGCGATTTCGTTGTAATTCACATTCCAAGCAATATTCGGCATGCTAATTACGTTGCCGATTACCAAATTGCATTATCTCTTACAGTTTCCGAGATATGGACTATCGACATCTTGCAATATTGGCTCTGCTTCTAACTTGGGTCAAAATTGTAAAATGGTCTTATGAATTAGCGATTTATGTCCAATTCACATTCCAAGTAATATTCGGCATGCTAATTACGTTGCCGATTGCCAAATTGCATTATCTCTTATAGTTTCCGAGATATGGACTATCGACAACTTGCAATATTGGCTCTGCTTCTAATTTGGGCCAGAATTGTAAAATGGTCTTATGAATTAGCGATTTCGTTGTAATTCACATTCCAGGTAATCTTCGGCATGCTAATTACGTTGCCGATTGCCAAATTGCATTATCTCTTTTAATTTCCGAGATATGGACTATCGACATCTTGCAATATTGGCTCTGCTTCTAAATTGGGCCAGAATTGTAAATGGCCTTATGCATTAGCGATTTCGTTGTAATTCACATTCCAAGTAATATTCGGCATGCTAATTACGTTGATGATTGCCAAATTGCATTATCTCTTTTAGTTTCCGAGATATGGACTATTGACATCTTGCAATATTGGCTCTGCTTCTAACTTGGGCCAGAATTGTGAAATGGTCTTATGCATTAGCGATTTCGTTGTAATTCACTTTCCAAGTAATATTCGGCATGCTAATTACGTTGCCGATTGCCAAATTGCATTATCTCTTATAGTTTCCGAGATATGGACTCTCAACCTCTTTCAATATTGGCTCTGTTTCTAACTTGGGCAGGAATTGTAAAATGGTCTTATGAATTAGCGATTTCGTTGTAATTCACATTCCAAGTAATATTCGGCATGCTAATTACGTTGCCGATTGCCAAATTGCATTATCTCTTATAGTTTCCGAGATATGGACTATCGACATCTTGCAATATTGGCTCTGCTTCTAAATTGAACCAGAATTGTAAAATGGTCTTATGAATTAGCGATTTCGTTGTAATTCACATTCCAAGTAATATTCGGCATGCTAATTACATTGCCGATGGCCAAATTGCATTATCTCTTATAGTTTCCGAGATATGGACTATCGACATTTTACAATATTGGCTCTGCTTCTAACTTGGGTCAAAATTGTAAAATGGTCTTATGAATTAGCGATTTCGTTGTAATTCACATTCCAAGTAATATTCGGCATAGTAATTACGTTGCCGATTGCCAAATTGCGTTATCTCTTATAGTTTCCGAGATGGACTATCGACATCTTGCAATATTGGCTCTGCTTCTAACTTGGGCCAGAATTGTAAAATGGTCTTATGAATTAGCGATTTCGTTCTAATTCACATTCCAAGTAATATTCGGCATGCTAATTACGTTGCCGATTGCCAAATTGCATTATCTCTTATAGTTTCCGAGATATGGACTATCGACATTTTACAATATTGGCTCTGCTTCTAACTTGGGCCAGAATTGTAAAATGGTCTTATGAATTAGCGATTTCGTTGTAATTCACATTCCAAGTAATATTCGGCATGCTAATTACGTTGCCGTTTGCCAAATTGCATTATCTCTTATAGTTTCCGAGATATGGACTATCGACATCTTGCAATATTGGCTCTGCTTCTAACTTGGGCCAGAATTGTAAAATGGTCTTATGAAATAGCGATTTCGTTGTAATTCACATTCCATGTAATATTCGGCATGCTAATTACGTTGCCGATTGCCAAATTGCATTAACTCTTATAGTTTCCGAGATATGGACTATCGACATCTTGCAATATTGGCTCTGCTTTTAACTTGGGCCAGAATTGTAAAATGGTCTTATGAATTAGCGACTTCGTTGTAATTCACATTCCAAGCAATATTAGGCATGCTAATTACGTTGCCGATTGCCAAATTGCATTATCTCTTATAGTTTCCGAGATATGGACTAACGACATCTTGCAATATTGGCTCTGCTTCTAACTTGGGCCAGAAATGTAAAATGGTCTTATGAATTAGCGATTTCGTTGTAATTCACATTCCAAGTAATATTCGACATGCTAATTACGTTGCCGATTACCAAATTGCATTATCTCTTACAGTTTACGAGATATGGACTATCGACATCTTGCAATAATGGCTCTGCTTCTAACTTGGGTCAAAATTGTAAAATGGTCTTATGAATTAGCGATTTATGTCCAATTCACATTCCAAGTAATATTCGGCATGCTAATTACGTTGCCGATTGCCAAATTGCATTATCTCTTATAGTTTCCGGGATATGGACTATCGACATCTTGCAATATTGGCTCTGCTTTTAACTTGGGCCAGAATTGTAAAATGGTCTTATGAATTAGCGACTTCGTTGTAATTCACATTCCAAGCAATATTCGGCATGCTAATTACGTTGCCGATTGCCAAATTGCATTATCTCTTATAGTTTCCGAGATATGGACTATCGACATCTTGCAATATTGGCTCTGTTTCTAACTTGGGCCAGAATTGTAAAATGGTCTTATGAATTAGCGATTTCGTTGTAATTCACATTCCAAGTAATATTCGGCATGCTAATTACGTTGCCGATTGCCAAATTGCATTATCTCTTATAGTTTCCGAGATATGGACTATCGACATTTTACAATATTGGCTCTGCTTCTAACTTGGGCCAGAATTGTAAAATGGTCTTATGAATTAGCGATTTCGTTGTAATTCACATTCCAAGTAATATTCGGCATGCTAATTACGTTGCCGATTACCAAATTGCATTATCTCTTACAGTTTCCGAGATATGGACTATCGACATCTAGCAATATTGGCTCTGCTTCTAACTTGGGTCAAAATTGTAAAATGGGCTTATGAATTAGCGATTTATGTCCAATTCACATTCCAAGTAATATTCGGCATGCTAATTACGTTGCCGATTGCCAAATTGCATTATCTCTTATAGTTTCCGAGATATGGACTATCGACACCTTGCAATATTGGCTCTGCTTCTAACTTGGGCCAGAATTGTAAAATGGTCTTATGAATTAGCGATTTCGTTGTAATTCACATTCCAAGTAATATTCGGCATGCTAATTACGTTGCCGATTGCCAAATTGCATTATCTCTTTTAGTTTCCGAGATATGGACTATCGACATCTTGCAATATTGGCTCTGCTTCTAAATTGGGCCAGAATTGTAAATGGTCTTATGCATTAGCGATTTCGTTGTAATTCACATTCCAAGTAATATTCGGCATGCTAATTACGTTGATGATTGCCAAATTGCATTATCTCTTTTAGTTTCCGAGATATGGACTATCGACATCTTGCAATATTGGCTCTGCTTCTAACTTGGGCCAGAATTGTAAAATGGTCTTATGAATTAGCGATTTCGTTGTAATTCACTTTCCAAGTAATATTCGGCATGCTAATTACGTTGCCGATTGCCAAATTGCATTATCTCTTATTGTTTCCGAGATATGGACTCTCAACCTCTTTCAATATTGGCTCTGTTTCTAACTTCTGCAGGAATTGTAAAATGGTCTTATGAAATAGCGATTTCGTTGTAATTCACATTCCAAGTAATATTCGGCATGCTAATTACGTTGCCGATTGCCAAATTGCATTATCTCTTATGGTTTCCGAGATATGGACTATCGACATCTTGCAATATTGGCTCTGCTTCTAACTTGGGTCAAAATTGTAATATAGTCTTATGAATTAGCGATTTCGCTCCAATTCACATTCCAAGTAATATTCGGCATGCTAATTACGTTGCCGATTGCCAAATTGCATTACCTCTTATAGTTTCCGGGATATGGACTATCGACATTTTACAATATTGGCTCTGCTTCTAACTTGGGTCAAAATTGTGAAATGGTCTTATGAATTAGCGATTTCGCTCCAATTCACATTCCAGGTAATATTCGGCATGCCAATTACGTTGCCGATGGCCAAATTGCATTATCTCTTATAGTTTCTGAGATATGGACTATCGACATTTTACAATATTGGCTCTGCTTCTAACTTGGGCCAGAATTGTAAAATGGTCTTATGAATTAGCGATTTCGTTGTAATTCACATTCCAAGTAATATTCGGCATGCTAATTACATTGCCGATGGCCAAATTGCATTATCTCTTATAGTTTCCGAGATATGGACTATCGACATTTTACAATATTGGCTCTGCTTCTAACTTGGGTCAAAATTGTAAAATGGTCTTATGAATTAGCGATTTCGTTGTAATTCACATTCCAAGTAATATTCGGCATAGTAATTACGTTGCCGATTGCCAAATTGCATTATCTCTTATAGTTTCCGAGATATGGACTATCGACATCTTGCAATATTGGCTCTGCTTCTAACTTGGGCCAGAATTGTAAAATGGTCTTATGAATTAGCGATTTCGTTGTAATTCACATTCCAAGTAATATTCGGCATGCCAATTACGTTGCCGATTGCCAAATTGCATTATCTCTTATAGTTTCCGAGATATGGACTATCGACATTTTACAATATTGGCTCTGCTTCTAACTTGGGTCAAAATTGTAATATAGTCTTATGAATTAGCGATTTCGCTCCAATTCACATTCCAAGTAATATTCGGCATGCTAATTACGTTGCCGATTGCCAAATTGCATTACCTCTTATAGTTTCCGGGATATGGACTATCGACATTTTACAATATTGGCTCTGCTTCTAACTTGGGCCAGAATTGTAAAATGGTCTTATGAATTAGCGATTTCGTTGTAATTCACATTCCAAGTCATATTGGGCATGCTAATTACGTTGCCGATTGCCAAATTGCGTTATCTCTTTTAGTTTCCGAGATATGGACTATCGACATCTTGCAATATTGGCTCTGCTTCTAACTAGGGTCAAAATGGTAAAATGGTCTTATGTATTAGCGATTTCGTTGTAATTCACATTCCAAGTAATATTCGGCATGCTAATTACGCTGCCGATTGCCAAATTGCATTATCTCTTATAGTTTCCGAGATATAGACTATCGACATTTTACAATATTGTCTCTGCTTCTAACTTGGGTCAAAATGGTAAAATGGCCTTATGTATTAGCGATTTCGTTGTAATTCACATTCCAAGTAATATTCGGCATGGTAATTACGTTGCCGATTGCCAAATTGCATTATCTCTTATAGTTTCGATATATGGACTATCGACATCTTGCAATATTGGCTCTGCTTCTAACTTGGGCCAGAATTGTAAAATGGTCTTATGAATTAGCGATTTCGTTATAATTCACATTCCAAGTAATATTCGGCATGCTAATTACGTTGCCGATTGCCAAATTGCATTATCTCTTATAGTTTCCGAGATATAGACTATCGACATTTTACAATATTGTCTCTGCTTCTAACTTGGGTCAAAATGGTAAAATGGTCTTATGTATTAGCGATTTCGTTGTAATTCACATTCCAAGTAATATTCGGCATGCTAATTACGTTGCCGATTGCCAAATTGCATTATCTCTTATAGTTTCCGAGATATAGACTATCGACATTTTACAATATTGTCTCTGCTTCTAACTTGGGTCAAAATGGTAAAATGGTCTTATGTATTAGCGATTTCGTTGTAATTCACATTCCAAGTAATATTCGGCATGCTAATTACGTTGCCGATTACCAAATTGCATTGTCTCTTATAGTTTCCGAGATATGGACTATCGACATCTTGCAATATTGGCTCTGCTTCTAGCTTGGGCCAGAATTGTAAAATGGTCCTATGAATTAGCGATTTCGCTGTAATTCACATTCCAAGTAATATTCGGCATGCTAATTACGTTGCCGATTGCCAAATTGCATTATCTCTTATAGTTTCCGAGATATGGACTATCGACATCTTGCAATATTGGCTCTGCTTCTAGCTTGGGCCAGAAATGTAAAATGGTCTTATGAATTAGCGATTTCGCTGTAATTCACATTCCAAGTAATATTCGGCATGCTAATTACGTTGCCGATTGCCAAATTGCATTATCTCTTATAGTTTCCGAGATATGGACTATCGACATCTTGCAATATTGGCTCTGCTTCTAGCTTGGGCCAGAATTGTAAAATGGTCCTATGAATTAGCGATTTCGTTGTAATTCACATTCCAAGTAATATTCGGCATGCTGATTACGTTGCCGATTGCCATATTGCATTATCTCTTATAGTTTCCGAGATATGGACTATCGACATCTTGCAATATTGGCTCTGCTTCTAACTTGGGTCAAAATTGTGAAATGGTCTTATGAATTAGCGATTTCGCTCCAATTCACATTCCAGGTAATATTCGGCATGCCAATTACGTTGCCGATGGCCAAATTGCATTATCTCTTATAGTTTCTGAGATTTGGACTATCGACATTTTACAATATTGGCTCTGCTTCTAACTTGGGCCAGAATTGTAAAATGGTCTTATGAATTAGCGATTTCGTTGTAATTCACATTCCAAGTAATATTCGGCATGCTAATTACATTGCCGATGGCCAAATTGCATTATCTCTTATAGTTTCCGAGATATGGACTATCGACATTTTACAATATTGGCTCTGCTTCTAACTTGGGTCAAAATTGTAAAATGGTCTTATGAATTAGCGATTTCGTTGTAATTCACATTCCAAGTAATATTCGGCATAGTAATTACGTTGCCGATTGCCAAATTGCATTATCTCTTATAGTTTCCGAGATATGGACTATCGACATCTTGCAATATTGGCTCTGCTTCTAACTTGGGCCAGAATTGTAAAATGGTCTTATGAATTAGCGATTTCGTTGTAATTCACATTCCAAGTAATATTCGGCATGCCAATTACGTTGCCGATTGCCAAATTGCATTATCTCTTATAGTTTCCGAGATATGGACTATCGACATTTTACAATATTGGCTCTGCTTCTAACTTGGGTCAAAATTGTAATATGGTCTTATGAATTAGCGATTTCGCTCCAATTCACATTCCAAGTAATATTCGGCATGCTAATTACGTTGCCGATTGCCAAATTGCATTACCTCTTATAGTTTCCGGGATATGGACTATCGACATTTTACAATATTGGCTCTGCTTCTAACTTGGGCCAGAATTGTAAAATGGTCTTATGAATTAGCGATTTCGTTGTAATTCACATTCCAAGTCATATTGGGCATGCTAATTACGTTGCCGATTGCCAAATTGCGTTATCTCTTTTAGTTTCCGAGATATGGACTATCGACATCTTGCAATATTGGCTCTGCTTCTAACTAGGGTCAAAATGGTAAAATGGTCTTATGTATTAGCGATTTCGTTGTAATTCACATTCCAAGTAATATTCGGCATGCTAATTACGCTGCCGATTGCCAAATTGCATTATCTCTTATAGTTTCCGAGATATAGACTATCGACATTTTACAATATTGTCTCTGCTTCTAACTTGGGTCAAAATGGTAAAATGGCCTTATGTATTAGCGATTTCGTTGTAATTCACATTCCAAGTAATATTCGGCATGGTAATTACGTTGCCGATTGCCAAATTGCATTATCTCTTATAGTTTCGATATATGGACTATCGACATCTTGCAATATTGGCTCTGCTTCTAACTTGGGCCAGAATTGTAAAATGGTCTTATGAATTAGCGATTTCGTTATAATTCACATTCCAAGTAATATTCGGCATGCTAATTACGTTGCCGATTGCCAAATTGCATTATCTCTTATAGTTTCCGAGATATAGACTATCGACATTTTACAATATTGTCTCTGCTTCTAACTTGGGTCAAAATGGTAAAATGGTCTTATGTATTAGCGATTTCGTTGTAATTCACATTCCAAGTAATATTCGGCATGCTAATTACGTTGCCGATTGCCAAATTGCATTATCTCTTATAGTTTCCGAGATATAGACTATCGACATTTTACAATATTGTCTCTGCTTCTAACTTGGGTCAAAATGGTAAAATGGTCTTATGTATTAGCGATTTCGTTGTAATTCACATTCCAAGTAATATTCGGCATGCTAATTACGTTGCCGATTACCAAATTGCATTGTCTCTTATAGTTTCCGAGATATGGACTATCGACATCTTGCAATATTGGCTCTGCTTCTAGCTTGGGCCAGAATTGTAAAATGGTCCTATGAATTAGCGATTTCGCTGTAATTCACATTCCAAGTAATATTCGGCATGCTAATTACGTTGCCGATTGCCAAATTGCATTATCTCTTATAGTTTCCGAGATATGGACTATCGACATCTTGCAATATTGGCTCTGCTTCTAGCTTGGGCCAGAAATGTAAAATGGTCTTATGAATTAGCGATTTCGCTGTAATTCACATTCCAAGTAATATTCGGCATGCTAATTACGTTGCCGATTGCCAAATTGCATTATCTCTTATAGTTTCCGAGATATGGACTATCGACATCTTGCAATATTGGCTCTGCTTCTAGCTTGGGCCAGAATTGTAAAATGGTCCTATGAATTAGCGATTTCGTTGTAATTCACATTCCAAGTAATATTCGGCATGCTGATTACGTTGCCGATTGCCATATTGCATTATCTCTTATAGTTTCCGAGATATGGACTATCGACATCTTGCAATATTGGCTCTGCTTCTAACATGGGCCAGAATTGTAAAATGGTCTTATGAATTAGCGATTTCGTTGTAATTCACATTCCAAGTAATATTCGGCATGCTAATTACGTTGCCGATTACCAAATTGCATTATCTCTTATAGTTTCCGAGATATGGACTATCGACATCTGACAATATTGGCTCTGCTTCTAACTTGGGTCAAAATTGTAAAATGGTCTTATGAATTAGCGATTTATGTCCAATTCACATTCCAAGTAATATTCGGCATGCTAATTACGTTGCCGATTTATTATTATTATCTCTTATAGTTTCCGAGATATGGACTATCGACATCTTGCAATATTGGCTCTGCTTCTAACTTGGGCCAGAATTGTAAAATGGTCTTATGAATTAGCGATTTCGTTGTAATTCACATTCCAAGTAATATTCGGCATGCTAATTACGTTGCCGATTGCCAAATTGCATTACCTCTTATAGTTTCCGGGATATGGACTATCGACATCTTGCAATATTGGCTCTGAATCTAACTTGGGTCAAAATTGTAAAATGATCTTATGAATTAGCGATTTCGTTGTAATTCACATTCCCAGTAATATTCGGCATGCTAATTACGTTGCCGATTGCCAAATTGCATTATCTCTTATAGTTTCCGAGATATGGACTATCGACATCTTGCAATATTGGCTCTGCTTCTAACTTGAGCCAGAATTGTAAAATGGTCTTATGAATTAGCGATTTCGCTGTAATTCACATTCCAAGTAATATTCGGCTTGCTAATTACGTTGCCGATTGCCAAATTGCATTATCTCTTATAGTTTCCGAGATATGGACTATCGACATCTTGCAATATTGGCTCTGCTTCTAGCTTGGGCCAGAATTGTAAAATGGTCTTATGAATTAGCGATTTCGTTGTAATTCACATTCCAAGTAATATTCGGCATGCTAATTACGTTGCCGATTGCCAAATTGCATTGTCTCTTATAGTTTCCGAGATATGGACTATCGACATCTTGCAATATTGGCTCTGCTTCTAACTTGGGCCAGAATTGTAAAATGGTCTTATGAATTAGCGATTTCGTTGTAATTCACATTCCAAGTAATATTCGGCATGCTAATTACGTTGCCGATTGCCAAATTGCATTATCTCTTACAGTTTCCGAGATATGGACTATCGACATCTTGCAATATTGGCTCTGCTTCTAACTTGGGCCAGAATTGTAAAATGGTCTTATGAATTAGCGATTTCGTTGTAATTCACATTCCAAGTAATATTCGGCATGCTAATTACGTTGCCGATTGCCAAATTGCATTATCTCTTATAGTTTCCGTTATATAGACTATCGACATTTTACAATATTGTCTCTGCTTCTAACTTGGGTCAAAATGGTAAAATGGTCTTATGTATTAGCGATTTCGTTGTAATTCACATTCCAAGTAATATTTGGCATGGTAATTACGTTTCCGATTGCCAAATTGCATTATCTCTTATAGTTTCCGAGATATGGACTATCGACACCTTGCAATATTGGCTCTGCTTCTAACTTGGGCCAGAATTGTAAAATCGTCTTATGAATTAGCGATTTCGTTGTAATTCACATTCCAAGTAATATTCGGCATGCTAATTACGTTGCCGATTGCCAAATTGCATTATCTCTTTTAGTTTCCGAGATATGGACTATCGACATCTTGCAATATTGGCTCTGCTTCTAAATTGGGCCAGAATTGTAAATGGTCTTATGCATTAGCGATTTCGTTGTAATTCACATTCCAAGTAATATTCGGCATGCTAATTACGTTGATGATTGCCAAATTGCATTATCTCTTTTAGTTTCCGAGATATGGACTATCGACATCTTGCAATATTGGCTCTGCTTCTAACTTGGGCCAGAATTGTAAAATGGTCTTATGAATTAGCCATTTCGTTGTAATTCACATTCCAAGTAATATTCGGCATGCTAATTACATTGCCGATGGCCAAATTGCATTATCTCTTATAGTTTCTGAGATATGGACTATCGACATTTTGCAATATTGGCTCTGCTTCTAACTTGGGTCAAAATAGTAAAATGGTCTTATGAATTAGCGATTTCTTTGTAATTCACATTCCAAGTAATATTCGGCATAGTAATTACGTTGCCGATTGCCAAATTGCATTATCTCTTATAGTTTCCGAGATATGGACTATCGACATCTTGCAATATTGGCTCTGCTTCTAACTTGTGTCAAAATTGTAATATAGTCTTATGAATTAGCGATTTCGCTCCAATTCACATTCCAAGTAATATTCGGCATGCTAATTACGTTGCCGATTGCCAAATTGCATTACCTCTTATAGTTTCCGAGATATGGACTATCGACATCTTGCAATATTGGCTCTGCTTCTAAATTGAGCCAGAATTGTAAAATGGTCTTATGAATTAGCGATTTCGTTGTAATTCACATTCCAAGTAATATTCGGCATGCTAATTACATTGCCGATGGCCAAATTGTATTATCTCTTATAGTTTCCGAGATATGGACTATCGACATTTTGCAATATTGGCTCTGCTTCTAACTTGGGTCAAAATTGTAAAATGGTCTTATGAATTAGCGATTTCGTTGTAATTCACATTCCAAGTAATATTCGGCATAGTAATTACGTTGCCGATTACCAAATTGCATTATCTCTTATAGTTTCCGAGATATGGACTATCGACATCTTGCAATATTGGCTCTGCTTCTAACTTGGGCCAGAATTGTATAATTGTCTTATGAATTAGCGATTTCGTTGTAATTCACATTCCAAGTAATATTGGGCATGCTAATTACGTTGCCGATTGCCAAATTGCGTTATCTCTTTTAGTTTCCGAGATATGGACTATCGACATCTTGCAATATTGGCTCTGCTTCTAACTAGGGTCAAAATGGTAAAATGGTCTTATGTATTAGCGATTTCGTTGTAATTCACATTCCAAATAATATTCGGCATGCTAATTACGTTGCCGATTACCAAATTGCATTATCTCTTATAGTTTCCGAGATATGGACTATCGACATCTTGCAATATTGGCTCTGCTTCTAACTTGGGCCAGAATTGTATAATTGTCTTATGAATTAGCGATTTCGTTGTAATTCACATTCCAAGTAATATTCGGTATGCTAATTACGTTGCCGATTGCCAAATTGCATTATCTCTTATAGTTTCCGAGATATGGACTATCGACATCTTGCAATATTGGCTCTGCTTCTAACTTGGGCCAGAATTGTAAAATGGTCTTATGAATTAGCGATTTCGTTGTAATTCACATTCCAAGTAATATTCGGCATGCTAATTACGTTGCCGATTGCCAAATTACATTATCTCTTATAGTTTCCGAGATATGGACTATCGACATCTTGCAATATTGGCTCTGCTTCTAACTTGGGCCAGAATTGTAAAATGGTTTTATGAATTAGCGATTTCGTTGTAATTCACATTCCAAGTAATATTCGGCATGCTAATTACGTTGCCGATTACCAAATTGCATTATCTCTTATAGTTTCCGAGATATGGACCATCGATATCTTGCAATATTGGCTCTGCTTCTAACTTGGGCCAGAATTGTAAAATGGTCTTATGAATTAGCGATTTCGTTGTAATTCACATTCCAAGTAATATTCGGCATGCTAATTACGTTGCCGATTGCCGAATTGCATTATCTCTTATAGTTTCCGAGATATGGACCATCGATATCTTGCAATATTGGCTCTGCTTCTAACTTGGGCCAGAATTGTAAAATGGTCTTATGAATTAGCGATTTCGTTGTAATTCACATTCCAAGTAATATTCGGCATGCTAATTACGTTGCCGTTTGCCAAATTGCATTATCTCTTATAGTTTCCGAGATATGGACTATCGACATCTTGCAATATTGGCTCTGCTTCTAACTTGGGCCCAAACTGTAAAATGGTCTTATCTATTGGCGATTTCGTTCCAATTCACATTCCAAGTAGTATTCGGCATGCTTATTACATTGCCGGTTGCCAAATTGCATTATCTCTTATAGTTTCCGAGATATGGACTATCGATAATTTACACCTTAGGCTCTGCTTCTAACTTGGGCCCAAATTGTAAAATGGTCTTATCTATTAGCGATTTCGTTCCAATTCACATTCCAAGTAATATTCGGCATGCTAATTACATTGCCAGTTGCCAAATTGCATTATCTCTTATAGTTTTCGAGATATGGACTATGGATAATTTACACCTTAGGCTCTGCTTCTAACTTGGGCCCAAATTGTAAAATGGTCTTATCTATTGGCGATTTCATTCCAATTCACATTCCAAGTAATATTCGGCATGCTAATTACATTGCCGTTTGCCAAATTGCATTATCTCTTATAGTTTCCGAGATATGGACTATCGATAATTTACACCTTAGGCTCTGCTTCTAACTTGGGCCCAAATTGTAAAATGGTCTTATCTATTGGCGATTTCGTCCCAATTCACATTCCAAGTAATATTCGGCATGCTAATTACATTGCCAGTTGCCAAATTGCATTATCTCTTATAGTTTTCGAGATATGGACTATGGATAATTTACACCTTAGGCTCTGCTTCTAACTTGGGCCCAAATTGTAAAATGGTCTTATCTATTGGCGATTTCATTCCAATTCACATTCCAAGTAATATTCGGCATGCTAATTACATTGCCGTTTGCCAAATTGCATTATCTCTTATAGTTTCCGAGATATGGACTATCGATAATTTACACCTTAGGCTCTGCTTCTAACTTGGGCCCAAATTGTAAAATGGTCTTATCTATTTTCGATTTCGTTCCAATTCACATTCCAAGTAATATTCGGCATGCTAATTACATTGCCGGTTGCCAAATTGCATTATCTCTTATAGTTTCCGAGATATGGACTATCGGTAATTTACACCTTAGGCTCTGCTTCTAACTTGGGCCCAAATTGTAAAATCGTCTTATCTATTGGCGATTTCGTTCCAATTCACATTCCAAGTAATATTCGGCATGCTAATTACATTGCCGGTTGCCAAATTGCATTATCTCTTATAGTTTCCGAGATATGGACTATCGATAATTTACACCTTAGGCTCTGCTTCTAACTTGGGCCCAAATTGTAAAATGGTCTTATCTATTGGCGATTTCATTCCAATTCACATTCCAAGTAATATTCGGCATGCTAATTACATTGCCGGTTGCCAAATTGCATTATCTCTTATAGTTTCCGAGATATGGACTATCGATAATTTACACCTTAGGCTCTGCTTCTAACTTGGGGCCAAATTGTAAAATGGTCTTATCTATTGGCGATTTCGTTCCAATTCACATTCCAAGTAATATTCGGCATGCTAATTACATTGCCGGTTGCCAAATTGTATTATCTCTTATAGTTTCCGAGATATGGACTATCGGTAATTTACACCTTAGGCTCTGCTTCTAACTTGGGCCCAAATTGTAAAATCGTCTTATCTATTGGCGATTTCGTTCCAATTCACATTCCAAGTAATATTCGGCATGCTGATTACATTGCCGGTTGCCAAATTTCATTATCTCTTATAGTTTCCGAGATATGGACTATCGATAATTTACACCTTAGGCTCTGCTTCTAACTTGGGCCCAAATTGTAAAATGGTCTTATCTATTGGCGATTTCGTTCCAATTCACATTCCAAGTAATATTCGGCATGCTAATTACATTGCCGGTTGCCAAATTGAATTATCTCTTATAGTTTCCGAGATATGGACTATCGATAATTTACACCTTAGGCTCTGCTTCTAACTTGGGCCCAAATTGTAAAATGGTCTTATCTATTGGCGATTTCGTTCCAATTCACATTCCAAGTGGTATTCGGCAGGCTAATTACATTGCCGGTTGCCAAATTGCATTATCTCTTATAGTTTCCGAGATATGGACTATCGATAATTTACACCTTAGGCTCTGCTTCTAACTTGGGCCCAAATTGTAAAATGGTCTTATCTATTGGCGATTTCGTTCCAATTCACATTCCAAGTAATATTCGGCATGCTAATTACATTGCCGGTTGCCAAATTGCATTATCTCTTATAGTTTCCGAGATATGGACTATCGATTATTTACACCTTAGGCTCTGCTTCTAACTTGGGCCCAAATTGTAAAATGGTCTTATCTATTGGCGATTTCGTCCCAATTCACATTCCAAGTAATATTCGGCATGCTAATTACATTGCCTGTTGCCAAATTGCATTATCTCTTATAGTTTCCGAGATATGGACTATCGATAATTTACACCTCAGGCTCTGCTTCTAACTTGGGCCCAAATTGTAAAATGGTCTTATCTATTGGCGATTTCGTTCCAATTCACATTCCAAGTAATATTCGGCATGCTAATTACATTGCCGGTTGCGAAACTGCATTATCTCTTATAGTTTCCGAGATATGGACTATCGATAATTTACACCTTAGGCTCTGCTTCTAACTTGGGCCCAAATTGTAAAATGGCCTTATCTATTGGCGATTTCGTTCCAATTCACATTCCAAGTAATATTCGGCATGCTAATTACATTGCCTGTTGCCAAATTGCATTATCTCTTATAGTTTCCGAGATATGGACTATCGATAATTTACACCTCAGGCTCTGCTTCTAACTTGGGCCCAAATTGTAATATGGTCTTATCTATTGGCGATTTCGTTCCAATTCACATTCCAAGTAATATTCGGCATGCTAATTACATTGCCGTTTGCCAAATTGCATTATCTCTTATAGTTTCCGAGATACGGACTATCGATAATTTACACCTTAGGCTCTGCTTCTAACTTGGGCCCAAATTGTAAAATGGTCTTATCTATTGGCTATTTCGTTCCAATTCACACTCCAAGTAATATTCGGCATGCTAATTACATTGCCGGTTGCGAAATTGCATTATCTCTTATAGTTTCCGAGATATGGACTATCCATAATTTACACCTTAGGCTCTGCTTCTAACTTGGGCCCAAATTGTAAAATGGTCTTATCTATTGGCGATTTCGTTCCAATTCACATTCCAAGTAATATTCGGCATGCTAATTACATTGCCGGTTGCCAAATTGCATTATCTCTTATAGTTTCCGAGATATGGACTATGGATAATTTACACCTTAGGCTCTGCTTCTAACTTGGTCCCAAATTGTAAAATGGTCTTATCTATTGGCGATTTCGTTCCAATTCACATTCCAAGTAATATTCGGCATGCTAATTACATTGCCGTTTGCCAAATTGCATTATCTCTTATAGTTTCCGAGATATGGACTATCGATAATTTACACCTTAGGCTCTGCTTCTAACTTGGGCCCAAATTGTAAAATGGTCTTATCTATTGGCGATTTCGTTCCAATTCACATTCCAAGTAATATTCGACATGCTAATTACATTGCCGGTGGCCAAGTTGCATTATCTCTTATAGTTTCCGAGATATGGACTATCGATAATTTACACCTTAGGCTCTGCTTCTAACTTGGGCCCAAATTGTAAAATGGTCTTATCTATTGGCGATTTCGTTCCAATTCACATTCCAAGTAATATTCGGCATGCTAATTACAATGCCGGTTCCCAAATTGCATTATCTCTTATAGTTTCCGAGATATGGACTATCGATTATTTTTAACCTTAGGCTCTGCTTCTAACTTGGGCCCAAACTGTAAAATGGTCTTATCTATTGGCGATTTCGTTCCAATTCACAGTCCAAGTAGTATTCGGCATGCTTATTACATTGCCGGTTGCCAAATTGCATTATCTCTTATAGTTTCCGAGATATGGACTATCGATAATTTACACCTTAGGCTCTGCTTCTAACTTGGGCCCAAATTGTAAAATGGTCTTATCTATTGGCGATTTCGTCCCAATTCACATTCCAAGTAATATTCGGCATGCTAGTTACATTGCCAGTTGCCAAATTGCATTATCTCTTATAGTTTCCGAGATATGGACTATGGATAATTTACACCTTAGGCTCTGCTTCTAACTTGGGCCCAAATTGTAAAATTTTCTTATCTATTGGCGATTTCATTCCAATTCACATTCCAAGTAATATTCGGCATGCTAATTACATTGCCGCTTGCCAAACTGCATTATCTCTTATAGTTTCCGAGATATGGACTATCGATAATTTACACCTTAGGCTCTGCTTCTAACTAGGGCCCAAATTGTAAAATGGTCTTATCTATTGGCGATTTCGTTCCAATTCACATTCCAAGTAATATTCGGCATGCTAATTACATTGCCGGTTGCCAAATTGCATTATCACTTATAGTTTCCGAGATATGGACTATCGGTAATTTACACCTTAGGCTCTGCTTCTAACTTGGGCCCAAATTGTAAAATCGTCTTATCTATTGGCGATTTCGTTCCAATTCACATTCCAAGTAATATTCGGCATGCTAATTACATTGCCGGTTGCCAAATTGCATTATCTCTTATAGTTTCCGAGATATGGACTATCGATAATTTACACCTTAGGCTCTGCTTCTAACTTGGGCCCAAATTGTAAAATGGTCTTATCTATTGGCGATTTCGTTCCAATTCACATTCCAAGTAATATTCGGCATGCTAATTACATTGCCGGTTGCCAAATTGCATTATCTCTTATAGTTTCCGAGATATGGACTATCGGTAATTTACACCTTAGGCTCTGCTTCTAACTTGGGCCCAAATTGTAAAATCGTCTTATCTATTGGCGATTTCGTTCCAATTCACATTCCAAGTAATATTCGGCATGCTAATTACATTGCCGTTTGCCAAATTGCATTATCTCTTATAGTTTCCGAGATATGGACTATCGATAATTTACACCTTAGGCTCTGCTTCTAACTTGGGCCCAAATTGTAAAATGGTTTTATCTATTGGCGATTTCGTTCCAATTCACAATCCAAGTAATATTCGGCATGCTAATTACATTGCCGGTTGCCAAATTGAATTATCTCTTATAGTTTCCGAGATATGGACTATCGATAATTTACACCTTAGGCTCTGCTTCTAACTTGGGCCCAAATTGTAAAATGGTCTTATCTATTGGCGATTTCGTTCCAATTCACATTCCAAGTGGTATTCGGCATGCTAATTACATTGCCGGTTGCCAAATTGCATTATCTCTTATAGTTTCCGAGATATGGACTATCGATAATTTACACCTTAGGCTCTGCTTCTAACTTGGGCCCAAATTGTAAAATGGTCTTATCTATTGGCGATTTCGTTCCAATTCACATTCCAAGTAATATTCGGCATGCTAATTACATTGCCGGTTGCCAAATTGCATTATCTCTTATAGTTTCCGAGATATGGACTATCGATAATTTACACCTTAGGCTCTGCTTCTAACTTGGGCCCAAATTGTAAAATGGTCTTATCTATTGGCGATTTCGTTCCAATTCACATTCCAAGTGGTATTCGGCATGCTAATTACATTGCCGGTTGCCAAATTGCATTATCTCTTTTAGTTTCCGAGATATGGACTATCGATAATTTACACCTTAGGCTCTGCTTCTAACTTGGGCCCAAATTGTAAAATGGTCTTATCTATTGGCGATTTCGTTCCAATTCACATTCCAAGTAATATTCGGCATGCTAATTACATTGCCGGTTGCCAAATTGAATTATCTCTTATAGTTTCCGAGATATGGACTATCGATAATTTACACCTTAGGCTCTGCTTCTAACTTGGGTCCAAATTGTAAAATGGTCTTATCTATTGACGATTTCGTTCCAATTCACATTCCAAGTGGTATTCGGCATGCTAATTACATTGCCGGTTGCCAAATTGCATTATCTCTTATAGTTTCTGAGATATGGACTATCGATAATTTACACCTTAGGCTCTGCTTCTAACTTGGGCCCAAATTGTAAAATGGTCTTATCTATTGGCGATTTCGTTCCAATTCACATTCCAAGTAATATTCGGCATGCTAATTACATTGCCGGTTGCCAAATTGCATTATCTCTTATAGTTTCCGAGATATGGACTATCGATAATTTACACCTTAGGCTCTGCTTCTAACTTGGGCCCAAATTGTAAAATGGTCTTATCTATTGGCGATTTCGTTCCAATTCACATTCCAAGTAATATTCGGCATGCTAATTACATTGCCGGTTGCCAAATTGCATTATCTCTTTTAGTTTCCGAGATATGGACTATCGATAATTTACACCTTAGGCTCTGCTTCTAACTTGGGCCCAAATTGTAAAATGGTCTTATCTATTGGCGATTTCGTTCCAATTCACATTCAAAGTAATATTCGGCATGCTAATTACATTGCCGGTTGCCAAATTGAATTATCTCTTATAGTTTCCGAGATATGGACTATCGATAATTTACACCTTAGGCTCTGCTTCTAACTTGGGCCCAAATTGTAAAATGGTCTTATCTATTGGCGATTTCGTTCCAATTCACATTCCAAGTGGTATTCGGCATGCTAATTACATTGCCGGTTGCCAAATTGCATTATCTCTTATAGTTTCCGAGATATGGACTATCGATAATTTACACCTTAGGCTCTGCTTCTAACTTGGGCCCAAATTGTAAAATGGTCTTATCTATTGGCGATTTCGTTCCAATTCACATTCCAAGTAATATTCGGCATGCTAATTACATTGCCGGTTGCCAAATTGCATTATCTCTTATAGTTTCCGAGATATGGACTATCGATAACTTACACCTTAGGCTCTGCTTCTAACTTGGGCCCAAATTGTAAAATGGTCTTATCTATTGGCGATTTCGTCCCAATTCACATTCCAAGTAATATTCGGCATGCTAATTACATTGCCGGTTGCGAAACTGCATTATCTCTTATAGTTTCCGAGATATGGACTATCGATAATTTACACCTTAGGCTCTGCTTCTAACTTGGGCCCAAATTGTAAAATGGTCTTATCTATTGGCGATTTCGTTCCAATTCACATTCCAAGTAATATTCGGCATGCTAATTACATTGCCGGTTGCCAAATTGAATTATCTCTTATAGTTTCCGAGATATGGACTATCGATAATTTACACCTTAGGCTCTGCTTCTAACTTGGGTCCAAATTGTAAAATGGTCTTATCTATTGACGATTTCGTTCCAATTCACATTCCAAGTGGTATTCGGCATGCTAATTACATTGCCGGTTGCCAAATTGCATTATCTCTTATAGTTTCTGAGATATGGACTATCGATAATTTACACCTTAGGCTCTGCTTCTAACTTGGGCCCAAATTGTAAAATGGTCTTATCTATTGGCGATTTCGTTCCAATTCACATTCCAAGTAATATTCGGCATGCTAATTACATTGCCGGTTGCCAAATTGCATTATCTCTTATAGTTTCCGAGATATGGACTATCGATAATTTACACCTTAGGCTCTGCTTCTAACTTGGGCCCAAATTGTAAAATGGTCTTATCTATTGGCGATTTCGTTCCAATTCACATTCCAAGTAATATTCGGCATGCTAATTACATTGCCGGTTGCCAAATTGCATTATCTCTTTTAGTTTCCGAGATATGGACTATCGATAATTTACACCTTAGGCTCTGCTTCTAACTTGGGCCCAAATTGTAAAATGGTCTTATCTATTGGCGATTTCGTTCCAATTCACATTCAAAGTAATATTCGGCATGCTAATTACATTGCCGGTTGCCAAGTTGAATTATCTCTTATAGTTTCCGAGATATGGACTATCGATAATTTACACCTTAGGCTCTGCTTCTAACTTGGGCCCAAATTGTAAAATGGTCTTATCTATTGGCGATTTCGTTCCAATTCACATTCCAAGTGGTATTCGGCATGCTAATTACATTGCCGGTTGCCAAATTGCATTATCTCTTATAGTTTCCGAGATATGGACTATCGATAATTTACACCTTAGGCTCTGCTTCTAACTTGGGCCCAAATTGTAAAATGGTCTTATCTATTGGCGATTTCGTTCCAATTCACATTCCAAGTAATATTCGGCATGCTAATTACATTGCCGGTTGCCAAATTGCATTATCTCTTATAGTTTCCGAGATATGGACTATCGATAATTTACACCTTAGGCTCTGCTTCTAACTTGGGCCCAAATTGTAAAATGGTCTTATCTATTGGCGATTTCGTCCCAATTCACATTCCAAGTAATATTCGGCATGCTAATTACATTGCCGGTTGCGAAACTGCATTATCTCTTATAGTTTCCGAGATATGGACTATCGATAATTTACACCTTAGGCTCTGCTTCTAACTTGGGCCCAAATTGTAAAATGGTCTTATCTATTGGCGATTTCGTTCCAATTCACATTCCAAGTAATATTCGGCATGCTAATTACATTGCCGGTTGCCAAATTGCATTATCTCTTTTAGTTTCCGAGATATGGACTATCGATAATTTACACCTTAGGCTCTGCTTCTAACTTGGGCCCAAATTGTAAAATGGTCTTATCTATTGGCGATTTCGTTCCAATTCACATTCCAAGTAATATTCGGCATGCTAATTACATTGCCGGTTGCCAAATTGCATTATCTCTTATAGTTTCCGAGATATGGACTATCGATAATTTACACCTTAGGCTCTGCTTCTAACTTGGGCCCAAATTGTAAAATGGCCTTATCTATTGGCGATTTCGTTCCAATTCACATTCCAAGTAATATTCGACATGCTAATTACATTGCCTGTTGCCAAATTGCATTATCTCTTATAGTTTTCGAGATATGGACTATCGATAATTTACACCTTAGGCTCTGCTTCTAACTTGGGCCCAAATTGTAAAATGGTCTTATCTATTGGCGATTTCGTTCCAATTCACATTCCAAGTAATATTCGGCATGCTAATTACATTGCCGGTTTCCAAATTGAATTATCTCTTATAGTTTCCGAGATATGGACTATCGATAATTTACACCTTAGGCTCTGCTTCTAACTTGGGCCCAAATTGTAAAATGGTCTTACCTATTGGTGATTTCGTTCCAATTCACATTCCAAGTAATATTCGGCATGCTAATTACATTGCCGGTTGCCAAATTGCATTATATCTTATAGTTTCCGAGATATGGACTATCGATAATTTACACCTTAGGCTCTGCTTCTAACTTGGGCCCAAATTGTAAAATGGTCTTATCTATTGGCGATTTCGTTCCAATTCACATTCCAAGTGGTATTCGGCATGCTAATTACATTGCCGGTTGCCAAATTGCATTATCTCTTATAGTTTCCGAGATATGGACTATCGATAATTTACACCTTAGGCTCTGCTTCTAACTTGGGCCCAAATTGTAAAATGGTCTTATCTATTGGCGATTTCGTTCCAATTCACATTCCAAGTAATATTCGGCATGCTAATTACATTGCCGGTTGCGAAACTGCATTATCTCTTATAGTTTCCGAGATATGGACTATCGATAATTTACACCTTAGGCTCTGCTTCTAACTTGGGCCCAAATTGTAAAATGGTCTTATCTATTGGCGATTTCGTTCCAATTCACATTCCAAGTAATACTCGGCATGCTAATTACATTGCCGGTTGCCAAATTGCATTATCCCTTTTAGTTTCCGAGATATGGACTATCGATAATTTACACCTTAGGCTCTGCTTCTAACTTGGGCCCAAATTGTAAAATGGTCTTATCTATTGGCGATTTCGTCCCAATTCACATTCCAAGTAATATTCGGCATGCTAATTACATTGCCGGTTGCGAAACTGCATTATCTCTTATAGTTTCCGAGATATGGGCTATCGATAATTTACACCTTAGGCTCTGCTTCTAACTTGGGCCCAAATTGTAAAATGGTCTTATCTATTGGCGATTTCGTTCCAATTCACATTCCAAGTAATATTCGGCATGCTAATTACATTGCCGGTTGCCAAATTGCATTATCTCTTTTAGATTCCGAGATATGGACTATCGATAATTTACACCTTAGGCTCTGCTTCTAACTTGGGCCCAAATTGTAAAATGGTCTTATCTATTGGCGATTTCGTTCCAATTCACATTCCAAGTAATATTCGGCATGCTAATTACATTGCCGGTTGCCAAATTGAATTATCTCTTATAGTTTCCGAGATATGGACTATCGATAATTTACACCTTAGGCTCTGCTTCTAACTTGGGCCCAAATTGTAAAATGGCCTTATCTATTGGCGATTTCGTTCCAATTCACATTCCAAGTAATATTCGACATGCTAATTACATTGCCAGTTGCCAAATTGCATTATCTCTTATAGTTTCCGAGATATGGACTATCGATAATTTACACCTTAGGCTCTGCTTCTAACTTGGGCCCAAATTGTAAAATGGTCTTATCTATTGGCGATTTCGTTCCAATTCACATTCCAAGTAATATTCGGCATGCTAATTACATTGCCGGTTTCCAAATTGAATTATCTCTTATAGTTTCCGAGATATGGACTATCGATAATTTACACCTTAGGCTCTGCTTCTAACTTGGGCCCAAATTGTAAAATGGTCTTACCTATTGGCGATTTCGTTCCAATTCACATTCCAAGTAATATTCGGCATGCTAATTACATTGCCGGTTGCCAAATTGCATTATATCTTATAGTTTCCCAGATATGGACTATCGATAATTTACACCTTAGGCTCTGCTTCTAACTTGGGCCCAAATTGTAAAATGGTCTTATCTATTGGCGATTTCGTTCCAATTCACATTTCAAGTAATATTCGGCATGCTAATTACATTGCCGGTTGCCAAATTGCATTATCTCTTATAGTTTCCGAGATATGGACTATCGATAATTTACACCTTAGGCTCTGCTTCTAACTTGGGCCCAAATTGTAATATGGTCTTATCTATTGGCGATTTCGTTCCAATTCATTTTCCAAGTAATATTCGGCATGCTAATTATATTGCCGGTTGCCAAATTGCATTATCTCTTATAGTTTCCGAGATATGGACTATCGACAATTTACACCTTAGGCTCTGCTTCTAACTTGGGCCCAAATTGTAAAATGGTCTTATCTATTGGCGATTTCGTTCCAATTCACATTCCAAGTAATATTCGGCATGCTAATTACATTGCCGGTTGCCAAATTGCATTATCTCTTATAGTTTCCGAGATATGGACTATCGATAATTTACACCTTAGGCTCTGCTTCTAACTTGGGCCCAAGTTGTAAAATGGTCTTATCTATTGGCGATTTCGTTCCAATTCACATTCCAAGTAATATTCGGCATGCTAATTACATTGCCGGTTGCCAAATTGCATTATCTCTTATAGTTTCCGAGATATGGACTATCGATAATTTACACCTTAGGCTCTGCTTCTAACTTGGGCCCAAATTGTAAAATGGTCTTATCTATTGGCGATTTCGTTCCAATTCACATTCCAAGTAATATTCGGCATGCTAATTACATTGCCGGTTGCCAAATTGCATTATCTCTTATAGTTTCCGAGATACGGACTATCGATAATTTACACCTTAGGCTCTGCTTCTAACTTGGGCCCAAATTGTAAAATGGTCTTATCTATTGGCGATTTCGTTCCAATTCACACTCCAAGTAATATTCGGCATGTTAATTACATTGCCGGTTGCCAAATTGCGTTATCTCTTATAGTTTCCGAGATATGGACTATCGATAATTTACACCTTAGGCTCTGCTTCTAACTTGGGCCCAAATTGTAATATGGTCTTATCTATTGGCGATTTCGTTCCAAATCACATTCCAAGTAATATTCGGCATGCTAATTACATTGCCGGTTGCCAAATTGCATTATCTCTTATAGTTTCCGAGATATGGACTATCGATAATTTACACCTTAGGCTCTGCTTCTAACTTGGGCCCAAATTGTAAAATGGTCTTATCTATTGGCGATTTCGTCCCAATTCACATTCCAAGTAATATTCGGCATGCTAATTACATTGCCGGTTGCGAAACTGCATTATCTCTTATAGTTTCCGAGATATGGACTATCGATAATTTACACCTTAGGCTCTGCTTCTAACTTGGGCCCAAATTGTAAAATGGTCTTATCTATTGGCGATTTCGTTCCAATTCACATTCCAAGTAATATTCGGCATGCTAATTACATTGCCGGTTGCCAAATTGCATTATGTCTTTTAGTTTCCGAGATATGGACTATCGATAATTTACACCTTAGGCTCTGCTTCTAACTTGGGCCCAAATTGTAAAATGGCCTTATCTATTGGCGATTTCGTTCCAATTCACATTCCAAGTAATATTCGGCATGCTAATTACATTGCCGGTTGCCAAATTGCATTATCTCTTATAGTTTCCGAGATATGGACTATCGATAATTTACACCTTAGGCTCTGCTTCTAACTTGGGCCCAAATTGTAAAATGGTCTTATCTATTGGCGATTTCGTTCCAATTCACATTCCAAGTAATATTCGGCATGCTAATTACATTGCCGGTTTCCAAATTGAATTATCTCTTATAGTTTCCGAGATATGGACTATCGATAATTTACACCTTAGGCTCTGCTTCTAACTTGGGCCCAAATTGTAAAATGGTCTTACCTATTGGCGATTTCGTTCCAATTCACTTTCCAAGTAATATTCGGCATGCTAATTACATTGCCGGTTGCCAAATTGCATTATCTCTTATAGTTTCCGAGATATGGACTATCGACAATTTACACCTTAGGCTCTGCTTCTAACTTGGGCCCAAATTGTAAAATGGTCTTATCTATTGGCGATTTCGTTCCAATTCACATTCCAAGTAATATTCGGCATGATAATTACATTGCCGGTTGCCAAATTGCATTATCTCTTATAGTTTCCGAGATATGGACTATCGATAATTTACACCTTAGGCTCTGCTTCTAACTCGGGCCCAAGTTGTAAAATGGTCTTATCTATTGGCGATTTCGTTCCAATTCACATTCCAAGTAATATTCGGCATGCTAATTACATTGCCGGTTGCCAAATTGCATTATCTCTTATAGTTTCCGAGATATGGACTATCGATAATTTACACCTTAGGCTCTGCTTCTAACTTGGGCCCAAATTGTAAAATGGTCTTATCTATTGGCGATTTCGTTCCAATTCACATTCCAAGTAATATTCGGCATGCTAATTACATTGCCGGTTGCCAAATTGCATTATCTCTTATAGTTTCCGAGATACGGACTATCGATAATTTACACCTTAGGCTCTGCTTCTAACTTGGGCCCAAATTGTAAAATGGTCTTATCTATTGGCGATTTCGTTCCAATTCACACTCCAAGTAATATTCGGCATGTTAATTACATTGCCGGTTGCGAAATTGCATTATCTCTTATAGTTTCCGAGATATGGACTATCAATAATTTACACCTTAGGCTCTGCTTCTAACTTGGGCCCAAATTGTAAAATGGTCTTATCTATTGGCGATTTCGTTCCAATTCACATTCCAAGTAATATTCGGCATGCTAATTACATTGCCGGTTGCCAAATTGCATTATATCTTATAGTTTCCGAGATATGGACTATGGATAATTTACACCTTAGGCTCTGCTTCTAACTTGGGCCCAAATTGTAAAATGGTCTTATCAATTGGCGATTTCGTTCCAATTCACATTCCAAGCAATATTCGGCATGCTAATTACATTGCCGGTTGCCAAATTACATTATCTCTTATAGTTTCCGAGATAAGGACTATCGATAATTTACACCTTAGGCTCTGCTTCTAACTTGGGCCCAAATTGTAAAATGGTCTTATCTATTGGCGATTTCGTTCCAATTCACATTCCAAGTAATATTCGGCATGCTAATTACATTGCCGGTTGCCAAATTGCATTATCTCTTATAGTTTCCGAGATATGGACTATCGATAATTTACACCTTAGGCTCTGCTTCTAACTTGGGCCCAAATTGTAAAATGGTCTTCTCTATTGGCGATTTCGTTCCAATTCACATTCCAAGTAATATTCGGCATGCGAATTACATTGCCGGTTGCCAAATTGAATTATCTCTTATAGTTTCCGAGATATGGACTATCGATAATTTACACCTTAGGCTCTGCTTCTAACTTGGGCCCAAATTTTAAAATGGTCTTATCTATTGGCGATTTCGTTCCAATTCATATTCCAAGTGATATTCGGCATGCTAATTACATTGCCGGTTGCCAAATTGCATTATCTCTTATAGTTTCCGAGATATGGACTATCGATAATTTACACCTTAGGCTCTGCTTCTAACTTGGGCCCAAATTGTAAAATGGTCTTATCTATTGGCGATTTCGTTCCAATTCACATTCCAAGTAATATTCGGCATGCTAATTACATTGCCGGTTGCCAAATTGCATTATCTCTTATAGTTTCCGAGATATGGACTATCGATTATTTACACCTTAGGCTCTGCTTCTAACTTGGGCCCAAATTGTAAAATGGTCTTATCTATTGGCTATTTCGTCCCAATTCACATTCCAAGTAATATTCGGCATGCTAATTACATTGCCGGTTGCGAAACTGCATTATCTCTTATAGTTTCCGAGATATGGACTATCGATAATTTACACCTTAGGCTCTGCTTCTAACTTGGGCCCAAATTGTAAAATGGTCTTATCTTTTGGCGATTTCGTTCCAATTCACATTCCAAGTAATATTCGGCATGCTAATTACATTGCCGGTTGCCAAATTGCATTATCTCTTTTAGTTTCCGAGATATGGACTATCGATAATTTACACCTTAGGCTCTGCTTCTAACTTGGGCCCAAATTGTAAAATGGTCTTATCTATTGGCGATTTCGTTCCAATTCACATTCCAAGTAATATTCGGCATGCTAATTACATTGCCGGTTGCCAAATTGCATTATCTCTTATAGTTTCCGAGATACGGACTATCGATAATTTACACCTTAGGCTCTGCTTCTAACTTGGGCCCAAATTGTAAAATGGTCTTATCTATTGGCGATTTCGTTCCAATTCACACTCCAAGTAATATTCGGCATGCTAATTACATTGCCGGTTGCGAAATTGCATTATCTCTTATAGTTTCCGAGATATGGACTATCAATAATTTACACCTTAGGCTCTGCTTCTAACTTGGGCCCAAATTGTAAAATGGTCTTATGAATTAGCGATTTCGTTGTAATTCACATTCCAAGTAATATTCGGCATGCTAATTACGTTGCCGATTACCAAATTGCATTATCTCTTATAGTTTCCGAGATATGGACCATCGACATCTTGCAATATTGGCTCTGCTTCTAACTTGGGCCAGAATTGTAAAATGGTCTTATGAATTAGCGATTTCGTTGTAATTCACATTCCAAGTAATATTCGGCATGCTAATTACGTTGCCGATTGCCAAATTGCATTATCTCTTATAGTTTCCGAGATATGGACCATCGATATCTTGCAATATTGGCTGTGCTTCTAACTTGGGCCAGAATTGTAAAATGGTCTTATGAATTAGCGATTTCGTTGTAATTCACATTCCAAGTAATATTCGGCATGCTAATTACGTTGCCGTTTGCCAAATTGCATTATCTCTTATAGTTTCCGAGATATGGACTATCGACATCTTGCAATATTGGCTCTGCTTCTAACTTGGGCCAGAATTGTAAAATGGTCTTATGAAATAGCGATTTCGTTGTAATTCACATTCTATGTAATATTCGGCATGCTAATTACGTTGCCGATTGCCAAATTGCATTATCTCTTATAGTTTCCGAGATATGGACTATCGACATCTTGCAATATTGGCTCTGCTTCTAACTTGGGCCAGAATTGTAAAATGGTCTTATGAATTAGCGATTTCGTTGTAATTCACATTCCAAGCAATATTCGGCATGCTAATTACGTTGCCGATTACCAAATTGCATTATCTCTTACAGTTTCCGAGATATGGACTATCGACATCTTGCAATATTGGCTCTGCTTCTAACTTGGGTCAAAATTGTAAAATGGTCTTATGAATTAGCGATTTATGTCCAATTCACATTCCAATTAATATTCGGCATGCTAATTACGTTGCCGATTGCCAAATTGCATTATCTCTTATAGTTTCCGAGATATGGACTATCGACACCTTGCAATATTGGCTCTGCTTCTAACTTGGGCCAGAATTGTAAAATGGTCTTATGAATTAGCGATTTCGTTGTAATTCACATTCCAAGTAATCTTCGGCATGCTAATTACGTTGCCGATTGCCAAATTGCATTATCTCTTTTAATTTCCGAGATATGGACTATCGACATCTTGCAATATTGGCTCTGCTTCTAAATTGGGCCAGAATTGTAAATGGCCTTATGCATTAGCGATTTCGTTGTAATTCACATTCCAAGTAATATTCGGCATGCTAATTACGTTGATGATTGCCAAATTGCATTATCTCTTTTAGTTTCCGAGATATGGACTATTGACATCTTGCAATATTGGCTCTGCTTCTAACTTGGGCCAGAATTGTGAAATGGTCTTATGCATTAGCGATTTCGTTGTAATTCACTTTCCAAGTAATATTCGGCATGCTAATTACGTTGCCGATTGCCAAATTGCATTATCTCTTATAGTTTCCGAGATATGGGCTCTCAACCTCTTTCAATATTGGCTCTGTTTCTAACTTGGGCAGGAATTGTAAAATGGTCTTATGAATTAGCGATTTCGTTGTAATTCACATTCCAAGTAATATTCGGCATGCTAATTACGTTGCCGATTGCCAAATTGCATTATCTCTTATAGTTTCCGAGATATGGACTATCGACATCTTGCAATATTGGCTCTGCTTCTAAATTGAGCCAGAATTGTAAAATGGTCTTATGAATTAGCGATTTCGTTGTAATTCACATTCCAAGTAATATTCGGCATGCTAATTACATTGCCGATGGCCAAATTGCATTATCTCTTATAGTTTCCGAGATATGGACTATCGACATTTTACAATATTGGCTCTGCTTCTAACTTGGGTCAAAATTGTAAAATGGTCTTATGAATTAGCGATTTCGTTGTAATTCACATTCCAAGTAATATTCGGCATAGTAATTACGTTGCCGATTGCCAAATTGCGTTATCTCTTATAGTTTCCGAGATGGACTATCGACATCTTGCAATATTGGCTCTGCTTCTAACTTGGGCCAGAATTGTAAAATGGTCTTATGAATTAGCGATTTCGTTGTAATTCACATTCCAAGTAATATTCGGCATGCTAATTACGTTGCCGATTGCCAAATTGCATTATCTCTTATAGTTTCCGAGATATGGACTATCGACATTTTACAATATTGGCTCTGCTTCTAACTTGGGCCAGAATTGTAAAATGGTCTTATGAATTAGCGATTTCGTTGTAATTCACATTCCAAGTAATATTCGGCATGCTAATTACGTTGCCGTTTGCCAAATTGCATTATCTCTTATAGTTTCCGAGATATGGACTATCGACATCTTGCAATATTGGCTCTGCTTCTAACTTGGGCCAGAATTGTAAAATGGTCTTATGAAATAGCGATTTCGTTGTAATTCACATTCCATGTAATATTCGGCATGCTAATTACGTTGCCGATTGCCAAATTGCAATATCTCTTATAGTTTCCGAGATATGGACTATCGACATCTTGCAATATTGGCTCTGCTTTTAACTTGGGCCAGAATTGTAAAATGGTCTTATGAATTAGCGACTTCGTTGTAATTCACATTCCAAGCAATATTCGGCATGCTAATTACGTTGCCGATTGCCAAATTGCATTATCTCTTATAGTTTCCGAGATATGGACTAACGACATCTTGCAATATTGGCTCTGCTTCTAACTTGGGCCAGAAATGTAAAATGGTCTTATGAATTAGCGATTTCGTTGTAATTCACATTCCAAGTAATATTCGACATGCTAATTACGTTGCCGATTACCAAATTGCATTATCTCTTACAGTTTACGAGATATGGACTATCGACATCTTGCAATAATGGCTCTGCTTCTAACTTGGGTCAAAATTGTAAAATGGTCTTATGAATTAGCGATTTATGTCCAATTCACATTCCAATTAATATTCGGCATGCTAATTACGTTGCCGATTGCCAAATTGCATTATCTCTTATAGTTTCCGGGATATGGACTATCGACATCTTGCAATATTGGCTCTGCTTTTAACTTGGGCCAGAATTGTAAAATGGTCTTATGAATTAGCGACTTCGTTGTAATTCACATTCCAAGCAATATTCGGCATGCTAATTACGTTGCCGATTGCCAAATTGCATTATCTCTTATAGTTTCCGAGATATGGACTATCGACATCTTGCAATATTGGCTCTGTTTCTAACTTGGGCCAGAATTGTAAAATGGTCTTATGAATTAGCGATTTCGTTGTAATTCACATTCCAAGTAATATTCGGCATGCTAATTACGTTGCCGATTGCCAAATTGCATTATCTCTTATAGTTTCCGAGATATGGACTATCGACATTTTACAATATTGGCTCTGCTTCTAACTTGGGCCAGAATTGTAAAATGGTCTTATGAATTAGCGATTTCGTTGTAATTCACATTCCAAGTAATATTCGGCATGCTAATTACGTTGCCGATTACCAAATTGCATTATCTCTTACAGTTTCCGAGATATGGACTATCGACATCTTGCAATATTGGCTCTGCTTCTAACTTGGGTCAAAATTGTAAAATGGGCTTATGAATTAGCGATTTATGTCCAATTCACATTCCAATTAATATTCGGCATGCTAATTACGTTGCCGATTGCCAAATTGCATTATCTCTTATAGTTTCCGAGATATGGACTATCGACATCTTGCAATATTGGCTCTGCTTTTAACTTGGGCCAGAATTGTAAAATGGTCTTATGAATTAGCGACTTCGTTGTAATTCACATTCCAAGCAATATTCGGCATGCTAATTACGTTGCCGATTGCCAAATTGCATTATCTCTTATAGTTTCCGAGATATGGACTATCGACATCTTGCAATATTGGCTCTGCTTCTAACTTGGGCCAGAATTGTAAAATGGTCTTATGAATTAGCGATTTCGTTGTAATTCACATTCCAAGTAATATTCGGCATGCTAATTACGTTGCCGATTACCAAATTGCATTATCTCTTACAGTTTACGAGATATGGACCATCGACATCTTGCAATATTGGCTCTGCTTCTAACTTGGGTCAAAATTGTAAAATGGTCTTATGAATTAGCGATTTATGTCCAATTCACATTCCAAGTAATATTCGGCATGCTAATTACGTTGCCGATTGCCAAATTGCATTATCTCTTATAGTTTCCGAGATATGGACTATCGACACCTTGCAATATTGGCTCTGCTTCTAACTTGGGCCAGAATTGTAAAATGGTCTTATGAATTAGCGATTTCGTTGTAATTCACATTCCAAGTAATATTCGGCATGCTAATTACGTTGCCGATTGCCAAATTGCATTATCTCTTTTAGTTTCCGAGATATGGACTATCGACATCTTGCAATATTGGCTCTGCTTCTAAATTGGGCCAGAATTGTAAATGGTCTTATGCATTAGCGATTTCGTTGTAATTCACATTCCAAGTAATATTCGGCATGCTAATTACGTTGATGATTGCCAAATTGCATTATCTCTTTTAGTTTCCGAGATATGGACTATCGACATCTTGCAATATTGGCTCTGCTTCTAACTTGGGCCAGAATTGTAAAATGGTCTTATGAATTAGCGATTTCGTTGTAATTCACTTTCCAAGTAATATTCGGCATGCTAATTACGTTGCCGATTGCCAAATTGCATTATCTCTTATAGTTTCCGAGATATGGACTCTCAACCTCTTTCAATATTGGCTCTGTTTCTAACTTCTGCAGGAATTGTAAAATGGTCTTATGAAATAGCGATTTCGTTGTAATTCACATTCCAAGTAATATTCGGCATGCTAATTACGTTGCCGATTGCCAAATTGCATTATCTCTTATAGTTTCCGAGATATGGACTATCGACATCTTGCAATATTGGCTCTGCTTCTAACTTGGGTCAAAATTGTAATATAGTCTTATGAATTAGCGATTTCGCTCCAATTCACATTCCAAGTAATATTCGGCATGCTAATTACGTTGCCGATTGCCAAATTGCATTACCTCTTATAGTTTCTGAGATATGGACTATCGACATTTTACAATATTGGCTCTGCTTCTAACTTGGGCCAGAATTGTAAAATGGTCTTATGAATTAGCGATTTCGCTCCAATTCACATTCCAAGTAATATTCGGCATGCCAATTACGTTGCCGATGGCCAAATTGCATTATCTCTTATAGTTTCTGAGATATGGACTATCGACATTTTACAATATTGGCTCTGCTTCTAACTTGGGCCAGAATTGTAAAATGGTCTTATGAATTAGCGATTTCGTTGTAATTCACATTCCAAGTAATATTCGGCATGCTAATTACATTGCCGATGGCCAAATTGCATTATCTCTTATAGTTTCCGAGATATGGACTATCGACATTTTACAATATTGGCTCTGCTTCTAACTTGGGTCAAAATTGTAAAATGGTCTTATGAATTAGCGATTTCGTTGTAATTCACATTCCAAGTAATATTCGGCATAGTAATTACGTTGCCGATTGCCAAATTGCATTATCTCTTATAGTTTCCGAGATATGGACTATCGACATCTTGCAATATTGGCTCTGCTTCTAACTTGGGCCAGAATTGTAAAATGGTCTTATGAATTAGCGATTTCGTTGTAATTCACATTCCAAGTAATATTCGGCATGCCAATTACGTTGCCGATTGCCAAATTGCATTATCTCTTATAGTTTCCGAGATATGGACTATCGACATTTTACAATATTGGCTCTGCTTCTAACTTGGGTCAAAATTGTAATATGGTCTTATGAATTAGCGATTTCGCTCCAATTCACATTCCAAGTAATATTCGGCATGCTAATTACGTTGCCGATTGCCAAATTGCATTATCTCTTATAGTTTCCGGGATATGGACTATCGACATTTTACAATATTGGCTCTGCTTCTAACTTGGGCCAGAATTGTAAAATGGTCTTATGAATTAGCGATTTCGTTGTAATTCACATTCCAAGTCATATTGGGCATGCTAATTACGTTGCCGATTGCCAAATTGCGTTTTCTCTTTTAGTTTCCGAGATATGGACTATCGACATCTTGCAATATTGGCTCTGCTTCTAACTAGGGTCAAAATGGTAAAATGGTCTTATGTATTAGCGATTTCGTTGTAATTCACATTCCAAGTAATATTCGGCATGCTAATTACGCTGCCGATTGCCAAATTGCATTATCTCTTATAGTTTCCGAGATATAGACTATCGACATTTTACAATATTGTCTCTGCTTCTAACTTGGGTCAAAATGGTAAAATGGCCTTATGTATTAGCGATTTCGTTGTAATTCACATTCCAAGTAATATTCGGCATGGTAATTACGTTGCCGATTGCCAAATTGCATTATCTCTTATAGTTTCGATATATGGACTATCGACATCTTGCAATATTGGCTCTGCTTCTAACTTGGGCCAGAATTGTAAAATGGTCTTATGAATTAGCGATTTCGTTATAATTCACATTCCAAGTAATATTCGGCATGCTAATTACGTTGCCGATTGCCAAATTGCATTATCTCTTATAGTTTCCGAGATATAGACTATCGACATTTTACAATATTGTCTCTGCTTCTAACTTGGGTCAAAATGGTAAAATGGTCTTATGTATTAGCGATTTCGTTGTAATTCACATTCCAAGTAATATTCGGCATGCTAATTACGTTGCCGATTGCCAAATTGCATTATCTCTTATAGTTTCCGAGATATAGACTATCGACATTTTACAATATTGTCTCTGCTTCTAACTTGGGTCAAAATGGTAAAATGGTCTTATGTATTAGCGATTTCGTTGTAATTCACATTCCAAGTAATATTCGGCATGCTAATTACGTTGCCGATTACCAAATTGCATTGTCTCTTATAGTTTCCGAGATATGGACTATCGACATCTTGCAATATTGGCTCTGCTTCTAGCTTGGGCCAGAATTGTAAAATGGTCCTATGAATTAGCGATTTCGCTGTAATTCACATTCCAAGTAATATTCGGCATGCTAATTACGTTGCCGATTGCCAAATTGCATTATCTCTTATAGTTTCCGAGATATGGACTATCGACATCTTGCAATATTGGCTCTGCTTCTAGCTTGGGCCAGAAATGTAAAATGGTCTTATGAATTAGCGATTTCGCTCTAATTCACATTCCAAGTAATATTCGGCATGCTAATTACGTTGCCGATTGCCAAATTGCATTATCTCTTATAGTTTCCGAGATATGGACTATCGACATCTTGCAATATTGGCTCTGCTTCTAGCTTGGGCCAGAATTGTAAAATGGTCCTATGAATTAGCGATTTCGTTGTAATTCACATTCCAAGTATTATTCGGCATGCTGATTACGTTGCCGATTGCCATATTGCATTATCTCTTATAGTTTCCGAGATATGGACTATCGACATCTTGCAATATTGGCTCTGCTTCTAACATGGGCCAGAATTGTAAAATGGTCTTATGAATTAGCGATTTCGTTGTAATTCACATACCAAGTAATATTCGGCATGCTAATTACGTTGCCGATTACCAAATTGCATTATCTCTTATAGTTTCCGAGATATGGACTATCGACATCTGACAATATTGGCTCTGCTTCTAACGTGGGTCAAAATTGTAAAATGGTCTTATGAATTAGCGATTTATGTCCAATTCACATTCCAAGTAATATTCGGCATGCTAATTACGTTGCCGATTTATTATTATTATCTCTTATAGTTTCCGAGATATGGACTATCGACATCTTGCACTATTGGCTCTGCTTCTAACTTGGGCCAGAATTGTAAAATGGTCTTATGAATTAGCGATTTCGTTGTAATTCACATTCCAAGTAATATTCGGCATGCTAATTACGTTGCCGATTGCCAAATTGCATTACCTCTTATAGTTTCCGGGATATGGACTATCGACATCTTGCAATATTGGCTCTGAATCTAACTTGGGTCAAAATTGTAAAATGATCTTATGAATTAGCGATTTCGTTGTAATTCACATTCCCAGTAATATTCGGCATGCTAATTACGTTGCCGATTGCCAAATTGCATTATCTCTTATAGTTTCCGAGATATGGACTATCGACATCTTGCAATATTGGCTCTGCTTCTAACTTGAGCCAGAATTGTAAAATGGTCTTATGAATTAGAGATTTCGCTGTAATTCACATTCCAAGTAATATTCGGCTTGCTAATTACGTTGCCGATTGCCAAATTGCATTATCTCTTATAGTTTCCGAGATATGGACTATCGACATCTTGCAATATTGGCTCTGCTTCTAGCTTGGGCCAGAATTGTAAAATGGTCTTATGAATTAGCGATTTCGTTGTAATTCACATTCCAAGTAATATTCGGCATGCTAATTACGTTGCCGATTGCCAAATTGCATTGTCTCTTATAGTTTCCGAGATATGGACTATCGACATCTTGCAATATTGGCTCTGCTTCTAACTTGGGCCAGAATTGTAAAATGGTCTTATGAATTAGCGATTTCGTTGTAATTCACATTCCAAGTAATATTCGGCATGCTAATTACGTTGCCGATTGCCAAATTGCATTATCTCTTACAGTTTCCGAGATATGGACTATCGACATCTTGCAATATTGGCTCTGCTTCTAACTTGGGCCAGAATTGTAAAATGGTCTTATGAATTAGCGATTTCGTTGTAATTCACATTCCAAGTAATATTCGGCATGCTAATTACGTTGCCGATTGCCAAATTGCATTATCTCTTATAGTTTCCGTTATATAGACTATCGACATTTTACAATATTGTCTCTGCTTCTAACTTGGGTCAAAATGGTAAAATGGTCTTATGTATTAGCGATTTCGTTGTAATTCACATTCCAAGTAATATTTGGCATGGTAATTACGTTGCCGATTGCCAAATTGCATTATCTCTTATAGTTTCCGTTATATAGACTATCGACATTTTACAATATTGTCTCTGCTTCTAACTTGGGTCAAAATGGTAAAATGGCCTTATGTATTAGCGATTTCGTTGTAATTCACATTCCAAGTAATATTCGGCATGGTAATTACGTTGCCGATTGCCAAATTGCATTATCTCTTATAGTTTCGATATATGGACTATCGACATCTTGCAATATTGGCTCTGCTTCTAACTTGGGCCAGAATTGTAAAATGGTCTTATGAATTAGCGATTTCGTTATAATTCACATTCCAAGTAATATTCGGCATGCTAATTACGTTGCCGATTGCCAAATTGCATTATCTCTTATAGTTTCCGAGATATAGACTATCGACATTTTACAATATTGTCTCTGCTTCTAACTTGGGTCAAAATGGTAAAATGGTCTTATGTATTAGCGATTTCGTTGTAATTCACATTCCAAGTAATATTCGGCATGCTAATTACGTTGCCGATTGCCAAATTGCATTATCTCTTATAGTTTCCGAGATATAGACTATCGACATTTTACAATATTGTCTCTGCTTCTAACTTGGGTCAAAATGGTAAAATGGTCTTATGTATTAGCGATTTCGTTGTAATTCACATTCCAAGTAATATTCGGCATGCTAATTACGTTGCCGATTACCAAATTGCATTGTCTCTTATAGTTTCCGAGATATGGACTATCGACATCTTGCAATATTGGCTCTGCTTCTAGCTTGGGCCAGAATTGTAAAATGGTCCTATGAATTAGCGATTTCGCTGTAATTCACATTCCAAGTAATATTCGGCATGCTAATTACGTTGCCGATTGCCAAATTGCATTATCTCTTATAGTTTCCGAGATATGGACTATCGACATCTTGCAATATTGGCTCTGCTTCTAGCTTGGGCCAGAAATGTAAAATGGTCTTATGAATTAGCGATTTCGCTGTAATTCACATTCCAAGTAATATTCGGCATGCTGATTACGTTGCCGATTGCCAAATTGCATTATCTCTTATAGTTTCCGAGATATGGACTATCGACATCTTGCAATATTGGCTCTGCTTCTAGCTTGGGCCAGAATTGTAAAATGGTCCTATGAATTAGCGATTTCGTTGTAATTCACATTCCAAGTATTATTCGGCATGCTGATTACGTTGCCGATTGCCATATTGCATTATCTCTTATAGTTTCCGAGATATGGACTATCGACATCTTGCAATATTGGCTCTGCTTCTAACATGGGCCAGAATTGTAAAATGGTCTTATGAATTAGCGATTTCGTTGTAATTCACATACCAAGTAATATTCGGCATGCTAATTACGTTGCCGATTACCAAATTGCATTATCTCTTATAGTTTCCGAGATATGGACTATCGACATCTGACAATATTGGCTCTGCTTCTAACTTGGGTCAAAATTGTAAAATGGTCTTATGAATTAGCGATTTATGTCCAATTCACATTCCAAGTAATATTCGGCATGCTAATTACGTTGCCGATTTATTATTATTATCTCTTATAGTTTCCGAGATATGGACTATCGACATCTTGCACTATTGGCTCTGCTTCTAACTTGGGCCAGAATTGTAAAATGGTCTTATGAATTAGCGATTTCGTTGTAATTCACATTCCAAGTAATATTCGGCATGCTAATTACGTTGCCGATTGCCAAATTGCATTACCTCTTATAGTTTCCGGGATATGGACTATCGACATCTTGCAATATTGGCTCTGAATCTAACTTGGGTCAAAATTGTAAAATGATCTTATGAATTAGCGATTTCGTTGTAATTCACATTCCCAGTAATATTCGGCATGCTAATTACGTTGCCGATTGCCAAATTGCATTATCTCTTATAGTTTCCGAGATATGGACTATCGACATCTTGCAATATTGGCTCTGCTTCTAACTTGAGCCAGAATTGTAAAATGGTCTTATGAATTAGAGATTTCGCTGTAATTCACATTCCAAGTAATATTCGGCTTGCTAATTACGTTGCCGATTGCCAAATTGCATTATCTCTTATAGTTTCCGAGATATGGACTATCGACATCTTGCAATATTGGCTCTGCTTCTAGCTTGGGCCAGAATTGTAAAATGGTCTTATGAATTAGCGATTTCGTTGTAATTCACATTCCAAGTAATATTCGGCATGCTAATTACGTTGCCGATTGCCAAATTGCATTGTCTCTTATAGTTTCCGAGATATGGACTATCGACATCTTGCAATATTGGCTCTGCTTCTAACTTGGGCCAGAATTGTAAAATGGTCTTATGAATTAGCGATTTCGTTGTAATTCACATTCCAAGTAATATTCGGCATGCTAATTACGTTGCCGATTGCCAAATTGCATTATCTCTTACAGTTTCCGAGATATGGACTATCGACATCTTGCAATATTGGCTCTGCTTCTAACTTGGGCCAGAATTGTAAAATGGTCTTATGAATTAGCGATTTCGTTGTAATTCACATTCCAAGTAATATTCGGCATGCTAATTACGTTGCCGATTGCCAAATTGCATTATCTCTTATAGTTTCCGTTATATAGACTATCGACATTTTACAATATTGTCTCTGCTTCTAACTTGGGTCAAAATGGTAAAATGGTCTTATGTATTAGCGATTTCGTTGTAATTCACATTCCAAGTAATATTTGGCATGGTAATTACGTTGCCGATTGCCAAATTGCATTATCTCTTATAGTTTCCGAGATATGGACTATCGACACCTTGCAATATTGGCTCTGCTTCTAACTTGGGCCAGAATTGTAAAATCGTCTTATGAATTAGCGATTTCGTTGTAATTCACATTCCAAGTAATATTCGGCATGCTAATTACGTTGCCGATTGCCAAATTGCATTATCTCTTTTAGTTTCCGAGATATGGACTATCGACATCTTGCAATATTGGCTCTGCTTCTAAATTGGGCCAGAATTGTAAATGGTCTTATGCATTAGCGATTTCGTTGTAATTCACATTCCAAGTAATATTCGGCATGCTAATTACGTTGATGATTGCCAAATTGCATTATCTCTTTTAGTTTCCGAGATATGGACTATCGACATCTTGCAATATTGGCTCTGCTTCTAACTTGGGCCAGAATTGTAAAATGGTCTTATGAATTAGCCATTTCGTTGTAATTCACATTCCAAGTAATATTCGGCATGCTAATTACATTGCCGATGGCCAAATTGCATTATCTCTTATAGTTTCTGAGATATGGACTATCGACATTTTGCAATATTGGCTCTGCTTCTAACTTGGGTCAAAATTGTAAAATGGTCTTATGAATTAGCGATTTCTTTGTAATTCACATTCCAAGTAATATTCGGCATAGTAATTACGTTGCCGATTGCCAAATTGCATTATCTCTTATAGTTTCCGAGATATGGACTATCGACATCTTGCAATATTGGCTCTGCTTCTAACTTGTGTCAAAATTGCAATATAGTCTTATGAATTAGCGATTTCGCTCCAATTCACATTCCAAGTAATATTCGGCATGCTAATTACGTTGCCGATTGCCAAATTGCATTACCTCTTATAGTTTCCGAGATATGGACTATCGACATCTTGCAATATTGGCTCTGCTTCTAAATTGAGCCAGAATTGTAAAATGGTCTTATGAATTAGCGATTTCGTTGTAATTCACATTCCAAGTAATATTCGGCATGCTAATTACATTGCCGATGGCCAAATTGTATTATCTCTTATAGTTTCCGAGATATGGACTATCGACATTTTGCAATATTGGCTCTGCTTCTAACTTGGGTCAAAATTGTAAAATGGTCTTATGAATTAGCGATTTCGTTGTAATTCACATTCCAAGTAATATTCGGCATAGTAATTACGTTGCCGATTACCAAATTGCATTATCTCTTATAGTTTCCGAGATATGGACTATCGACATCTTGCAATATTGGCTCTGCTTCTAACTTGGGCCAGAATTGTATAATTGTCTTATGAATTAGCGATTTCGTTGTAATTCACATTCCAAGTAATATTGGGCATGCTAATTACGTTGCCGATTGCCAAATTGCGTTATCTCTTTTAGTTTCCGAGATATGGACTATCGACATCTTGCAATATTGGCTCTGCTTCTAACTTGGGCCAGAATTGTATAATTGTCTTATGAATTAGCGATTTCGTTGTAATTCACATTCCAAGTAATATTCGGCATGCTAATTACGTTGCCGATTACCAAATTGCATTATCTCTTATAGTTTCCGAGATATGGACTATCGACATCTTGCAATATTGGCTCTGCTTCTAACTTGGGCCAGAATTGTATAATTGTCTTATGAATTAGCGATTTCGTTGTAATTCACATTCCAAGTAATATTCGGTATGCTAATTACGTTGCCGATTGCCAAATTGCATTATCTCTTATAGTTTCCGAGATATGGACTATCGACATCTTGCAATATTGGCTCTGCTTCTAACTTGGGCCAGAATTGTAAAATGGTCTTATGAATTAGCGATTTCGTTGTAATTCACATTCCAAGTAATATTCGACATGCTAATTACGTTGCCGATTGCCAAATTACATTATCTCTTATAGTTTCCGAGATATGGACTATCGACATCTTGCAATATTGGCTCTGCTTCTAACTAGGGCCAGAATTGTAAAATGGTTTTATGAATTAGCGATTTCGTTGTAATTCACATTCCAAGTAATATTCGGCATTCTAATTACGTTGCCGATTACCAAATTGCATTATCTCTTATAGTTTCCGAGATATGGACCATCGATATCTTGCAATATTGGCTCTGCTTCTAACTTGGGCCAGAATTGTAAAATGGTCTTATGAATTAGCGATTTCGTTGTAATTCACAATCCAAGTAATATTCGGCATGCTAATTACGTTGCCGATTGCCAAATTGCATTATCTCTTATAGTTACCGAGATATGGACCATCGATATCTTGCAATATTGGCTCTGCTTCTAACTTGGGCCAGAATTGTAAAATGGTCTTATGAATTAGCGATTTCGTTGTAATTCACATTCCAAGTAATATTCGGCATGCTAATTACGTTGCCGTTTGCCAAATTGCATTATCTCTTATAGTTTCCGAGATATGGACTATCGACATCTTGCAATATTGGCTCTGCTTCTAACTTGGGCCAGAATTGTAAAATGGTCTTATGAAATAGCGATTTCGTTGTAATTCACATTCCATGTAATATTCGGCATGCTAATTACGTTGCCGATTGCCAAATTGCATTATCTCTTATAGTTTCCGAGATATGGACTATCGACATCTTGCAATATTGGCTCTGCTTCTAACTTGGGCCAGAATTGTAAAATGGTCTTATGAATTAGCGATTTCGTTGTAATTCACATTCCAAGCAATATTCGGCATGCTAATTACGTTGCCGATTGCCAAATTTCATTATCTCTTATAGTTTCCGAGATATGGACTATCGACATCTTGCAATATTGGCTCTGCTTCTAACTTGGGCCAGAATTGTAAAATTGTCTTATGAATTAGCGATTTCGTTGTAATTCACATTCCAAGTAATATTCGGCATGCTAATTACGTTGCCGATTACCAAATTGCATTATCTCTTACAGTTTCCGAGATATGGACTATCGACATCTTGCAATATTGGCTCTGCTTCTAACTTGGGTCAAAATTGTAAAATGGTCTTATGAATTAGCGATTTATGTCCAATTCACATTCCAATTAATATTCGGCATGCTAATTACGTTGCCGATTGCCAAATTGCATTATCTCTTATAGTTTCCGAGATATGGACTATCGACACCTTGCAATATTGGCTCTGCTTCTAACTTGGGCCAGAATTGTAAAATGGTCTTATGAATTAGCGATTTCGTTGTAATTCACACTCCAAGTAATCTTCGGCATGCTAATTACGTTGCCGATTGCCAAATTGCATTATCTCTTTTAATTTCCGAGATATGGACTATCGACATCTTGCATTATTGGCTCTGCTTCTAAATTGGGCCAGAATTGTAAATGGTCTTATGCATTAGCGATTTCGTTGTAATTCACATTCCAAGTAATATTCGGCATGCTAATTACGTTGATGATTGCCAAATTGCATTATCTCTTTTAGTTTCCGAGATATGGACTATTGACATCTTGCAATATTGGCTCTGCTTCTAACTTGGGCCAGAATTGTGAAATGGTCTTATGCATTAGCGATTTCGTTGTAATTCACTTTCCAAGTAATATTCGGCATGCTAATTACGTTGCCGATTGCCAAATTGCATTATCTCTTACAGTTTCTGAGATATGGACTCTCAACCTCTTTCAATATTGGCTCTGTTTCTAACTTGGGCAGGAATTGTAAAATGGTCTTATGAATTAGCGATTTCGTTGTAATTCACATTCCAAGTAATATTCGGCATGCTAATTACGTTGCCGATTGCCAAATTGCATTATCTCTTATAGTTTCCGAGATATGGACTATCGACATCTTGCAATATTGGCTCTGCTTCTAAATTGAGCCAGAATTGTAAAATGGTCTTATGAATTAGCGATTTCGTTGTAATTCACATTCCAAGTAATATTCGGCATAGTAATTACGTTACCGATTGCCAAATTGCATTATCTCTTATAGTTTCCGAGATATGGACTATCGACATCTTGCAATATTGGCTCTGCTTCTAACTTGGGCCAGAATTGTAAAATGGTCTTATGAATTAGCGATTTCGTTGTAATTCACATTCCAAGTAATATTCGGCATGCTAATTACGTTGCCGATTGCCAAATTGCATTATCTCTTTTAGTTTCCGAGATATGGACTATCGACATCTTGCAATATTGGCTCTGCTTCTAAATTGGGCCAGAATTGTAAATGGTCTTATGCATTAGCGATTTCGTTGTAATTCACATTCCAAGTAATATTCGGCATGCTAATTACGTTGATGATTGCCAAATTGCATTATCTCTTTTAGTTTCCGAGATATGGACTATCGACATCTTGCAATATTGGCTCTGCTTCTAACTTGGGCCAGAATTGTAAAATGGTCTTATGAATTAGCCATTTCGTTGTAATTCACATTCCAAGTAATATTCGGCATGCTAATTACATTGCCGATGGCCAAATTGCATTATCTCTTATAGTTTCTGAGATATGGACTATCGACATTTTGCAATATTGGCTCTGCTTCTAACTTGGGTCAAAATTGTAAAATGGTCTTATGAATTAGCGATTTCTTTGTAATTCACATTCCAAGTAATATTCGGCATAGTAATTACGTTGCCGATTGCCAAATTGCATTATCTCTTATAGTTTCCGAGATATGGACTATCGACATCTTGCAATATTGGCTCTGCTTCTAACTTGTGTCAAAATTGTAATATAGTCTTATGAATTAGCGATTTCGCTCCAATTCACATTCCAAGTAATATTCGGCATGCTAATTACGTTGCCGATTGCCATATTGCATTACCTCTTATAGTTTCCGAGATATGGACTATCGACATCTTGCAATATTGGCTCTGCTTCTAAATTGAGCCAGAATTGTAAAATGGTCTTATGAATTAGCGATTTCGTTGTAATTCACATTCCAAGTAATATCCGGCATGCTAATTACATTGCCGATGGCCAAATTGTATTATCTCTTATAGTTTCCGAGATATGGACTATCGACATTTTGCAATATTGGCTCTGCTTCTAACTTGGGTCAAAATTGTAAAATGGCCTTATGAATTAGCGATTTCGTTGTAATTCACATTCCAAGTAATATTCGGCATAGTAATTACGTTGCCGATTACCAAATTGCATTATCTCTTATAGTTTCCGAGATATGGACTATCGACATCTTGCAATATTGGCTCTGCTTCTAACTTGGGCCAGAATTGTATAATTGTCTTATGAATTAGCGATTTCGTTGTAATTCACATTCCAAGTAATATTGGGCATGCTAATTACGTTGCCGATTGCCAAATTGCGTTATCTCTTTTAGTTTCCGAGATATGGACTATCGACATCTTGCAATATTGGCTCTGCTTCTAACTAGGGTCAAAATGGTAAAATGGTCTTATGTATTAGCGATTTCGTTGTAATTCACATTCCAAATAATATTCGGCATGCTAATTACGTTGCCGATTACCAAATTGCATTATCTCTTATAGTTTCCGAGATATGGACTATCGACATCTTGCAATATTGGCTCTGCTTCTAACTTGGGCCAGAATTGTATAATTGTCTTATGAATTAGCGATTTCGTTGTAATTCACATTCCAAGTAATATTCGGTATGCTAATTACGTTGCCGATTGCCAAATTGCATTATCTCTTATAGTTTCCGAGATATGGACTATCGATATCTTGCAATATTGGCTCTGCTTCTAACTTGGGCCAGAATTGTAAAATGGTCTTATGAATTAGCGATTTCGTTGTAATTTACATTCCAAGTAATATTCGGCATGCTAATTACGTTGCCGATTGCCAAATTACATTATCTCTTATAGTTTCCGAGATATGGACTATCGACATCTTGCAATATTGGCTCTGCTTCTAACTTGGGCCAGAATTGTAAAATGGTCTTATGAATTAGCGATTTCGTTGTAATTCACATTCCAAGTAATATTCGGCATGCTAATTACGTTGCCGATTACCAAATTGCATTATCTCTTATAGTTTCCGAGATATGGACCATCGATATCTTGCAATATTGGCTCTGCTTCTAACTTGGGCCAGAATTGTAAAATGGTCTTATGAATTAGCGATTTCGTTGTAATTCACATTCCAAGTAATATTCGGCATGCTAATTACGTTGCCGATTGCCAAATTGCATTATCTCTTATAGATTCCGAGATATGGACCATCGATATCTTGCAATATTGGCTCTGCTTCTAACTTGGGCCAGAATTGTAAAATGGTCTTATGAATTAGCGATTTCGTTGTAATTCACATTCCAAGTAATATTCGGCATGCTAATTACGTTGCCGTTTGCCAAATTGCATTATCTCTTATAGTTTCCGAGATATGGACTATCGACATCTTGCAATATTGGCTCTGCTTCTAACTTGGGCCAGAATTGTAAAATGGTCTTATGAAATAGCGATTTCGTTGTAATTCACATTCCATGTAATATTCGGCATGCTAATTACGTTGCCGATTGCCAAATTGCATTATCTCTTATAGTTTCCGAGATATGGACTATCGACATCTTGCAATATTGGCTCTGCTTCTAACTTGGGCCAGAATTGTAAAATGGTCTTATGAATTAGCGATTTCGTTGTAATTCACATTCCAAGCAATATTCGGCATGCTAATTACGTTGCCGATTGCCAAATTTCATTATCTCTTATAGTTTCCGAGATATGGACTATCGACATCTTGCAATATTGGCTCTGCTTCTAACTTGGGCCAGAATTGTAAAATTGTCTTATGAATTAGCGATTTCGTTGTAATTCACATTCCAAGTAATATTCGGCATGCTAATTACGTTGCCGATTACCAAATTGCATTATCTCTTACAGTTTCCGAGATATGGACTATCGACATCTTGCAATATTGGCTCTGCTTCTAACTTGGGTCAAAATTGTAAAATGGTCTTATGAATTAGCGATTTATGTCCAATTCACATTCCAATTAATATTCGGCATGCTAATTACGTTGCCGATTGCCAAATTGCATTATCTCTTATAGTTTCCGAGATATGGACTATCGACACCTTGCAATATTGGCTCTGCTTCTAACTTGGGCCAGAATTGTAAAATGGTCTTATGAATTAGCGATTTCGTTGTAATTCACATTCCAAGTAATCTTCGGCATGCTAATTACGTTGCCGATTGCCAAATTGCATTATCTCTTTTAATTTCCGAGATATGGACTATCGACATCTTGCATTATTGGCTCTGCTTCTAAATTGGGCCAGAATTGAAAATGGTCTTATGCATTAGCGATTTCGTTGTAATTCACATTCCAAGTAATATTCGGCATGCTAATTACGTTGATGATTGCCAAATTGCATTATCTCTTTTAGTTTCCGAGATATGGACTATTGACATCTTGCAATATTGGCTCTGCTTCTAACTTGGGCCAGAATTGTGAAATGGTCTTATGCATTAGCGATTTCGTTGTAATTCACTTTCCAAGTAATATTCGGCATGCTAATTACGTTGCCGATTGCCAAATTGCATTATCTCTTATAGTTTCTGAGATATGGACTCTCAACCTCTTTCAATATTGGCTCTGTTTCTAACTTGGGCAGGATTTGTAAAATGGTCTTATGAATTAGCGATTTCGTTGTAATTCACATTCCAAGTAATATTCGGCATGCTAATTACGTTGCCGATTGCCAAATTGCATTATCTCTTATAGTTTCCGAGATATGGACTATCGACATCTTGCAATATTGGCTCTGCTTCTAAATTGAGCCAGAATTGTAAAATGGTCTTATGAATTAGCGATTTCGTTGTAATTCACATTCCAAGTAATATTCGGCATAGTAATTACGTTGCCGATTGCCAAATTGCATTATCTCTTATAGTTTCCGAGATATGGACTATCGACATCTTGCAATATTGGCTCTGCTTCTAACTTGGGCCAGAATTGTAAAATGGTCTTATGAATTAGCGATTTCGTTGTAATTCACATTCCAAGTAATATTCGGCATGCTAATTACGTTGCCGATTGCCAAATTGCATTATCTCTTATAGTTTCCGAGATATGGACTATCGACATTTTACAATATTGGCTCTGCTTCTAACTTGGGTCAAAATTGTAATATAGTCTTATGAATTAGCGATTTCGCTCCAATTCACATTCCAAGTAATATTCGGCATGCTAATTACGTTGCCGTTTGCCAAATTGCATTATCTCTTATAGTTTCCGAGATATGGACTATCGACATCTTGCAATATTGGCTCTGCTTCTAACTTGGGCCAGAATTGTAAAATGGTCTTATGAAATAGCGATTTCGTTGTAATTCACATTCCATGTAATATTCGGCATGCTAATTACGTTGCCGATTGCCAAATTGCATTATCTCTTATAGTTTCCGAGATATGGACTATCGACATCTTGCAATATTGGCTCTGCTTCTAACTTGGGCCAGAATTGTAAAATGGTCTTATGAATTAGCGATTTCGTTGTAATTCACATTCCAAGTAATATTCGGCATGCTAATTACGTTGCCGATTACCAAATTGCATTATCTCTTACAGTTTCCGAGATATGGACTATCGACATCTTGCAATATTGGCTCTGCTTCTAACTTGGGTCAAAATTGTAAAATGGTCTTATGAATTAGCGATTTATGTCCAATTCACATTCCAATTAATATTCGGCATGCTAATTACGTTGCCGATTGCCAAATTGCATTATCTCTTATAGTTTCCGAGATATGGACTATCGACACCTTGCAATATTGGCTCTGCTTCTAACTTGGGCCAGAATTGTAAAATGGTCTTATGAATTAGCGATTTCGTTGTAATTCACATTCCAAGTAATCTTCGGCATGCTAATTACGTTGCCGATTGCCAAATTGCATTATCTCTTTTAATTTCCGAGATATGGACTATCGACATCTTGCAATATTGGCTCTGCTTCTAAATTGGGCCAGAATTGTAAATGGTCTTATGCATTAGCGATTTCGTTGTAATTCACATTCCAAGTAATATTCGGCATGCTAATTACGTTGATGATTGCCAAATTGCATTATCTCTTTTAGTTTCCGAGATATGGACTATTGACATCTTGCAATATTGGCTCTGCTTCTAACTTGGGCCAGAATTGTGAAATGGTCTTATGCATTAGCGATTTCGTTGTAATTCACTTTCCAAGTAATATTCGGCATGCTAATTACGTTGCCGATTGCCAAATTGCATTATCTCTTATAGTTTCCGAGATATGGACTCTCAACCTCTTTCAATATTGGCTCTGTTTCTAACTTGGGCAGGAATTGTAAAATGGTCTTATGAATTAGCGATTTCGTTGTAATTCACATTCCAAGTAATATTCGGCATGCTAATTACGTTGCCGATTGCCAAATTGCATTATCTCTTATAGTTTCCGAGATATGGACTATCGACATCTTGCAATATTGGCTCTGCTTCTAAATTGAGCCAGAATTGTAAAATGGTCTTATGAATTAGCGATTTCGTTGTAATTCACATTCCAAGTAATATTCGGCATGCTAATTACATTGCCGATGGCCAAATTGCATTATCTCTTATAGTTTCCGAGATATGGACTATCGACATTTTACAATATTGGCTTTGCTTCTAACTTGGGTCAAAATTGTAAAATGGTCTTATGAATTAGCGATTTCGTTGTAATTCACATTCCAAGTAATATTCGGCATAGTAATTACGTTGCCGATTGCCAAATTGCGTTATCTCTTATAGTTTCCGAGATATGGACTATCGACATCTTGCAATATTGGCTCTGCTTCTAACTTGGGCCAGAATTGTAAAATGGTCTTATGAATTAGCGATTTCGTTGTAATTCACATTCCAAGTAATATTCGGCATGCTAATTACGTTGCCGATTGCCAAATTGCATTATCTCTTATAGTTTCCGAGATATGGACCATCGATATCTTGCAATATTGGCTCTGCTTCTAACTTGGGCCAGAATTGTAAAATGGTCTTATGAATTAGCGATTTCGTTGTAATTCACATTCCAAGTAATATTCGGCATGCTAATTACGTTGCCGTTTGCCAAATTGCATTATCTCTTATAGTTTCCGAGATATGGACTATCGACATCTTGCAATATTGGCTCTGCTTCTAACTTGGGCCAGAATTGTAAAATGGTCTTATGAAATAGCGATTTCGTTGTAATTCACATTCCATGTAATATTCGGCATGCTAATTACGTTGCCGATTGCCAAATTGCATTATCTCTTATAGTTTCCGAGATATGGACTATCGACATCTTGCAATATTGGCTCTGCTTCTAACTTGGGCCAGAATTGTAAAATGGTCTTATGAATTAGCGATTTCGTTGTAATTCACATTCCAAGCAATATTCGGCATGCTAATTACGTTGCCGATTGCCAAATTTCATTATCTCTTATAGTTTCCGAGATATGGACTATCGACATCTTGCAATATTGGCTCTGCTTCTAACTTGGGCCAGAATTGTAAAATTGTCTTATGAATTAGCGATTTCGTTGTAATTCACATTCCAAGTAATATTCGGCATGCTAATTACGTTGCCGATTACCAAATTGCATTATCTCTTACAGTTTCCGAGATATGGACTATCGACATCTTGCAATATTGGCTCTGCTTCTAACTTGGGTCAAAATTGTAAAATGGTCTTATGAATTAGCGATTTATGTCCAATTCACATTCCAATTAATATTCGGCATGCTAATTACGTTGCCGATTGCCAAATTGCATTATCTCTTATAGTTTCTGAGATATGGACTCTCAACCTCTTTCAATATTGGCTCTGTTTCTAACTTGGGCAGGATTTGTAAAATGGTCTTATGAATTAGCGATTTCGTTGTAATTCACATTCCAAGTAATATTCGGCATGCTAATTACGTTGCCGATTGCCAAATTGCATTATCTCTTATAGTTTCCGAGATATGGACTATCGACATCTTGCAATATTGGCTCTGCTTCTAAATTGAGCCAGAATTGTAAAATGGTCTTATGAATTAGCGATTTCGTTGTAATTCACATTCCAAGTAATATTCGGCATAGTAATTACGTTGCCGATTGCCAAATTGCATTATCTCTTATAGTTTCCGAGATATGGACTATCGACATCTTGCAATATTGGCTCTGCTTCTAACTTGGGCCAGAATTGTAAAATGGTCTTATGAATTAGCGATTTCGTTGTAATTCACATTCCAAGTAATATTCGGCATGCTAATTACGTTGCCGATTGCCAAATTGCATTATCTCTTATAGTTTCCGAGATATGGACTATCGACATTTTACAATATTGGCTCTGCTTCTAACTTGGGTCAAAATTGTAATATAGTCTTATGAATTAGCGATTTCGTTGTAATTCACATTCCAAGTAATATTCGGCATGCTAATTACGTTGCCGATTGCCAAATTGCATTACCTCTTATAGTTTCCGGGATATGGACTATCGACATTTTACAATATTGGCTCTGCTTCTAACTTGGGTCAAAATTGTGAAATGGTCTTATGAATTAGCGATTTCGCTCCAATTCACATTCCAAGTAATATTCGGCATGCTAATTACGTTGCCGATTGCCAAATTGCATTATCTCTTATAGTTTCGGAGATATGGACTATCAACATCTTGCAATATTGGCTCTGCTTCTAACTTGGGCCAGAATTGTAAAATGGTCTTATGAATTAGCGATTTCGTTGTAATTCACATTCCAAGTAATATTGGGCATGCTAATTACGTTGCCGATTGCCAAATTGCGTTATCTCTTTTAGTTTCCGAGATATGGACTATCGACATCTTGCAATATTGGCTCTGCTTCTAACTAGGGTCAAAATGGTAAAATGGTCTTATGTATTAGCGATTTCGTTGTAATTCACATTCCAAGTAATATTCGGCATGCTAATTACGTTGCCGATTACCAAATTGCATTATCTCTTATAGTTTCCGAGATATGGACTATCGACATCTTGCAATATTGGCTCTGCTTCTAACTTGGGCCAGAATTGTAAAATGGTCTTATGAATTAGCGATTTCGTTGTAATTCACATTCCAAGTAATATTCGGCATGCTAATTACGTTGCCGATTGCCAAATTGCATTATCTCTTATAGTTTCCGAGATATGGACCATCGATATCTTGCAATATTGGCTCTGCTTCTAACTTGGGCCAGAATTGTAAAATGGTCTTATGAATTAGCGATTTCGTTGTAATTCACATTCCAAGTAATATTCGGCATGCTAATTACGTTGCCGTTTGCCAAATTGCATTATCTCTTATAGTTTCCGAGATATGGACTATCGACATCTTGCAATATTGGCTCTGCTTCTAACTTGGGCCAGAATTGTAAAATGGTCTTATGAAATAGCGATTTCGTTGTAATTCACATTCCATGTAATATTCGGCATGCTAATTACGTTGCCGATTGCCAAATTGCATTATCTCTTATAGTTTCCGAGATATGGACTATCGACATCTTGCAATATTGGCTCTGCTTCTAACTTGGGCCAGAATTGTAAAATGGTCTTATGAATTAGCGATTTCGTTGTAATTCACATTCCAAGCAATATTCGGCATGCTAATTACGTTGCCGATTGCCAAATTTCATTATCTCTTATAGTTTCCGAGATATGGACTATCGACATCTTGCAATATTGGCTCTGCTTCTAACTTGGGCCAGAATTGTAAAATTGTCTTATGAATTAGCGATTTCGTTGTAATTCACATTCCAAGTAATATTCGGCATGCTAATTACGTTGCCGATTACCAAATTGCATTATCTCTTACAGTTTCCGAGATATGGACTATCGACATCTTGCAATATTGGCTCTGCTTCTAACTTGGGTCAAAATTGTAAAATGGTCTTATGAATTAGCGATTTATGTCCAATTCACATTCCAATTAATATTCGGCATGCTAATTACGTTGCCGATTGCCAAATTGCATTATCTCTTATAGTTTCCGAGATATGGACTATCGACACCTTGCAATATTGGCTCTGCTTCTAACTTGGGCCAGAATTGTAAAATGGTCTTATGAATTAGCGATTTCGTTGTAATTCACATTCCAAGTAATCTTCGGCATGCTAATTACGTTGCCGATTGCCAAATTGCATTATCTCTTTTAATTTCCGAGATATGGACTATCGACATCTTGCAATATTGGCTCTGCTTCTAAATTGGGCCAGAATTGTAAATGGTCTTATGCATTAGCGATTTCGTTGTAATTCACATTCCAAGTAATATTCGGCATGCTAATTACGTTGATGATTGCCAAATTGCATTATCTCTTTTAGTTTCCGAGATATGGACTATTGACATCTTGCAATATTGGCTCTGCTTCTAACTTGGGCCAGAATTGTGAAATGGTCTTATGCATTAGCGATTTCGTTGTAATTCACTTTCCAAGTAATATTCGGCATGCTAATTACGTTGCCGATTGCCAAATTGCATTATCTCTTATAGTTTCCGAGATATGGACTCTCAACCTCTTTCAATATTGGCTCTGTTTCTAACTTGGGCAGGAATTGTAAAATGGTCTTATGAATTAGCGATTTCGTTGTAATTCACATTCCAAGTAATATTCGGCATGCTAATTACGTTGCCGATTGCCAAATTGCATTATCTCTTATAGTTTCCGAGATATGGACTATCGACATCTTGCAATATTGGCTCTGCTTCTAAATTGAGCCAGAATTGTAAAATGGTCTTATGAATTAGCGATTTCGTTGTAATTCACATTCCAAGTAATATTCGGCATGCTAATTACATTGCCGATGGCCAAATTGCATTATCTCTTATAGTTTCCGAGATATGGACTATCGACATTTTACAATATTGGCTTTGCTTCTAACTTGGGTCAAAATTGTAAAATGGTCTTATGAATTAGCGATTTCGTTGTAATTCACATTCCAAGTAATATTCGGCATAGTAATTACGTTGCCGATTGCCAAATTGCGTTATCTCTTATAGTTTCCGAGATATGGACTATCGACATCTTGCAATATTGGCTCTGCTTCTAACTTGGGCCAGAATTGTAAAATGGTCTTATGAATTAGCGATTTCGTTGTAATTCACATTCCAAGTAATATTCGGCATGCTAATTACGTTGCCGATTGCCAAATTGCATTATCTCTTATAGTTTCCGAGATATGGACTATCGACATTTTACAATATTGGCTCTGCTTCTAACTTGGGCCAGAATTGTAAAATGGTCTTATGAATTAGCGATTTCGTTGTAATTCACATTCCAAGTAATATTCGGCATGCTAATTACGTTGCCGTATGCCAAATTGCATTATCTCTTATAGTTTCCGAGATATGGACTATCGACATCTTGCAATATTGGCTCTGCTTCTAACTTGGGCCAGAATTGTAAAATGGTCTTATGAAATAGCGATTTCGTTGTAATTCACACTCCATGTAATATTCGGCATGCTAATTACGTTGCCGATTGCCAAATTGCATTATCTCTTATAGTTTCCGAGATATGGACTATCGACATCTTGCAATATTGGCTCTGCTTCTAATTTGGGCCAGAATTGTAAAATGGTCTTATGAATTAGCGACTTCGTTGTAATTCACATTCCAAGCAATATTCGGCATGCTAATTACGTTGCCGATTGCCAAATTGCATTATCTCTTATAGTTTCCGAGATATGGACTAACGACATCTTGCAATATTGGCTCTGCTTCTAACTTGGGCCAGAATTGTAAAATGGTCTTATGAATTAGCGATTTCGTTGTAATTCACATTCCAAGTAATATTCGGCATGCTAATTACGTTGCCGATTACCAAATTGCATTATCTCTTACAGTTTCCGAGATATGGACTATCGACATCTTGCAACATTGGCTCTGCTTCTAACTTGGGTCAAAATTGTAAAATGGTCTTATGAATTAGCGATTTATGTCCAATTCACATTCCAATTAATATTCGGCATGCTAATTACGTTGCCGATTGCCAAATTGCATTATCTCTTATAGTTTCCGAGATATGGACTATCGACACCTTGCAATATTGGCTCTGCTTCTAACTTGGGCCAGAATTGTAAAATGGTCTTATGAATTAGCGATTTCGTTGTAATTCACATTCCAAGTAATATTCGGCATGCTAATTACGTTGCCGATTGCCAAATTGCATTATCTCTTTTAGTTTCCGAGATATGGACTATCGACATCTTGCAATATTGGCTCTGCTTCTAAATTGGGCCAGAATTGTAAATGGTCTTATGCATTAGCGATTTCGTTGTAATTCACATTCCAAGTAATATTCGGCATGCTAATTACGTTGCCGATTGCCAAATTGCATTATCTCTTATAGTTTCCGAGATATGGACTCTCAACATCTTTCAATAATGGCTCTGTTTCTAACTTCTGCAGGAATTGTAAAATGGTCTTATGAATTAGCGATTTCGTTGTAATTCACATTCCAAGTAATATTCGGCATGCTAATTACGTTGCCGATTACCAAATTGCATTATCTCTTACAGTTTCCGAGATATGGACTATCGACATCTTGCAACATTGGCTCTGCTTCTAACTTGGGTCAAAATTGTAAAATGGTCTTATGAATTAGCGATTTATGTCCAATTCACATTCCAATTAATATTCGGCATGCTAATTACGTTGCCGATTGCCAAATTGCATTATCTCTTATAGTTTCCGAGATATGGACTATCGACACCTTGCAATATTGGCTCTGCTTCTAACTTGGGCCAGAATTGTAAAATGGTCTTATGAATTAGCGATTTCGTTGTAATTCACATTCCAAGTAATATTCGGCATGCTAATTACGTTGCCGATTGCCAAATTGCATTATCTCTTATAGTTTCCGAGATATGGACTATCGACACCTTGCAATATTGGCTCTGCTTCTAACTTGGGCCAGAATTGTAAAATGGTCTTATGAATTAGCGATTTCGTTGTAATTCACATTCCAAGTAATATTCGGCATGCTAATTACGTTGCCGATTGCCAAATTGCATTATCTCTTATAGTTTCCGAGATATGGACTCTCAACATCTTTCAATAATGGCTCTGTTTCTAACTTCTGCAGGAATTGTAAAATGGTCTTATGAATTAGCGATTTCGTTGTAATTCACATTCCAAGTAATATTCGGCATGCTAATTACGTTGCCGATTGCCAAATTGCATTATCTCTTATAGTTTCCGAGATATGGACTATCGACATCTTGCAATATTGGCTCTGCTTCTAAATTGAGCCAGAATTGTAAAATGGTCTTATGAATTAGCGATTTCGTTGTAATTCACATTCCAAGTAATATTCGGCATGCTAATTACATTGCCGATTGCCAAATTGCATTATCTCTTATAGTTTCCGAGATATGGACTATCGACATCTTGCAATATTGGCTCTGCTTCTAACTTGGGTCAAAATTGTAATATAGTCTTATGAATTAGCGATTTCGCTCCAATTCACATTCCAAGTAATATTCGGCATGCTAATTACGTTGCCGATTGCCAAATTGCATTACCTCTTATAGTTTCCGGGATATGGACTATCGACATTTTACAATATTGGCTCTGCTTCTAACTTGGGTCAAAATTGTGAAATGGTCTTATGAATTAGCGATTTCGCTCCAATTCACATTCCAAGTAATATTCGGCATGCTAATTACGTTGCCGATTGGCAAATTGCATTACCTCTTATAGTTTCCGGGATATGGACTATCGACATCTTGCAATATTGGCTCTGCTTCTAACTTGGGCCAGAATTGTAAATGGTCTTATGAATTAGCGATTTCGTTGTAATTCACATTCCAAGTAATATTCGGCATGCTAATTACGTTGCCGATTGCCAAATTGCATTATCTCTTATAGTTTCCGAGATATATACTATCGACATCTTGCAATATTGGCTCTGCTTCTAAATTGAGCCAGAATTGTAAAATGGTTTTATGAATTAGCGATTTCGTTGTAATTCACATTCCAAGTAATATTCGGCATGCTAATTACATTGCCGATGGCCAAATTGCATTATCTCTTATAGTTTCCGAGATATGGACTATCGACATTTTGCAATATTGGCTCTGCTTCTAACTTGGGTCAAAATTGTAAAATGGTCTTATGAATTAGCGATTTCGTTGTAATTCACATTCCAAGTAATATTCGGCATAGTAATTACGTTGCCGATTGCCAAATTGCATTATCTCTTATAGTTTCCGAGATATGGACTATCGACATCTTGCAATATTGGCTCTGCTTCTAACTTGGGCCAAATTGTAATATAGTCTTATGAATTAGCGATTTCGCTCCAATTCACATTCCAAGTAATATTCGGCATGCTAATTACGTTGCCGATTGCCAAATTGCATTATCTCTTATAGTTTCCGAGATATAGACTATCGACATTTTACAATATTGTCTCTGCTTCTAACTTGGGTCAAAATGGTAAAATGGTCTTATGTATTAGCGATTTCGTTGTAATTCACATTCCAAGTAATATTCAGCATGGTAATTACGTTGCCGATTGCCAAATTGCATTATCTCTTATAGTTTCGATATATGGACTATCGACATCTTGCAATATTGGCTCTGCTTCTAACTTGGGCCAGAATTGTAAAATGGTCTTATGAATTAGCGATTTCGTTATAATTCACATTCCAAGTAATATTCGGCATGCTAATTACGTTACCGATTGCCAAATTGCATTATCTCTTATAGTTTCCGAGATATGGACTCTCAACATCTTTCAATATTGGCTCTGTTTCTAACTTGGGCAGGAATTGTAAAATGGTCTTATGAATTAGCGATTTCGTTGTAATTCACATTCCAAGTAATATTCGGCATGCTAATTACGTTGCCGATTGCCAAATTGCATTATCTCTTATAGTTTCCGAGATATGGACTATCGACATTTTACAATATTGGCTCTGCTTCTAACTTGGGTCAAAATTGTAAAATGGTCTTATGAATTAGCGATTTCGTTGTAATTCACATTCCAAGTAATATTCGGCATAGTAATTACGTTGCCGATTGCCAAATTGCATTATCTCTTATAGTTTCCGAGATATGGACTATCGACATCTTGCAATATTGGCTCTGCTTCTAACTTGGGCCAGAATTGTAAAATGGTCTTATGAATTAGCGATTTCGTTGTAATTCACATTCCAAGTAATATTCGGCATGCTAATTACGTTGCCGATTGCCAAATTGCATTATCTCTTATAGTTTCCGAGATATGGACTATCGACGTTTTACAATATTGGCTCTGCTTCTAACTTGGGTCAATATTGTAATATAGTCTTATGAATTAGCGATTTCGCTCCAATTCATATTCCAAGTAATATTCGGCATGCTAATTACGTTGCCGATTGCCAAATTGCATTACCTCTTATAGTTTCCGGGATATGGACTATCGACATTTTACAATATTGGCTCTGCTTCTAACTTGGGTCAAAATTGTGAAATGGTCTTATGAATTAGCGATTTCGCTCCAATTCACATTCCAAGTAATATTCGGCATGCTAATTACGTTGCCGATTGCCAAATTGCACTATCTCTTATAGTTTCGGAGATATGGACTATCAACATCTTGCAATATTGGCTCTGCTTCTAACTTGGGCCAGAATTGTAAAATGGTCTTATGAATTAGCGATTTCGTTGTAATTCACATTCCAAGTAATATTGGGCATGCTAATTACGTTGCCGATTGCCAAATTGCGTTATCTCTTTTAGTTTCCGAGATATGGACTATCGACATCTTGCAATATTGGCTCTGCTTCTAACTAGGGTCAAAATGGTAAAATGGTCTTATGTATTAGCGATTTCGTTGTAATTCACATTCCAAGTAATATTCGGCATGCTAATTACGTTGCCGATTGCCAAATTGCATTATCTCTTATAGTTTCCGAGATATAGACTATTGACATTTTACAATATTGTCTCTGCTTCTAACTTGGGTCAAAATGGTAAAATGGTCTTATGTATTAGCGATTTCGTTATAATTCACATTCCAAGTAATATTCGGCATGGTAATTACGTTGCCGATTGCCAAATTGCATTATCTCTTATAGTTTCGATATATGGACTATCGACATCTTGCAATATTGGCTCTGCTTCTAACTTGGGCCAGAATTGTAAAATGGTCTTATGAATTAGCGATTTCGTTATAATTCACATTCCAAGTAATATTCGGCATGCTAATTACGTTGCCGATTGCCAAATTGCATTATCTCTTATAGTTTCCGAGATATAGACTATCGACATTTTACAATATTGTCTCTGTTTCTAACTTGGGTCAAAATGGTAAAATGGTCTTATGTATTAGCGATTTCGTTGTAATTCACATTCCAAGTAATATTCGGCATGCTAATTACGTTGCCGATTGCCAAATTGCATTATCTCTTATAGTTTCCGAGATATAGACTATCGACATTTTACAATATTGTCTCTGCTTCTAACTTGGGTCAAAATGGTAAAATGGTCTTATGTATTAGCGATTTCGTTGTAATTCACATTCCAAGTAATATTCGGCATGCTAATTACGTTGCCGATTACCAAATTGCATTGTCTCTTATAGTTTCCGAGATATGGACTATCGACATCTTGCAATATTGGCTCTGCTTCTAGCTTGGGCCAGAATTGTAAAATGGTCCTATGAATTAGCGATTTCGCTGTAATTCACATTCCAAGTAATATTCGGCATGCTAATTACGTTGCCGATTGCCAAATTGCATTGTCTCTTATAGTTTCCGAGATATGGACTATCGACTTCTTGCAATATTGGCTCTGCTTCTAACTTGGGCCAGAATTGTAAAATGGTCTTATGAATTAGCGATTTCGTTGTAATTCACATTCCAAGTAATATTCGGCATGCTAATTACGTTGCCGATTGCCAAATTGCATTATCTCTTATAGTTTCCGAGATATGGACCATCGATATCTTGCAATATTGGCTCTGCTTCTAACTTGGGCCAGAATTGTAAAATGGTCTTATGAATTAGCGATTTCGTTGTAATTCACATTCCAAGTAATATTCGGCATGCTAATTACGTTGCCGTTTGCCAAATTGCATTATCTCTTATAGTTTCCGAGATATGGACTATCGACATCTTGCAATATTGGCTCTGCTTCTAACTAGGGCCAGAATTGTAAAATGGTCTTATGAAATAGCGATTTCGTTGTAATTCACATTCCATGTAATATTCGGCATGCTAATTACGTTGCCGATTGCCAAATTGCATTATCTCTTATAGTTTCCGAGATATGGACTATCGACATCTTGCAATATTGGCTCTGCTTCTAACTTGGGCCAGAATTGTAAAATGGTCTTATGAATTAGCGATTTCGTTGTAATTCACATTCCAAGCAATATTCGGCATGCTAATTACGTTGCCGATTGCCAAATTTCATTATCTCTTATAGTTTCCGAGATATGGACTATCGACATCTTGCAATATTGGCTCTGCTTCTAACTTGGGCCAGAATTGTAAAATTGTCTTATGAATTAGCGATTTCGTTGTAATTCACATTCCAAGTAATATTCGGCATGCTAATTACGTTGCCGATTACCAAATTGCATTATCTCTTACAGTTTCCGAGATATGGACTATCGACATCTTGCAATATTGGCTCTGCTTCTAACTTGGGTCAAAATTGTAAAATGGTCTTATGAATTAGCGATTTATGTCCAATTCACATTCCAATTAATATTCGGCATGCTAATTACGTTGCCGATTGCCAAATTGCATTATCTCTTATAGTTTCCGAGATATGGACTATCGACACCTTGCAATATTGGCTCTGCTTCTAACTTGGGCCAGAATTGTAAAATGGTCTTATGAATTAGCGATTTCGTTGTAATTCACATTCCAAGTAATCTTCGGCATGCTAATTACGTTGCCGATTGCCAAATTGCATTATCTCTTTTAATTTCCGAGATATGGACTATCGACATCTTGCATTATTGGCTCTGCTTCTAAATTGGGCCAGAATTGTAAATGGTCTTATGCATTAGCGATTTCGTTGTAATTCACATTCCAAGTAATATTCGGCATGCTAATTACGTTGATGATTGCCAAATTGCATTATCTCTTTTAGTTTCCGAGATATGGACTATTGACATCTTGCAATATTGGCTCTGCTTCTAACTTGGGCCAGAATTGTGAAATGGTCTTATGCATTAGCGATTTCGTTGTAATTCACTTTCCAAGTAATATTCGGCATGCTAATTACGTTGCCGATTGCCAAATTGCATTATCTCTTATAGTTTCTGAGATATGGACTCTCAACCTCTTTCAATATTGGCTCTGTTTCTAACTTGGGCAGGAATTGTAAAATGGTCTTATGAATTAGCGATTTCGTTGTAATTCACATTCCAAGTAATATTCGGCATGCTAATTACGTTGCCGATTGCCAAATTGCATTATCTCTTATAGTTTCCGAGATATGGACTATCGACATCTTGCAATATTGGCTCTGCTTCTAAATTGAGCCAGAATTGTAAAATGGTCTTATGAATTAGCGATTTCATTGTAATTCACATTCCAAGTAATATTCGGCATAGTAATTACGTTGCCGATTGCCAAATTGCATTATCTCTTATAGTTTCCGAGATATGGACTATCGACATCTTGCAATATTGGCTCTGCTTCTAACTTGGGCCAGAATTGTAAAATGGTCTTATGAATTAGCGATTTCGTTGTAATTCACATTCCAAGTAATATTCGGCATGCTAATTACGTTGCCGATTGCCAAATTGCATTATCTCTTATAGTTTCCGAGATATGGACTATCGACATTTTACAATATTGGCTCTGCTTCTAACTTGGGTCAAAATTGTAATATAGTCTTATGAATTAGCGATTTCGCTCCAATTCACATTCCTAGTAATATTCGGCATGCTAATTACGTTGCCGATTGCCAAATTGCATTACCTCTTATAGTTTCCGGGATATGGACTATCGACATTTTACAATATTGGCTCTGCTTCTAACTTGGGTCAAAATTGTGAAATGGTCTTATGAATTAGCGATTTCGCTCCAATTCACATTCCAAGTAATATTCGGCATGCTAATTACGTTGCCGATTGCCAAGTTGCATTATCTCTTATAGTTTCGGAGATATGGACTATCAACATCTTGCAATATTGGCTCTGCTTCTAACTTGGGCCAGAATTGTAAAATGGTCTTATGAATTAGCGATTTCGTTGTAATTCACATTCCAAGTAATATTGGGCATGCTAATTACGTTGCCGATTGCCAAATTGCGTTATCTCTTTTAGTTTCCGAGATATGGACTATCGACATCTTGCAATATTGGCTCTGCTTCTAACTAGGGTCAAAATGGTAAAATGGTCTTATGTATTAGCGATTTCGTTGTAATTCACATTCCAAGTAATATTCGGCATGCTAATTACGTTGCCGATTACCAAATTGCATTATCTCTTATAGTTTCCGAGATATGGACTATCGACATCTTGCAATATTGGCTCTGCTTCTAACTTGGGCCAGAATTGTAAAATTGTCTTATGAATAAGCGATTTCGTTGTAATTCACATTCCAAGTAATATTCGGTATGCTAATTACGTTGCCGATTGCCAAATTGCATTATCTCTTATAGTTTCCGAGATATGGACTATCGACATCTTGCAATATTGGCTCTGCTTCTAACTTGGGCCAGAATTGTAAAATGGTCTTATGAATTAGCGATTTCGTTGTAATTCACATTCCAAGTAATATTCGGCATGCTAATTACGTTGCCGATTGCCAAATTACATTATCTCTTATAGTTTCCGAGATATGGACTATCGACATCTTGCAATATTGGCTCTGCTTCTAACTTGGGCCAGAATTGTAAAATGGTCTTATGAATTAGCGATTTCGTTGTAATTCACATTCCAAGTAATATTCGGCATGCTAATTACGTTGCCGATTGCCAAATTGCATTATCTCTTATAGTTTCCGAGATATGGACCATCGATATCTTGCAATATTGGCTCTGCTTCTAACTTGGGCCAGAATTGTAAAATGGTCTTATGAATTAGCGATTTCGTTGTAATTCACATTCCAAGTAATATTCGGCATGCTAATTACGTTGCCGTTTGCCAAATTGCATTATCTCTTATAGTTTCCGAGATATGGACTATCGACATCTTGCAATATTGGCTCTGCTTCTAACTTGGGCCAGAATTGTAAAATGGTCTTATGAAATAGCGATTTCGTTGTAATTCACATTCCATGTAATATTCGGCATGCTAATTACGTTGCCGATTGCCAAATTGCATTATCTCTTATAGTTTCCGAGATATGGACTATCGACATCTTGCAATATTGGCTCTGCTTCTAACTTGGGCCAGAATTGTAAAATGGTCTTATGAATTAGCGATTTCGTTGTAATTCACATTCCAAGCAATATTCGGCATGCTAATTACGTTGCCGATTGCCAAATTTCATTATCTCTTATAGTTTCCGAGATATGGACTATCGACATCTTGCAATATTGGCTCTGCTTCTAACTTGGGCCAGAATTGTAAAATTGTCTTATGAATTAGCGATTTCGTTGTAATTCACATTCCAAGTAATATTCGGCATGCTAATTACGTTGCCGATTACCAAATTGCATTATCTCTTACAGTTTCCGAGATATGGACTATCGACATCTTGCAATATTGGCTCTGCTTCTAACTTGGGTCAAAATTGTAAAATGGTCTTATGAATTAGCGATTTATGTCCAATTCACATTCCAATTAATATTCGGCATGCTAATTACGTTGCCGATTGCCAAATTGCATTATCTCTTATAGTTTCCGAGATATGGACTATCGACACCTTGCAATATTGGCTCTGCTTCTAACTTGGGCCAGAATTGTAAAATGGTCTTATGAATTAGCGATTTCGTTGTAATTCACATTCCAAGTAATCTTCGGCATGCTAATTACGTTGCCGATTGCCAAATTGCATTATCTCTTTTAATTTCCGAGATATGGACTATCGACATCTTGCAATATTGGCTCTGCTTCTAAATTGGGCCAGAATTGTAAATGGTCTTATGCATTAGCGATTTCGTTGTAATTCACATTCCAAGTAATATTCGGCATGCTAATTACGTTGATGATTGCCAAATTGCATTATCTCTTTTAGTTTCCGAGATATGGACTATTGACATCTTGCAATATTGGCTCTGCTTCTAACTTGGGCCAGAATTGTGAAATGGTCTTATGCATTAGCGATTTCGTTGTAATTCACTTTCCAAGTAATATTCGGCATGCTAATTACGTTGCCGATTGCCAAATTGCATTATCTCTTATAGTTTCCGAGATATGGACTCTCAACCTCTTTCAATATTGGCTCTGTTTCTAACTTGGGCAGGAATTGTAAAATGGTCTTATGAATTAGCGATTTCGTTGTAATTCACATTCCAAGTAATATTCGGCATGCTAATTACGTTGCCGATTGCCAAATTGCATTATCTCTTATAGTTTCCGAGATATGGACTATCGACATCTTGCAATATTGGCTCTGCTTCTAAATTGAGCCAGAATTGTAAAATGGTCTTATGAATTAGCGATTTCGTTGTAATTCACATTCCAAGTAATATTCGGCATGCTAATTACATTGCCGATGGCCAAATTGCATTATCTCTTATAGTTTCCGAGATATGGACTATCGACATTTTACAATATTGGCTTTGCTTCTAACTTGGGTCAAAATTGTAAAATGGTCTTATGAATTAGCGATTTCGTTGTAATTCACATTCCAAGTAATATTCGGCATAGTAATTACGTTGCCGATTGCCAAATTGCGTTATCTCTTATAGTTTCCGAGATATGGACTATCGACATCTTGCAATATTGGCTCTGCTTCTAACTTGGGCCAGAATTGTAAAATGGTCTTATGAATTAGCGATTTCGTTGTAATTCACATTCCAAGTAATATTCGGCATGCTAATTACGTTGCCGATTGCCAAATTGCATTATCTCTTATAGTTTCCGAGATATGGACTATCGACATTTTACAATATTGGCTCTGCTTCTAACTTGGGCCAGAATTGTAAAATGGTCTTATGAATTAGCGATTTCGTTGTAATTCACATTCCAAGTAATATTCGGCATGCTAATTACGTTGCCGTTTGCCAAATTGCATTATCTCTTATAGTTTCCGAGATATGGACTATCGACATCTTGCAATATTGGCTCTGCTTCTAACTTGGGCCAGAATTGTAAAATGGTCTTATGAAATAGCGATTTCGTTGTAATTCACACTCCATGTAATATTCGGCATGCTAATTACGTTGCCGATTGCCAAATTGCATTATCTCTTATAGTTTCCGAGATATGGACTATCGACATCTTGCAATATTGGCTCTGCTTCTAACTTGGGCCAGAATTGTAAAATGGTCTTATGAATTAGCGACTTCGTTGTAATTCACATTCCAAGCAATATTCGGCATGCTAATTACGTTGCCGATTGCCAAATTGCATTATCTCTTATAGTTTCCGAGATATGGACTAACGACATCTTGCAATATTGGCTCTGCTTCTAACTTGGGCCAGAATTGTAAAATGGTCTTATGAATTAGCGATTTCGTTGTAATTCACATTCCAAGTAATATTCGGCATGCTAATTACGTTGCCGATTACCAAATTGCATTATCTCTTACAGTTTCCGAGATATGGACTATCGACATCTTGCAACATTGGCTCTGCTTCTAACTTGGGTCAAAATTGTAAAATGGTCTTATGAATTAGCGATTTATGTCCAATTCACATTCCAATTAATATTCGGCATGCTAATTACGTTGCCGATTGCCAAATTGCATTATCTCTTATAGTTTCCGAGATATGGACTATCGACACCTTGCAATATTGGATCTGCTTCTAACTTGGGCCAGAATTGTAAAATGGTCTTATGAATTAGCGATTTCGTTGTAATTCACATTCCAAGTAATATTCGGCATGCTAATTACGTTGCCGATTGCCAAATTGCATTATCTCTTTTAGTTTCCGAGATATGGACTATCGACATCTTGCAATATTGGCTCTGCTTCTAAATTGGGCCAGAATTGTAAATGGTCTTATGCATTAGCGATTTCGTTGTAATTCACATTCCAAGTAATATTCGGCATGCTAATTACGTTGATGATTGCCAAATTGCATTATCTCTTTTAGTTTCCGAGATATGGACTATCGACATCTTGCAATATTGGCTCTGCTTCTAACTTGGGCCAGAATTGTAAAATGGTTTTATGAATTAGCGATTTCGTTGTAATTCACTTTCCAAGTAATATTCGGCATGCTAATTACGTTGCCGATTGCCAAATTGCATTATCTCTTATAGTTTCCGAGATATGGACTCTCAACATCTTTCAATAATGGCTCTGTTTCTAACTTCTGCAGGAATTGTAAAATGGTCTTATGAATTAGCGATTTCGTTGTATTTCACATTCCAAGTAATATTCGGCATGCTAATTACGTTGCCGATTGCCAAATTGCATTATCTCTTATAGTTTCCGAGATATGGACTATCGACATCTTGCAATATTGGCTCTGCTTCTAAATTGAGCCAGAATTGTAAAATGGTCTTATGAATTAGCGATTTCGTTGTAATTCACATTCCAAGTAATATTCGGCATGCTAATTACATTGCCGGTTGCCAAATTGCATTATCTCTTATAGTTTCCGAGATATGGACTATCGACATCTTGCAATATTGGCTCTGCTTCTAACTTGGGTCAAAATTGTAATATAGTCTTATGAATTAGCGATTTCGCTCCAATTCACATTCCAAGTAATATTCGGCATGCTAATTACGTTGCCGATTGCCAAATTGCATTACCTCTTATAGTTTCCGGGATATGGACTATCGACATTTTACAATATTGGCTCTGCTTCTAACTTGGGTCAAAATTGTGAAATGGTCTTATGAATTAGCGATTTCGCTCCAATTCACATTCCAAGTAATATTCGGCATGCTAATTACGTTGCCGATTGGCAAATTGCATTACCTCTTATAGTTTCCGGGATATGGACTATCGACATCTTGCAATATTGGCTCTGCTTCTAACTTGGGCCAGAATTGTAAATGGTCTTATGAATTAGCGATTTCGTTGTAATTCACATTCCAAGTAATATTCGGCATGCTAATTACGTTGCCGATTGCCAAATTGCATTATCTCTTATAGTTTCCGAGATATGGACTATCGACATCTTGCAATATTGGCTCTGCTTCTAAATTGAGCCAGAATTGTAAAATGGTTTTATGAATTAGCGATTTCGTTGTAATTCACATTCCAAGTAATATTCGGCATGCTAATTACATTGCCGATGGCCAAATTGCATTATCTCTTATAGTTTCCGAGATATGGACTATCGACATTTTGCAATATTGGCTCTGCTTCTAAATTGGGCCAGAATTGTAAATGGTCTTATGCATTAGCGATTTCGTTGTAATTCACATTCCAAGTAATATTCGGCATGCTAATTACGTTGATGATTGCCAAATTGCATTATCTCTTTTAGTTTCCGAGATATGGACTATCGACATCTTGCAATATTGGCTCTGCTTCTAACTTGGGCCAGAATTGTAAAATGGTTTTATGAATTAGCGATTTCGTTGTAATTCACTTTCCAAGTAATATTCGGCATGCTAATTACGTTGCCGATTGCCAAATTGCATTATCTCTTATAGTTTCCGAGATATGGACTCTCAACATCTTTCAATAATGGCTCTGTTTCTAACTTCTGCAGGAATTGTAAAATGGTCTTATGAATTAGCGATTTCGTTGTAATTCACATTCCAAGTAATATTCGGCATGCTAATTACGTTGCCGATTGCCAAATTGCATTATCTCTTATAGTTTCCGAGATATGGACTATCGACATCTTGCAATATTGGCTCTGCTTCTAAATTGAGCCAGAATTGTAAAATGGTCTTATGAATTAGCGATTTCGTTGTAATTCACATTCCAAGTAATATTCGGCATGCTAATTACATTGCCGATTGCCAAATTGCATTATCTCTTATAGTTTCCGAGATATGGACTATCGACATCTTGCAATATTGGCTCTGCTTCTAACTTGGGTCAAAATTGTAATATAGTCTTATGAATTAGCGATTTCGCTCCAATTCACATTCCAAGTAATATTCGGCATGCTAATTACGTTGCCGATTGCCAAATTGCATTACCTCTTATAGTTTCCGGGATATGGACTATCGACATTTTACAATATTGGCTCTGCTTCTAACTTGGGTCAAAATTGTGAAATGGTCTTATGAATTAGCGATTTCGCTCCAATTCACATTCCAAGTAATATTCGGCATGCTAATTACGTTGCCGATTGGCAAATTGCATTACCTCTTATAGTTTCCGGGATATGGACTATCGACATCTTGCAATATTGGCTCTGCTTCTAACTTGGGCCAGAATTGTAAATGGTCTTATGAATTAGCGATTTCGTTGTAATTCACATTCCAAGTAATATTCGGCATGCTAATTACGTTGCCGATTGCCAAATTGCATTATCTCTTATAGTTTCCGAGATATGGACTATCGACATCTTGCAATATTGGCTCTGCTTCTAAATTGAGCCAGAATTGTAAAATGGTTTTATGAATTAGCGATTTCGTTGTAATTCACATTCCAAGTAATATTCGGCATGCTAATTACATTGCCGATGGCCAAATTGCATTATCTCTTATAGTTTCCGAGATATGGACTATCGACATTTTGCAATATTGGCTCTGCTTCTAACTTGGGTCAAAATTGTAAAATGGTCTTATGAATTAGCGATTTCGTTGTAATTCACATTCCAAGTAATATTCGGCATAGTAATTACGTTGCCGATTGCCAAATTGCATTATCTCTTATAGTTTCCGAGATATGGACTATCGACATCTTGCAATATTGGCTCTGCTTCTAACTTGGGCCAAATTGTAATATAGTCTTATGAATTAGCGATTTCGCTCCAATTCACATTCCAAGTAATATTCGGCATGCTAATTACGTTGCCGATTGCCAAATTGCATTATCTCTTATAGTTTCCGAGATATAGACTATCGACATTTTACAATATTGTCTCTGCTTCTAACTTGGGTCAAAATGGTAAAATGGTCTTATGTATTAGCGATTTCGTTGTAATTCACATTCCAAGTAATATTCAGCATGGTAATTACGTTGCCGATTGCCAAATTGCATTATCTCTTATAGTTTCGATATATGGACTATCGACATCTTGCAATATTGGCTCTGCTTCTAACTTGGGCCAGAATTGTAAAATGGTCTTATGAATTAGCGATTTCGTTATAATTCACATTCCAAGTAATATTCGGCATGCTAATTACGTTGCGCATTGCCAAATTGCATTATCTCTTATAGTTTCCGAGATATGGACTCTCAACATCTTTCAATATTGGCTCTGTTTCTAACTTGGGCAGGAATTGTAAAATGGTCTTATGAATTAGCGATTTCGTTGTAATTCACATTCCAAGTAATATTCGGCATGCTAATTACGTTGCCGATTGCCAAATTGCATTATCTCTTATAGTTTCCGAGATATGGACTATCGACATTTTACAATATTGGCTCTGCTTCTAACTTGGGTTAAAATTGTAAAATGGTCTTATGAATTAGCGATTTCGTTGTAATTCACATTCCAAGTAATATTCGGCATAGTAATTACGTTGCCGATTGCCAAATTGCATTATCTCTTATAGTTTCCGAGATATGGACTATCGACATCTTGCAATATTGGCTCTGCTTCTAACTTGGGCCAGAATTGTAAAATGGTCTTATGAATTAGCGATTTCGTTGTAATTCACATTCCAAGTAATATTCGGCATGCTAATTACGTTGCCGATTGCCAAATTGCATTATCTCTTATAGTTTCCGAGATATGGACTATCGACGTTTTACAATATTGGCTCTGCTTCTAACTTGGGTCAATATTGTAATATAGTCTTATGAATTAGCGATTTCGCTCCAATTCATATTCCAAGTAATATTCGACATGCTAATTACGTTGCCGATTGCCAAATTGCATTACCTCTTATAGTTTCCGGGATATGGACTATCGACATTTTACAATATTGGCTCTGCTTCTAACTTGGGTCAAAATTGTGAAATGGTCTTATGAATTAGCGATTTCGCTCCAATTCACATTCCAAGTAATATTCGGCATGCTAATTACGTTGCCGATTGCCAAATTGCACTATCTCTTATAGTTTCGGAGATATGGACTATCAACATCTTGCAATATTGGCTCTGCTTCTAACTTGGGCCAGAATTGTAAAATGGTCTTATGAATTAGCGATTTCGTTGTAATTCACATTCCAAGTAATATTGGGCATGCTAATTACGTTGCCGATTGCCAAATTGCGTTATCTCTTTTAGTTTCCGAGATATGGACTATCGACATCTTGCAATATTGGCTCTGCTTCTAACTAGGGTCAAAATGGTAAAATGGTCTTATGTATTAGCGATTTCGTTGTAATTCACATTCCAAGTAATATTCGGCATGCTAATTACGTTGCCGATTGCCAAATTGCATTATCTCTTATAGTTTCCGAGATATAGACTATTGACATTTTACAATATTGTCTCTGCTTCTAACTTGGGTCAAAATGGTAAAATGGTCTTATGTATTAGCGATTTCGTTATAATTCACATTCCAAGTAATATTCGGCATGGTAATTACGTTGCCGATTGCCAAATTGCATTATCTCTTATAGTTTCGATATATGGACTATCGACATCTTGCAATATTGGCTCTGCTTCTAACTTGGGCCAGAATTGTAAAATGGTCTTATGAATTAGCGATTTCGTTATAATTCACATTCCAAGTAATATTCGGCATGCTAATTACGTTGCCGATTGCCAAATTGCATTATCTCTTATAGTTTCCGAGATATAGACTATCGACATTTTACAATATTGTCTCTGTTTCTAACTTGGGTCAAAATGGTAAAATGGTCTTATGTATTAGCGATTTCGTTGTAATTCACATTCCAAGTAATATTCGGCATGCTAATTACGTTGCCGATTGCCAAATTGCATTATCTCTTATAGTTTCCGAGATATAGACTATCGACATTTTACAATATTGTCTCTGCTTCTAACTTGGGTCAAAATGGCAAAATGGTCTTATGTATTAGCGATTTCGTTGTAATTCACATTCCAAGTAATATTCGGCATGCTAATTACGTTGCCGATTACCAAATTGCATTGTCTCTTATAGTTTCCGAGATATGGACTATCGACATCTTGCAATATTGGCTCTGCTTCTAGCTTGGGCCAGAATTGTAAAATGGTCCTATGAATTAGCGATTTCGCTGTAATTCACATTCCAAGTAATATTCGGCATGCTAATTACGTTGCCGATTGCCAAATTGCATTGTCTCTTATAGTTTCCGAGATATGGACTATCGACTTCTTGCAATATTGGCTCTGCTTCTAACTTGGGCCAGAATTGTAAAATGGTCTTATGAAATAGCGATTTCGTTGTAATTCACATTCCAAGTAATATTCGGCATAGTAATTACGTTGCCGATTGCCAAATTGCATTATCTCTTATAGTTTCCGAGATATGGACTATCGACATCTTGCAATATTGGCTCTGCTTCTAGCTTGGGCCAGAAATGTAAAATGGTCTTATGAATTAGCGATTTCGCTGTAATTCACATTCCAAGTAATATTCGGCATGCTAATTACGTTGCCGATTGCCAAATTGCATTATCTCTTATAGTTTCCGAGATATGGACTATCGACATCTTGCAATATTGGCTCTGCTTCTAGCTTGGGCCAGAATTGTAAAATGGTCCTATGAATTAGCGATTTCGTTGTAATTTACATTCCAAGTAATATTCGGCATGCTAATTACGTTGCCGATTACCAAATTGCATTGTCTCTTATAGTTTCCGAGATATGGACTATCGACATCTTGCAATATTGGCTCTGCTTCTAACTTGGGCCAGAATTGTAAAATGGTCTTATAAAATAGCGATTTCGTTGTAATTCACATTCCAAGTAATATTCGGCATGCTGATTACGTTGTCGATTGCCATATTGCATTATCTCTTATAGTTTCCGAGATATGGACTATCGACATCTGACAATATTGGCTCTGCTTCTAACATGGGCCAGAATTGTAAAATGGTCTTATGAATTAGCGATTTATGTCCAATTCACATTCCAAGTAATATTCGGCATGCTAATTACGTTGCCGATTTATTATTATTATCTCTTATAGTTTCCGAGATATGGACTATCGACATCTTGCAATATTGGCTCTGCTTCTAACTTGGGCCAGAATTGTAAAATGGTCTTATGAATTAGCGATTTCGTTGTAATTCACATTCCAAGTAATATTCGGCATGCTAATTACGTTGCCGATTGCCAAATTGCATTACCTCTTATAGTTTCCGGGATATGGACTATCGACATCTTGCAATATTGGCTCTGAATCTAACTTGGGTCAAAATTGTAAAATGATCTTATGAATTAGCGATTTCGTTGTAATTCACATTCCAAGTAATATTCGGCATGCTAATTACGTTGCCGATTGCCAAATTGCATTATCTCTTATAGTTTCCGAGATATGGACTATCGACATCTTGCAATATTGGCTCTGCTTCTAACTTGAGCCAGAATTGTAAAATGGTCTTATGAATTAGAGATTTCGCTGTAATTCACATTCCAAGTAATATTCGGCATGCTAATTACGTTGCCGATTGCCAAATTGCATTATCTCTTACAGTTTCCGAGATATGGACTATCGACATCTTGCAATATTGGCTCTGCTTCTAGCTTGGGCCAGAATTGTAAAATGGTCTTATGAATTAGCGATTTCGTTGTAATTCACATTCCAAGTAATATTCGGCATGCTAATTACGTTGCCGATTGCCAAATTGCATTGTCTCTTATAGTTTCCGAGATATGGACTATCGACATCTTGCAATATTGACTCTGCTTCTAACTTGGGCCAGAATTGTAAAATGGTCTTATGAATTAGCGATTTCGTTGTAATTCACATTCCAAGTAATATTCGGCATGCTAATTACGTTGCCGATTGCCAAATTGCATTATCTCTTACAGTTTCCGAGATATGGACTATCGACATCTTGCAATATTGGCTCTGCTTCTAACTTGGGCCAGAATTGTAAAATGGTCTTATGAATTAGCGATTTCGTTGTAATTCACATTCCAAGTAATATTCGGCATGGTAATTACGTTGCCGATTGCCAAATTGCATTATCTCTTATAGTTTCCGTTATATAGACTATCGACATTTTACAATATTGTCTCTGCTTCTAACTTGGGTCAAAATGGTAAAATGGTCTTATGTATTAGCGATTTCGTTGTAATTCACATTCCAAGTAATATTTGGCATGGTAATTACGTTGCCGATTGCCAAATTGCATTATCTCTTATAGTTTCCGAGATATGGACTATCGACATCTTGCAATATTGGCTCTGCTTCTAACTTGAGCCAGAAATGTAAAATGGTCTTATGAATTAGCGATTTCGCTGTAATTCACATTCCAAGTAATATTCGGCATGCTAATTACGTTGCCGATTGCCAAATTGCATTATCTCTTATAGTTTCCGAGATATGGACTATCGACATCTTGCAATATTGGCTCTGCTTCTAACTTGGGCCAGAATTGTAAAATGGTTTTATGAATTAGCGATTTCGTTGTAATTCACATTCCAAGTAATACTCGGCATGCTAATTACGTTGCCGATTACCAAATTGCATTATCTCTTATAGTTTCCGAGATATGGACTATCGACATCTGACAATGTTGGCTCTGGTTCTAACTTGGGTCAAAATTGTAAAATGGTCTTATGAATTAGCGATTTATCTCCAATACACATTCCAAGTAATGTTCGGCATGCTAATTACGTTGCCGATTGCCAAATTGCATTATCTCTTATAGTTTCCGGGATATGGACTATCGACATCTTGCAATATTGGCTCTGCTTCTAACTTGGTCCAGAATTGTAAAATGGTCTTATGAATTAGCGATTTCGCTCCAATTCACATTCCAAGTAATATTCGGCATGCTAATTACGTTGCCGATTGCCAAATTGGATTATCTCTTGTAGTTTCCGAGATATGGACTATCGAAATCTGACAATATTGTCTCTGCTTCTAACTTGGGCCAGAAATGTAAAATGGTCTTATGAATTAGCGATTTCGCTCCAATTCACATTCCAAGTAATATTCGGCATGCTAATTACGTTGCCGATTGCCAAATTGCATTATCTCTTATAGTTTCGGAGATATGGACTATCGACATCTTGCAATATTGGCTCTGCTTCTAACTTGGGCCAGAATTGTAAATGGTCTTATGAATTAGCGATTTCGTTGTAATTCACATTCCAAGTAATATTCGGCATGCTAATTACGTTGCCGATTGCCAAACTGCATTATCTCTTATAGTTTCCGAGATATAGACTATCGACATTTTACAATATTGTCTCTGCTTCTAACTTGGGTCAAAATGGTAAAATGGTCTTATGTATTAGCGATTTCGTTGTAATTCACATTCCAAGTAATATTTGGCATGGTAATTACGTTGCCGATTGCCAAATTGCATTATCTCTTATAGTTTCGATATATGGACTATCGACATCTTGCAATATTGGCTCTGCTTCTAACTTGGGCCAGAATTGTAAAATGGCCTTATGAATTAGCGATTTCGTTGTAATTCACATTCCAAGTAATATTCGGCATGCTAATTACGTTGCCGATTGCTAAATTGCATTATCTCTTATAGTTTCCGAGATATGGACTATCGACATCTTGCAATATTGGCTCTGCTTCTAACTTGATCCAGAAATGTAAAATGGTCTTATGAATTAGCGATTTCGCTGTAATTCACATTCCAAGTAATATTCGGCATGCTAATTACGTTGCCGATTGCCAAATTGCATTATCTCTTATAGTTTCCGAGATATGGACTATCGACATCTTGCAATATTGGCTCTGCTTCTAGCTTGGGCCAGAATTGTAAAATGGTCTTATGAATTAGCGATTTCGTTGTAATTCACATTCCAAGTAATATTCGGCATGCTAATTACGTTGCCGATTGCCAAATTGCATTGTCTCTTATAGTTTCCGAGATATGGACTATCGACATCTTGCAATATTGGCTCTGCTTCTAACATGGGCCAGAATTGTAAAATGGTTTTATGAATTAGCGATTTCGTTGTAATTCACATTCCAAGTAATATTCGGCATGCTGATTACGTTGCCGATTACCAAATTGCATTATCTCTTATAGTTTCCGAGATATGGACTATCGACATCTGACAATATTGGCTCTGCTTCTAACTTGGGTCAAAATTGCAAAATGGTCTTATGAATTAGCGATTTATGTCCAATTCACATTCCAAGTAATATTCGGCATGCTAATTACGTTGCCGATTTATTATTATTATCTCTTATAGTTTCCGAGATATGGACTATCGACATCTGACAATATTGGCTGTGCTTCTAACTTGGGTCAAAATTGCAAAATGGTCTTATGAATTAGCGATTTCGTTGTAATTCACATTCCAAGTAATATTCAGCATGGTAATTACGTTGCCGATTGCCAAATTGCATTATCTCTTATAGTTTCGATATATGGACTATCGACATCTTGCAATATTGGCTCTGCTTCTAACTTGGGCCAGAATTGTAAAATGGTCTTATGAATTAGCGATTTCGTTATAATTCACATTCCAAGTAATATTCGGCATGCTAATTACGTTGCGCATTGCCAAATTGCATTATCTCTTATAGTTTCCGAGATATGGACTCTCAACATCTTTCAATATTGGCTCTGTTTCTAACTTGGGCAGGAATTGTAAAATGGTCTTATGAATTAGCGATTTCGTTGTAATTCACATTCCAAGTAATATTCGGCATGCTAATTACGTTGCCGATTGCCAAATTGCATTATCTCTTATAGTTTCCGAGATATGGACTATCGACATTTTACAATATAGGCTCTGCTTCTAACTTGGGTCAAAATTGTAAAATGGTCTTATGAATTAGCGATTTCGTTGTAATTCACATTCCAAGTAATATTCGGCATAGTAATTACGTTGCCGATTGCCAAATTGCATTATCTCTTATAGTTTCCGAGATATGGACTATCGACATCTTGCAATATTGGCTCTGCTTCTAACTTGGGCCAGAATTGTAAAATGGTCTTATGAATTAGCGATTTCGTTGTAATTCACATTCCAAGTAATATTCGGCATGCTAATTACGTTGCCGATTGCCAAATTGCATTATCTCTTATAGTTTCCGAGATATGGACTATCGACGTTTTACAATATTGGCTCTGCTTCTAACTTGGGTCAATATTGTAATATAGTCTTATGAATTAGCGATTTCGCTCCAATTCATATTCCAAGTAATATTCGACATGCTAATTACGTTGCCGATTGCCAAATTGCATTACCTCTTATAGTTTCCGGGATATGGACTATCGACATTTTACAATATTGGCTCTGCTTCTAACTTGGGTCAAAATTGTGAAATGGTCTTATGAATTAGCGATTTCGCTCCAATTCACATTCCAAGTAATATTCGGCATGCTAATTACGTTGCCGATTGCCAAATTGCACTATCTCTTATAGTTTCGGAGATATGGACTATCAACATCTTGCAATATTGGCTCTGCTTCTAACTTGGGCCAGAATTGTAAAATGGTCTTATGAATTAGCGATTTCGTTGTAATTCACATTCCAAGTAATATTGGGCATGCTAATTACGTTGCCGATTGCCAAATTGCGTTATCTCTTTTAGTTTCCGAGATATGGACTATCGACATCTTGCAATATTGGCTCTGCTTCTAACTAGGGTCAAAATGGTAAAATGGTCTTATGTATTAGCGATTTCGTTGTAATTCACATTCCAAGTAATATTCGGCATGCTAATTACGTTGCCGATTGCCAAATTGCATTATCTCTTATAGTTTCCGAGATATAGACTATTGACATTTTACAATATTGTCTCTGCTTCTAACTTGGGTCAAAATGGTAAAATGGTCTTATGTATTAGCGATTTCGTTATAATTCACATTCCAAGTAATATTCGGCATGGTAATTACGTTGCCGATTGCCAAATTGCATTATCTCTTATAGTTTCGATATATGGACTATCGACATCTTGCAATATTGGCTCTGCTTCTAACTTGGGCCAGAATTGTAAAATGGTCTTATGAATTAGCGATTTCGTTATAATTCACATTCCAAGTAATATTCGGCATGCTAATTACGTTGCCGATTGCCAAATTGCATTATCTCTTATAGTTTCCGAGATATAGACTATCGACATTTTACAATATTGTCTCTGTTTCTAACTTGGGTCAAAATGGTAAAATGGTCTTATGTATTAGCGATTTCGTTGTAATTCACATTCCAAGTAATATTCGGCATGCTAATTACGTTGCCGATTGCCAAATTGCATTATCTCTTATAGTTTCCGAGATATAGACTATCGACATTTTACAATATTGTCTCTGCTTCTAACTTGGGTCAAAATGGCAAAATGGTCTTATGTATTAGCGATTTCGTTGTAATTCACATTCCAAGTAATATTCGGCATGCTAATTACGTTGCCGATTACCAAATTGCATTGTCTCTTATAGTTTCCGAGATATGGACTATCGACATCTTGCAATATTGGCTCTGCTTCTAGCTTGGGCCAGAATTGTAAAATGGTCCTATGAATTAGCGATTTCGCTGTAATTCACATTCCAAGTAATATTCGGCATGCTAATTACGTTGCCGATTGCCAAATTGCATTGTCTCTTATAGTTTCCGAGATATGGACTATCGACTTCTTGCAATATTGGCTCTGCTTCTAACTTGGGCCAGAATTGTAAAATGGTCTTATGAAATAGCGATTTCGTTGTAATTCACATTCCAAGTAATATTCGGCATAGTAATTACGTTGCCGATTGCCAAATTGCATTATCTCTTATAGTTTCCGAGATATGGACTATCGACATCTTGCAATATTGGCTCTGCTTCTAGCTTGGGCCAGAAATGTAAAATGGTCTTATGAATTAGCGATTTCGCTGTAATTCACATTCCAAGTAATATTCGGCATGCTAATTACGTTGCCGATTGCCAAATTGCATTATCTCTTATAGTTTCCGAGATATGGACTATCGACATCTTGCAATATTGGCTCTGCTTCTAGCTTGGGCCAGAATTGTAAAATGGTCCTATGAATTAGCGATTTCGTTGTAATTTACATTCCAAGTAATATTCGGCATGCTAATTACGTTGCCGATTACCAAATTGCATTGTCTCTTATAGTTTCCGAGATATGGACTATCGACATCTTGCAATATTGGCTCTGCTTCTAACTTGGGCCAGAATTGTAAAATGGTCTTATAAAATAGCGATTTCGTTGTAATTCACATTCCAAGTAATATTCGGCATGCTGATTACGTTGCCGATTGCCATATTGCATTATCTCTTATAGTTTCCGAGATATGGACTATCGACATCTGACAATATTGGCTCTGCTTCTAACATGGGCCAGAATTGTAAAATGGTCTTATGAATTAGCGATTTATGTCCAATTCACATTCCAAGTAATATTCGGCATGCTAATTACGTTGCCGATTTATTATTATTATCTCTTATAGTTTCCGAGATATGGACTATCGACATCTTGCAATATTGGCTCTGCTTCTAACTTGGGCCAGAATTGTAAAATGGTCTTATGAATTAGCGATTTCGTTGTAATTCACATTCCAAGTAATATTCGGCATGCTAATTACGTTGCCGATTGCCAAATTGCATTACCTCTTATAGTTTCCGGGATATGGACTATCGACATCTTGCAATATTGGCTCTGAATCTAACTTGGGTCAAAATTGTAAAATGATCTTATGAATTAGCGATTTCGTTGTAATTCACATTCCAAGTAATATTCGGCATGCTAATTACGTTGCCGATTGCCAAATTGCATTATCTCTTATAGTTTCCGAGATATGGACTATCGACATCTTGCAATATTGGCTCTGCTTCTAACTTGAGCCAGAATTGTAAAATGGTCTTATGAATTAGAGATTTCGCTGTAATTCACATTCCAAGTAATATTCGGCATGCTAATTACGTTGCCGATTGCCAAATTGCATTATCTCTTACAGTTTCCGAGATATGGACTATCGACATCTTGCAATATTGGCTCTGCTTCTAGCTTGGGCCAGAATTGTAAAATGGTCTTATGAATTAGCGATTTCGTTGTAATTCACATTCCAAGTAATATTCGGCATGCTAATTACGTTGCCGATTGCCAAATTGCATTGTCTCTTATAGTTTCCGAGATATGGACTATCGACATCTTGCAATATTGGCTCTGCTTCTAACTTGGGCCAGAATTGTAAAATGGTCTTATGAATTAGCGATTTCGTTGTAATTCACATTCCAAGTAATATTCGGCATGCTAATTACGTTGCCGATTGCCAAATTGCATTATCTCTTACAGTTTCCGAGATATGGACTATCGACATCTTGCAATATTGGCTCTGCTTCTAACTTGGGCCAGAATTGTAAAATGGTCTTATGAATTAGCGATTTCGTTGTAATTCACATTCCAAGTAATATTCGGCATGGTAATTACGTTGCCGATTGCCAAATTGCATTATCTCTTATAGTTTCCGTTATATAGACTATCGACATTTTACAATATTGTCTCTGCTTCTAACTTGGGTCAAAATGGTAAAATGGTCTTATGTATTAGCGATTTCGTTGTAATTCACATTCCAAGTAATATTTGGCATGGTAATTACGTTGCCGATTGCCAAATTGCATTATCTCTTATAGTTTCCGAGATATGGACTATCGACATCTTGCAATATTGGCTCTGCTTCTAACTTGAGCCAGAAATGTAAAATGGTCTTATGAATTAGCGATTTCGCTGTAATTCACATTCCAAGTAATATTCGGCATGCTAATTACGTTGCCGATTGCCAAATTGCATTATCTCTTATAGTTTCCGAGATATGGACTATCGACATCTTGCAATATTGGCTCTGCTTCTAACTTGGGCCAGAATTGTAAAATGGTCTTATGAATTAGCGATTTCGTTGTAATTCACATTCCAAGTAATACTCGGCATGCTAATTACGTTGCCGATTACCAAATTGCATTATCTCTTATAGTTTCCGAGATATGGACTATCGACATCTGACAATGTTGGCTCTGGTTCTAACTTGGGTCAAAATTGTAAAATGGTCTTATGAATTAGCGATTTATCTCCAATACACATTCCAAGTAATGTTCGGCATGCTAATTACGTTGCCGATTGCCAAATTGCATTATCTCTTATAGTTTCCGGGATATGGACTATCGACATCTTGCAATATTGGCTCTGCTTCTAACTTGGTCCAGAATTGTAAAATGGTCTTATGAATTAGCGATTTCGCTCCAATTCACATTCCAAGTAATATTCGGCATGCTAATTACGTTGCCGATTGCCAAATTGGATTATCTCTTGTAGTTTCCGAGATATGGACTATCGAAATCTGACAATATTGTCTCTGCTTCTAACTTGGGCCAGAAATGTAAAATGGTCTTATGAATTAGCGATTTCGCTCCAATTCACATTCCAAGTAATATTCGGCATGCTAATTACGTTGCCGATTGCCAAATTGCATTATCTCTTATAGTTTCGGAGATATGGACTATCGACTTCTTGCAATATTGGCTCTGCTTCTAACTTGAGCCAGAATTGTAAAATGGTCTTATGAATTAGCGATTTCGCTCCAATTCACATTCCAAGTAATATTCGGCATGCTAATTACGTTGCCGATTGCCAAATTGGATTATCTCTTATAGTTTCCGAGATATGGACTATCGACATCTTGCAATATTGGCTCTGCTTCTAACTTGGGCCAGAATTGTAAATGGTCTTATGAATTAGCGATTTCGTTGTAATTCACATTCCAAGTAATATTCGGCATGCTAATTACGTTGCCGATTGCCAAACTGCATTATCTCTTATAGTTTCCGAGATATAGACTATCGACATTTTACAATATTGTCTCTGCTTCTAACTTGGGTCAAAATGGTAAAATGGTCTTATGTATTAGCGATTTCGTTGTAATTCACATTCCAAGTAATATTTGGCATGGTAATTACGTTGCCGATTGCCAAATTGCATTATCTCTTATAGTTTCGATATATGGACTATCGACATCTTGCAATATTGGCTCTGCTTCTAACTTGGGCCAGAATTGTAAAATGGCCTTATGAATTAGCGATTTCGTTGTAATTCACATTCCAAGTAATATTCGGCATGCTAATTACGTTGCCGATTGCTAAATTGCATTATCTCTTATAGTTTCCGAGATATGGACTATCGACATCTTGCAATATTGGCTCTGCTTCTAACTTGATCCAGAAATGTAAAATGGTCTTATGAATTAGCGATTTCGCTGTAATTCACATTCCAAGTAATATTCGGCATGCTAATTACGTTGCCGATTGCCAAATTGCATTATCTCTTATAGTTTCCGAGATATGGACTATCGACATCTTGCAATATTGGCTCTGCTTCTAGCTTGGGCCAGAATTGTAAAATGGTCTTATGAATTAGCGATTTCGTTGTAATTCACATTCCAAGTAATATTCGGCATGCTAATTACGTTGCCGATTGCCAAATTGCATTGTCTCTTATAGTTTCCGAGATATGGACTATCGACATCTTGCAATATTGGCTCTGCTTCTAACATGGGCCAGAATTGTAAAATGGTTTTATGAATTAGCGATTTCGTTGTAATTCACATTCCAAGTAATATTCGGCATGCTGATTACGTTGCCGATTACCAAATTGCATTATCTCTTATAGTTTCCGAGATATGGACTATCGACATCTGACAATATTGGCTCTGCTTCTAACTTGGGTCAAAATTGCAAAATGGTCTTATGAATTAGCGATTTATGTCCAATTCACATTCCAAGTAATATTCGGCATGCTAATTACGTTGCCGATTTATTATTATTATCTCTTATAGTTTCCGAGATATGGACTATCGACATCTGACAATATTGGCTGTGCTTCTAACTTGGGTCAAAATTGCAAAATGGTCTTATGAATTAGCGATTTATGTCCAATTCACATTCCAAGTAATATTCGGCATGCTAATTACGTTGCCGATTTATTATTATTATCTCTTATAGTTTCCGAGATATGGACTATCGACATCTTGCAATATTGGCTCTGCTTCTAACTTGGGCCAGAATTGTAAAATGGTTTTATGAATTAGCGATTTCGTTGTAATTCACATTCCAAGTAATATTCGGCATGCTAATTACGTTGCCGATTGCCAAATTGCATTACCTCTTATAGTTTCCGGGATATGGACTATCGACATCTTGCAATATTGGCTCTGCTTCTAACTTGGGCCAGAATTGTAAAATGGTCTTATGAATTAGCGATTTCGCTCCAATTCACATTCCAAGTAATATTCGGCATGCTAATTACGTTGCCGATTGCCAAATTGCATTACCTCTTATAGTTTCCGGGATATGGACTATCGACATCTTGCAATATTGGCTCTGCTTCTAACTTGGGCCAGAATTGTAAAATGGTCTTATGAATTAGCGATTTCGCTCCAATTCACATTCCAAGTAATATTCGGCATGCTAATTACGTTGCCGATTGCCAAATTGGATTATCTCTTATAGTTTCCGAGATATGGACTATCGACATCTTGCAATATTGGCTCTGCTTCTAACTTGGGCCAGAATTGTAAATGGTCTTATGAATTAGCGATTTCGTTGTAATTCACATTCCAAGTAATATTCGGCATGCTAATTACGTTGCCGATTGCCAAATTGCATTATCTCTTATAGTTTCCGAGATATAGACTATCGACATTTTACAATATTGTCTCTGCTTCTAACTTGGGTCAAAATGGTAAAATGGTCTTATGTATTAGCGATTTCGTTGTAATTCACATTCCAAGTAATATTTGGCATGGTAATTACGTTGCCGATTGCCAAATTGCATTATCTCTTATAGTTTCGATATATGGACTATCGACATCTTGCAATATTGGCTCTGCTTCTAACTTGGGCCAGAATTGTAAAATGGCCTTATGAATTAGCGATTTCGTTGTAATTCACATTCCAAGTAATATTCGGCATGCTAATTACGTTGCCGATTGCTAAATTGCATTATCTCTTATAGTTTCCGAGATATGGACTATCGACATCTTGCAATATTGGCTCTGCTTCTAACTTGATCCAGAAATGTAAAATGGTCTTATGAATTAGCGATTTCGCTGTAATTCACATTCCAAGTAATATTCGGCATGCTAATTACGTTGCCGATTGCCAAATTGCATTATCTCTTATAGTTTCCGAGATATGGACTATCGACATCTTGCAATATTGGCTCTGCTTCTAGCTTGGGCCAGAATTGTAAAATGGTCTTATGAATTAGCGATTTCGTTGTAATTCACATTCCAAGTAATATTCGGCATGCTAATTACGTTGCCGATTGCCAAATTGCATTGTCTCTTATAGTTTCCGAGATATGGACTATCGACATCTTGCAATATTGGCTCTGCTTCTAACATGGGCCAGAATTGTAAAATGGTCTTATGAATTAGCGATTTCGTTGTAATTCACATTCCAAGTAATATTCGGCATGCTGATTACGTTGCCGATTACCAAATTGCATTATCTCTTATAGTTTCCGAGATATGGACTATCGACATCTGACAATATTGGCTCTGCTTCTAACTTGGGTCAAAATTGCAAAATGGTCTTATGAATTAGCGATTTATGTCCAATTCACATTCCAAGTAATATTCGGCATGCTAATTACGTTGCCGATTTATTATTATTATCTCTTATAGTTTCCGAGATATGGACTATCGACATCTGACAATATTGGCTCTGCTTCTAACTTGGGTCAAAATTGCAAAATGGTCTTATGAATTAGCGATTTATGTCCAATTCACATTCCAAGTAATATTCGGCATGCTAATTACGTTGCCGATTTATTATTATTATCTCTTATAGTTTCCGAGATATGGACTATCGACATCTTGCAATATTGGCTCTGCTTCTAACTTGGGCCAGAATTGTAAAATGGTTTTATGAATTAGCGATTTCGTTGTAATTCACATTCCAAGTAATATTCGGCATGCTAATTACGTTGCCGATTGCCAAATTGCATTACCTCTTATAGTTTCCGGGATATGGACTATCGACATCTTGCAATATTGGCTCTGCTTCTAACTTGGGCCAGAATTGTAAAATGGTCTTATGAATTAGCGATTTCGCTCCAATTCACATTCCAAGTAATATTCGGCATGCTAATTACGTTGCCGATTGCCAAATTGCATTACCTCTTATAGTTTCCGGGATATGGACTATCGACATCTTGCAATATTGGCTCTGCTTCTAACTTGGGCCAGAATTGTAAAATGGTCTTATGAATTAGCGATTTCGCTCCAATTCACATTCCAAGTAATATTCGGCATGCTAATTACGTTGCCGATTGCCAAATTGGATTATCTCTTATAGTTTCCGAGATATGGACTATCGACATCTTGCAATATTGGCTCTGCTTCTAACTTGGGCCAGAATTGTAAATGGTCTTATGAATTAGCGATTTCGTTGTAATTCACATTCCAAGTAATATTCGGCATGCTAATTACGTTGCCGATTGCCAAATTGCATTACCTCTTATAGTTTCCGGGATATGGACTATCGACATCTTGCAATATTGGCTCTGCTTCTAACTTGGGCCAGAATTGTAAAATGGTCTTATGAATTAGCGATTTCGCTCCAATTCACATTCCAAGTAATATTCGGCATGCTAATTACGTTGCCGATTGCCAAATTGGATTATCTCTTATAGTTTCCGAGATATGGACTATCGACATCTTGCAATATTGGCTCTGCTTCTAACTTGGGCCAGAATTGTAAATGGTCTTATGAATTAGCGATTTCGTTGTAATTCACATTCCAAGTAATATTCGGCATGCTAATTACGTTGCCGATTGCCAAATTGCATTATCTCTTATAGTTTCCGAGATATGGACTATCGACATCTTGCAATATTGGCTCTGCTTCTAACTTGGGCTAGAATTGTAAATGGTCTTATGAATTAGCGATTTCGTTGTAATTCACATTCCAAGTAATATTCGGCATGCTAATTACGTTGCCGATTGCCAAATTGCATTATCTCTTATAGTTTCCGAGATATAGACTATCGACATTTTACAATATTGTCTCTGCTTCTAACTTGGGTCAAAATGGTAAAATGGTCTTATGTATTAGCGATTTCGTTGTAATTCATATTCCAAGTAATATTTGGCATGGTAATTACGTTGCCGATTGCCAAATTGCATTATCTCTTATAGTTTCGATATATGGACTATCGACATCTTGCAATATTGGCTCTGCTTCTAACTTGGGCCAGAATTGTAAAATGGTCTTATGAATTAGCGATTTCGTTGTAATTCACATTCCAAGTAATATTCGGCATGCTAATTACGTTGCCGATTGCCAAATTGCATTATCTCTTATAGTTTCCGAGATATGGACTATCGACATCTTGCAATATTGGCTCTGCTTCTAACTTGATCCAGAAATGTAAAATGGTCTTATGAATTAGCGATTTCGCTGTAATTCACATTCCAAGTAATATTCGGCATGCTAATTACGTTGCCGATTGCCAAATTGCATTATCTCTTATAGTTTCCGAGATATGGACTATCGACATCTTGCAATATTGGCTCTGCTTCTAGCTTGGGCCAGAATTGTAAAATGGTCTTATGAATTAGCGATTTCGTTGTAATTCACATTCCAAGTAATATTCGGCATGCTAATTACGTTGCCGATTGCCAAATTGCATTGTCTCTTATAGTTTCCGAGATATGGACTATCGACATCTTGCAATATTGGCTCTGCTTCTAACATGGGCCAGAATTGTAAAATGGTCTTATGAATTAGCGATTTCGTTGTAATTCACATTCCAAGTAATATTCGGCATGCTGATTACGTTGCCGATTACCAAATTGCATTATCTCTTATAGTTTCCGAGATATGGACTATCGACATCTGACAATATTGGCTCTGCTTCTAACTTAGGTCAAAATTGCAAAATGGTCTTATGAATTAGCGATTTATGTCCAATTCACATTCCAAGTAATATTCGGCATGCTAATTACGTTGCCGATTTATTATTATTATCTCTTATAGTTTCCGAGATATGGACTATCGACATCTTGCAATATTGGCTCTGCTTCTAACTTGGTCCAGAATTGTAAAATGGTCTTATGAATTAGCGATTTCGCTCCAATTCACATTCCAAGTAATATTCGGCATGCTAATTACGTTGCCGATTGCCAAATTGGATTATCTCTTGTAGTTTCCGAGATATGGACTATCGAAATCTGACAATATTGTCTCTGCTTCTAACTTGGGCCAGAAATGTAAAATGGTCTTATGAATTAGCGATTTCGCTCCAATTCACATTCCAAGTAATATTCGGCATGCTAATTACGTTGCCGATTGCCAAATTGCATTATCTCTTATAGTTTCGGAGATATGGACTATCGACTTCTTGCAATATTGGCTCTGCTTCTAACTTGAGCCAGAATTGTAAAATGGTCTTATGAATTAGCGATTTCGCTCCAATTCACATTCCAAGTAATATTCGGCATGCTAATTACGTTGCCGATTGCCAAATTGGATTATCTCTTATAGTTTCCGAGATATGGACTATCGACATCTTGCAATATTGGCTCTGCTTCTAACTTGGGCCAGAATTGTAAATGGTCTTATGAATTAGCGATTTCGTTGTAATTCACATTCCAAGTAATATTCGGCATGCTAATTACGTTGCCGATTGCCAAACTGCATTATCTCTTATAGTTTCCGAGATATAGACTATCGACATTTTACAATATTGTCTCTGCTTCTAACTTGGGTCAAAATGGTAAAATGGTCTTATGTATTAGCGATTTCGTTGTAATTCACATTCCAAGTAATATTTGGCATGGTAATTACGTTGCCGATTGCCAAATTGCATTATCTCTTATAGTTTCGATATATGGACTATCGACATCTTGCAATATTGGCTCTGCTTCTAACTTGGGCCAGAATTGTAAAATGGCCTTATGAATTAGCGATTTCGTTGTAATTCACATTCCAAGTAATATTCGGCATGCTAATTACGTTGCCGATTGCTAAATTGCATTATCTCTTATAGTTTCCGAGATATGGACTATCGACATCTTGCAATATTGGCTCTGCTTCTAACTTGATCCAGAAATGTAAAATGGTCTTATGAATTAGCGATTTCGCTGTAATTCACATTCCAAGTAATATTCGGCATGCTAATTACGTTGCCGATTGCCAAATTGCATTATCTCTTATAGTTTCCGAGATATGGACTATCGACATCTTGCAATATTGGCTCTGCTTCTAGCTTGGGCCAGAATTGTAAAATGGTCTTATGAATTAGCGATTTCGTTGTAATTCACATTCCAAGTAATATTCGGCATGCTAATTACGTTGCCGATTGCCAAATTGCATTGTCTCTTATAGTTTCCGAGATATGGACTATCGACATCTTGCAATATTGGCTCTGCTTCTAACATGGGCCAGAATTGTAAAATGGTTTTATGAATTAGCGATTTCGTTGTAATTCACATTCCAAGTAATATTCGGCATGCTGATTACGTTGCCGATTACCAAATTGCATTATCTCTTATAGTTTCCGAGATATGGACTATCGACATCTGACAATATTGGCTCTGCTTCTAACTTGGGTCAAAATTGCAAAATGGTCTTATGAATTAGCGATTTATGTCCAATTCACATTCCAAGTAATATTCGGCATGCTAATTACGTTGCCGATTTATTATTATTATCTCTTATAGTTTCCGAGATATGGACTATCGACATCTGACAATATTGGCTGTGCTTCTAACTTGGGTCAAAATTGCAAAATGGTCTTATGAATTAGCGATTTATGTCCAATTCACATTCCAAGTAATATTCGGCATGCTAATTACGTTGCCGATTTATTATTATTATCTCTTATAGTTTCCGAGATATGGACTATCGACATCTTGCAATATTGGCTCTGCTTCTAACTTGGGCCAGAATTGTAAAATGGTTTTATGAATTAGCGATTTCGTTGTAATTCACATTCCAAGTAATATTCGGCATGCTAATTACGTTGCCGATTGCCAAATTGCATTACCTCTTATAGTTTCCGGGATATGGACTATCGACATCTTGCAATATTGGCTCTGCTTCTAACTTGGGCCAGAATTGTAAAATGGTCTTATGAATTAGCGATTTCGCTCCAATTCACATTCCAAGTAATATTCGGCATGCTAATTACGTTGCCGATTGCCAAATTGCATTACCTCTTATAGTTTCCGGGATATGGACTATCGACATCTTGCAATATTGGCTCTGCTTCTAACTTGGGCCAGAATTGTAAAATGGTCTTATGAATTAGCGATTTCGCTCCAATTCACATTCCAAGTAATATTCGGCATGCTAATTACGTTGCCGATTGCCAAATTGGATTATCTCTTATAGTTTCCGAGATATGGACTATCGACATCTTGCAATATTGGCTCTGCTTCTAACTTGGGCCAGAATTGTAAATGGTCTTATGAATTAGCGATTTCGTTGTAATTCACATTCCAAGTAATATTCGGCATGCTAATTACGTTGCCGATTGCCAAATTGCATTATCTCTTATAGTTTCCGAGATATAGACTATCGACATTTTACAATATTGTCTCTGCTTCTAACTTGGGTCAAAATGGTAAAATGGTCTTATGTATTAGCGATTTCGTTGTAATTCACATTCCAAGTAATATTTGGCATGGTAATTACGTTGCCGATTGCCAAATTGCATTATCTCTTATAGTTTCGATATATGGACTATCGACATCTTGCAATATTGGCTCTGCTTCTAACTTGGGCCAGAATTGTAAAATGGCCTTATGAATTAGCGATTTCGTTGTAATTCACATTCCAAGTAATATTCGGCATGCTAATTACGTTGCCGATTGCTAAATTGCATTATCTCTTATAGTTTCCGAGATATGGACTATCGACATCTTGCAATATTGGCTCTGCTTCTAACTTGATCCAGAAATGTAAAATGGTCTTATGAATTAGCGATTTCGCTGTAATTCACATTCCAAGTAATATTCGGCATGCTAATTACGTTGCCGATTGCCAAATTGCATTATCTCTTATAGTTTCCGAGATATGGACTATCGACATCTTGCAATATTGGCTCTGCTTCTAGCTTGGGCCAGAATTGTAAAATGGTCTTATGAATTAGCGATTTCGTTGTAATTCACATTCCAAGTAATATTCGGCATGCTAATTACGTTGCCGATTGCCAAATTGCATTGTCTCTTATAGTTTCCGAGATATGGACTATCGACATCTTGCAATATTGGCTCTGCTTCTAACATGGGCCAGAATTGTAAAATGGTCTTATGAATTAGCGATTTCGTTGTAATTCACATTCCAAGTAATATTCGGCATGCTGATTACGTTGCCGATTACCAAATTGCATTATCTCTTATAGTTTCCGAGATATGGACTATCGACATCTGACAATATTGGCTCTGCTTCTAACTTGGGTCAAAATTGCAAAATGGTCTTATGAATTAGCGATTTATGTCCAATTCACATTCCAAGTAATATTCGGCATGCTAATTACGTTGCCGATTTATTATTATTATCTCTTATAGTTTCCGAGATATGGACTATCGACATCTGACAATATTGGCTCTGCTTCTAACTTGGGTCAAAATTGCAAAATGATCTTATGAATTAGCGATTTATGTCCAATTCACATTCCAAGTAATATTCGGCATGCTAATTACGTTGCCGATTTATTATTATTATCTCTTATAGTTTCCGAGATATGGACTATCGACATCTTGCAATATTGGCTCTGCTTCTAACTTGGGCCAGAATTGTAAAATGGTTTTATGAATTAGCGATTTCGTTGTAATTCACATTCCAAGTAATATTCGGCATGCTAATTACGTTGCCGATTGCCAAATTGCATTACCTCTTATAGTTTCCGGGATATGGACTATCGACATCTTGCAATATTGGCTCTGCTTCTAACTTGGGCCAGAATTGTAAAATGGTCTTATGAATTAGCGATTTCGCTCCAATTCACATTCCAAGTAATATTCGGCATGCTAATTACGTTGCCGATTGCCAAATTGCATTACCTCTTATAGTTTCCGGGATATGGACTATCGACATCTTGCAATATTGGCTCTGCTTCTAACTTGGGCCAGAATTGTAAAATGGTCTTATGAATTAGCGATTTCGCTCCAATTCACATTCCAAGTAATATTCGGCATGCTAATTACGTTGCCGATTGCCAAATTGGATTATCTCTTATAGTTTCCGAGATATGGACTATCGACATCTTGCAATATTGGCTCTGCTTCTAACTTGGGCCAGAATTGTAAATGGTCTTATGAATTAGCGATTTCGTTGTAATTCACATTCCAAGTAATATTCGGCATGCTAATTACGTTGCCGATTGCCAAATTGCATTACCTCTTATAGTTTCCGGGATATGGACTATCGACATCTTGCAATATTGGCTCTGCTTCTAACTTGGGCCAGAATTGTAAAATGGTCTTATGAATTAGCGATTTCGCTCCAATTCACATTCCAAGTAATATTCGGCATGCTAATTACGTTGCCGATTGCCAAATTGGATTATCTCTTATAGTTTCCGAGATATGGACTATCGACATCTTGCAATATTGGCTCTGCTTCTAACTTGGGCCAGAATTGTAAATGGTCTTATGAATTAGCGATTTCGTTGTAATTCACATTCCAAGTAATATTCGGCATGCTAATTACGTTGCCGATTGCCAAATTGCATTATCTCTTATAGTTTCCGAGATATGGACTATCGACATCTTGCAATATTGGCTCTGCTTCTAACTTGGGCTAGAATTGTAAATGGTCTTATGAATTAGCGATTTCGTTGTAATTCACATTCCAAGTAATATTCGGCATGCTAATTACGTTGCCGATTGCCAAATTGCATTATCTCTTATAGTTTCCGAGATATAGACTATCGACATTTTACAATATTGTCTCTGCTTCTAACTTGGGTCAAAATGGTAAAATGGTCTTATGTATTAGCGATTTCGTTGTAATTCATATTCCAAGTAATATTTGGCATGGTAATTACGTTGCCGATTGCCAAATTGCATTATCTCTTATAGTTTCGATATATGGACTATCGACATCTTGCAATATTGGCTCTGCTTCTAACTTGGGCCAGAATTGTAAAATGGTCTTATGAATTAGCGATTTCGTTGTAATTCACATTCCAAGTAATATTCGGCATGCTAATTACGTTGCCGATTGCCAAATTGCATTATCTCTTATAGTTTCCGAGATATGGACTATCGACATCTTGCAATATTGGCTCTGCTTCTAACTTGATCCAGAAATGTAAAATGGTCTTATGAATTAGCGATTTCGCTGTAATTCACATTCCAAGTAATATTCGGCATGCTAATTACGTTGCCGATTGCCAAATTGCATTATCTCTTATAGTTTCCGAGATATGGACTATCGACATCTTGCAATATTGGCTCTGCTTCTAGCTTGGGCCAGAATTGTAAAATGGTCTTATGAATTAGCGATTTCGTTGTAATTCACATTCCAAGTAATATTCGGCATGCTAATTACGTTGCCGATTGCCAAATTGCATTGTCTCTTATAGTTTCCGAGATATGGACTATCGACATCTTGCAATATTGGCTCTGCTTCTAACATGGGCCAGAATTGTAAAATGGTCTTATGAATTAGCGATTTCGTTGTAATTCACATTCCAAGTAATATTCGGCATGCTGATTACGTTGCCGATTACCAAATTGCATTATCTCTTATAGTTTCCGAGATATGGACTATCGACATCTGACAATATTGGCTCTGCTTCTAACTTAGGTCAAAATTGCAAAATGGTCTTATGAATTAGCGATTTATGTCCAATTCACATTCCAAGTAATATTCGGCATGCTAATTACGTTGCCGATTTATTATTATTATCTCTTATAGTTTCCGAGATATGGACTATCGACATCTGACAATATTGGCTCTGCTTCTAACTTGGGTCAAAATTGCAAAATGGTCTTATGAATTAGCGATTTATGTCCAATTCACATTCCAAGTAATATTCGGCATGCTAATTACGTTGCCGATTTATTATTATTATCTCTTATAGTTTCCGAGATATGGACTATCGACATCTTGCAATATTGGCTCTGCTTCTAACTTGGGCCAGAATTGTAAAATGGTTTTATGAATTAGCGATTTCGTTGTAATTCACATTCCAAGTAATATTCGGCATGCTAATTACGTTGCCGATTGCCAAATTGCATTACCTCTTATAGTTTCCGGGATATGGACTATCGACATCCTGCAATATTGGCTCTGCTTCTAACTTGGGCCAGAATTGTAAAATGGTCTTATGAATTAGCGATTTCGTTGTAATTCACATTCCAAGTAATATTCGGCATGCTAATTACGTTGCCGATTTATTATTATTATCTCTTATAGTTTCCGAGATATGGACTATCGACATCTTGCAATATTGGCTCTGCTTCTAACTTGGGCCAGAATTGTAAAATGGTTTTATGAATTAGCGATTTCGTTGTAATTCACATTCGAAGTAATATTCGGCATGCTAATTACGTTGCCGATTACCAAATTGCATTATCTCTTACAGTTTCCGAGATATGGACTATCGACATCTTGCAATATTGGCTCTGCTTCTAACTTGGGTCAAAATTGTAAAATGGTCTTATGAATTAGCCATTTATGTCCAATTCACATTCCAATTAATATTCGGCATGCTAATTACGTTGCCGATTGCCAAATTGCATTATCTCTTTTAGTTTCCGAGATATGGACTATCGACATCTTGCAATATTGGCTCTGCTTCTAAATTGGTTCAGAATTGTAAATGGTCTTATGCATTAGCGATTTCGTTGTAATTCACATTCCAAGTAATATTCGGCATGCTAATTACGTTGAAGATTGCCAAATTGCATTATCTCTTTTAGTTTCCGAGATATGGACTATCGACATCTTGCAATATTGGCTCTGCTTCTAACTTGGGCCAGAATTGTAAAATGGTCTTATGAATTAGCGATTTCGTTGTAATTCACTTTCCAAGTAATATTCGGCATGCTAATTACGTTGCCGATTGCCAAATTGCATTACCTCTTATAGTTTCCGGGATATGGACTATCGACATTTTACAATATTGGCTCTGTTTCTAACTTGGGTTAAAATTGTAAAATGGTCTTATGAATTAGCGATTTCGTTGTAATTCACATTCCAAGTAATATTCGGCATAGTAATTACGTTGCCGATTGCCAAATTGCATTATCTCTTATAGTTTCCGAGATATGGACTATCGACATCTTGCAATATTGGCTCTGCTTCTAACTTGGGTCAAAATTGTAATATAGTCTTATGAATTAGCGATTTCGCTCCAATTCACATTCCAAGTAATATTCGGCATGCTAATTACGTTGCCGATTGCCAAATTGCATTACCTCTTATAGTTTCCGGGATATGGACTATCGACATTTTACAATATTGGCTCTGTTTCTAACTTGGGTTAAAATTGTAAAATGGTCTTATGAATTAGCGATTTCGTTGTAATTCACATTCCAAGTAATATTCGGCATAGTAATTACGTTGCCGATTGCCAAATTGCATTATCTCTTATAGTTTCCGAGATATGGACTATCGACATCTTGCAATATTGGCTCTGCTTCTAACTTGGGTCAAAATTGTAATATAGTCTTATGAATTAGCGATTTCGCTCCAATTCACATTCCAAGTAATATTCGGCATGCTAATTACGTTGCCGATTGCCAAATTGCATTACCTCTTATAGTTTCCGGGATATGGACTATCGACATCTTGCAATATTGGCTCTGCTTCTAACTTGATCCAGAAATGTAAAATGGTCTTATGAATTAGCGATTTCGCTGTAATTCACATTCCAAGTAATATTCGGCATGCTAATTACGTTGCCGATTGCCAAATTGCATTATCTCTTATAGTTTCCGAGATATGGACTATCGACATCTTGCAATATTGGCTCTGCTTCTAGCTTGGGCCAGAATTGTAAAATGGTCTTATGAATTAGCGATTTCGTTGTAATTCAGATTCCAAGTAATATTCGGCATGCTAATTACGTTGCCGATTGCCAAATTGCATTGTCTCTTATAGTTTCCGAGATATGGACTATCGACATCTTGCAATATTGGCTCTGCTTCTAACATGGGCCAGAATTGTAAAATGGTCTTATGAATTAGCGATTTCGTTGTAATTCACATTCCAAGTAATATTCGGCATGCTGATTACGTTGCCGATTACCAAATTGCATTATCTCTTATAGTTTCCGAGATATGGACTATCGACATCTGACAATATTGGCTCTGCTTCTAACTTGGGTCAAAATTGCAAAATGGTCTTATGAATTAGCGATTTATGTCCAATTCACATTCCAAGTAATATTCGGCATGCTAATTACGTTGCCGATTTATTATTATTATCTCTTATAGTTTCCGAGATATGGACTATCGACATCTGACAATATTGGCTCTGCTTCTAACTTGGGTCAAAATTGCAAAATGGTCTTATGAATTAGCGATTTATGTCCAATTCACATTCCAAGTAATATTCGGCATGCTAATTACGTTGCCGATTTATTATTATTATCTCTTATAGTTTCCGAGATATGGACTATCGACATCTTGCAATATTGGCTCTGCTTCTAACTTGGGCCAGAATTGTAAAATGGTTTTATGAATTAGCGATTTCGTTGTAATTCACATTCCAAGTAATATTCGGCATGCTAATTACGTTGCCGATTGCCAAATTGCATTACCTCTTATAGTTTCCGGGATATGGACTATCGACATCTTGCAATATTGGCTCTGCTTCTAACTTGGGCCAGAATTGTAAAATGGTCTTATGAATTAGCGATTTCGTTGTAATTCACATTCCAAGTAATATTCGGCATGCTAATTACGTTGCCGATTACCAAATTGCATTATCTCTTACAGTTTCCGAGATATGGACTATCGACATCTTGCAATATTGGCTCTGCTTCTAACTTGGGTCAAAATTGTAAAATGGTCTTATGAATTAGCCATTTATGTCCAATTCACATTCCAATTAATATTCGGCATGCTAATTACGTTGCCGATTGCCAAATTGCATTATCTCTTATAGTTTCCGAGATATGGACTATCGACACCTTGCAATATTGGCTCTGCTTCTAACTTGGGCCAGAATTGTAAAATGGTCTTATGAATTAGCGATTTCGTTGTAATTCACATTCCAAGTAATATTCGGCATGCTAATTACGTTGCCGATTGCCAAATTGCATTATCTCTTTTAGTTTCCGAGATATGGACTATCGACATCTTGCAATATTGGCTCTGCTTCTAAATTGGGTCAGAATTGTAAATGGTCTTATGCATTAGCGATTTCGTTGTAATTCACATTCCAAGTAATATTCGGCATGCTAATTACGTTGAAGATTGCCAAATTGCATTATCTCTTTTAGTTTCCGAGATATGGACTATCGACATCTTGCAATATTGGCTCTGCTTCTAACTTGGGCCAGAATTGTAAAATGGTCTTATGAATTAGCGATTTCGTTGTAATTCACTTTCCAAGTAATATTCGGCATGCTAATTACGTTGCCGATTGCCAAATTGCATTACCTCTTATAGTTTCCGGGATATGGACTATCGACATTTTACAATATTGGCTCTGTTTCTAACTTGGGTTAAAATTGTAAAATGGTCTTATGAATTAGCGATTTCGTTGTAATTCACATTCCAAGTAATATTCGGCATAGTAATTACGTTGCCGATTGCCAAATTGCATTATCTCTTATAGTTTCCGAGATATGGACTATCGACATCTTGCAATATTGGCTCTGCTTCTAACTTGGGTCAAAATTGTAATATAGTCTTATGAATTAGCGATTTCGCTCCAATTCACATTCCAAGTAATATTCGGCATGCTAATTACGTTGCCGATTGCCAAATTGCATTACCTCTTATAGTTTTCGGGATATGGACTATCGACATTTTACAATATTGGCTCTGTTTCTAACTTGGGTTAAAATTGTAAAATGGTCTTATGAATTAGCGATTTCGTTGTAATTCACATTCCAAGTAATATTCGGCATAGTAATTACGTTGCCGATTGCCAAATTGCATTATCTCTTATAGTTTCCGAGATATGGACTATCGACATCTTGCAATATTGGCTCTGCTTCTAACTTGGGTCAAAATTGTAATATAGTCTTATGAATTAGCGATTTCGCTCCAATTCACATTCCAAGTAATATTCGGCATGCTAATTACGTTGCCGATTGCCAAATTGCATTACCTCTTATAGTTTCCGGGATATGGACTATCGACATTTTACAATATTGGCTCTGTTTCTAACTTGGGTTAAAATTGTAAAATGGTCTTATGAATTAGCGATTTCGTTGTAATTCACATTCCAAGTAATATTCGGCATAGTAATTACGTTGCCGATTGCCAAATTGCATTATCTCTTATAGTTTCCGAGATATGGACTATCGACATTTTACAATATTGGCTCTGCTTCTAACTTGGGTCAAAATTGTGAAATGGTCTTATGAATTAGCGATTTCGCTCCAATTCACATTCCAAGTAATATTCGGCATGCTAATTACGTTGCCGATTGCCAAATTGCACTATCTCTTATAGTTTCGGAGATATGGACTATCAACATCTTGCAATATTGGCTCTGCTTCTAACTTGGGCCAGAATTGTAAAATGGTCTTATGAATTAGCGATTTCGTTGTAATTCACATTCCAAGTAATATTCGGCATGCTAATTACGTTGCCGATTGCCAAATTGCATTATCTCTTTTAGTTTCCGAGATATGGACTATCGACATCTTGCAATATTGGCTCTGCTTCTAAATTGGGCCAGAATTGTAAATGGTCTTATGCATTAGCGATTTCGTTGTAATTCACATTCCAAGTAATATTCGGCATGCTAATTATGTTGATGATTGCCAAATTGCATTATCTCTTTTAGTTTCCGAGATATGGAGTATCGACATCTTGCAATATTGGCTCTGCTTCTAACTTGGGCCAGAATTGTAAAATGGTCTTATGAATTAGCGATTTCGTTGTAATTCACTTTCCAAGTAATATTCGGCATGCTAATTACGTTGCCGATTGCCAAATTGCATTATCTCTTATAGTTTCCGAGATATGGACTCTCAACATCTTTCAATATTGGCTCTGTTTCTAACTTGGGCAGGAATTGTAAAATGGTCTTATGAATTAGCGATTTCGTTGTAATTCACATTCCAAGTAATATTCGGCATGCTAATTACGTTGCCGATTGCCAAATTGCATTATCTCTTATAGTTTCCAAGATATGGACTATCGACATCTTGCAATATTGGCTCTGCTTCTAAATTGAGCCAGAATTGTAAAATGGTCTTATGAATTAGCGATTTCGTTGTAATTCACATTCCAAGTAATATTCGGCATGCTAATTACATTGCCAATGGCCAAATTGCATTATCTCTTATAGTTTCCGAGATATGGACTATCGACATTTTACAATATTGGCTCTGCTTCTAACTTGGGCCAGAATTGTAAAATGGCCTTATGAATTAGCGATTTCGTTGTAATTCACTTTCCAAGTAATATTCGGCATGCTGATTACGTTGCCGATTGCCATATTGCATTATCTCTTATAGTTTCCGAGATATGGACTATCGACATCTTGCAATATTGGCTCTGCTTCTAACATGGGCCAGAATTGTAAAATGGTCTTATGAATTAGCGATTTCGTTGTAATTCACATTCCAAGTAATATTCGGCATGCTAATTACGTTGCCGATTACCAAATTGCATTATCTCTTATAGTTTCCGAGATATGGACTATCGACATCTGACAATATTGGCTCTGCTTCTAACTTGGGTCAAAATTGCAAAATGGTCTTATGAATTAGCGATTTATGTCCAATTCACATTCCAAGTAATATTCGGCATGCTAATTACGTTGCCGATTTATTATTATTATCTCTTATAGTTTCCGAGATATGGACTATCGACATCTTGCAATATTGGCTCTGTTTCTAACTTGGGCCAGAATTGTAAAATGGTCTTATGAATTAGCGATTTCGTTGTAATTCACATTCCAAGTAATATTCGGCATGCTAATTACGTTGCCGATTGCCAAATTGCATTACCTCTTATAGTTTCCGGGATATGGACTATCGACATCTTGCAATATTGGCTCTGCTTCTAACTTGGGCCAGAATTGTAAAATGGTCTTATGAATTAGCGATTTCGTTGTAATTCACATTCCAAGTAATATTCGGCATGCTAATTACGTTGCCGATTACCAAATTGCATTATCTCTTACAGTTTCCGAGATATGGACTATCGACATCTTGCAATATTGGCTCTGCTTCTAACTTGGGTCAAAATTGTAAAATGGTCTTATGAATTAGCGATTTATGTCCAATTCACATTCCAATTAATATTCGGCATGCTAATTACGTTGTCGATTGCCAAATTGCATTATCTCTTATAGTTTCCGAGATATGGACTATCGACATCTTGCAATATTGGCTCTGCTTCTAACTTGGGCCAGAATTGTAAAATGGTCTTATGAATTAGCGATTTCGTTGTAATTCACATTCCAAGTAATATTCGGCATGCTAATTACGTTGCCGATTGCCAAATTGCATTATCTCTTATAGTTTCCGAGATATGGACTATCGACATCTTGCAATATTGGCTCTGCTTCTAACTTGGGTCAAAATTGTAATATAGTCTTATGAATTAGCGATTTCGCTCCAATTCACATTCCAAGTAATATTCGGCATGCTAATTACGTTGCCGATTGCCAAATTGCATTACCTCTTATAGTTTCCGGGATATGGACTATCGACATTTTACAATATTGGCTCTGTTTCTAACTTGGGTTAAAATTGTAAAATGGTCTTATGAATTAGCGATTTCGTTGTAATTCACATTCCAAGTAATATTCGGCATAGTAATTACGTTGCCGATTGCCAAATTGCATTATCTCTTATAGTTTCCGAGATATGGACTATCGACATTTTACAATATTGGCTCTGCTTCTAACTTGGGTCAAAATTGTGAAATGGTCTTATGAATTAGCGATTTCGCTCCAATTCACATTCCAAGTAATATTCGGCATGCTAATTACGTTGCCGATTGCCAAATTGCACTATCTCTTATAGTTTCGGAGATATGGACTATCAACATCTTGCAATATTGGCTCTGCTTCTAACTTGGGCCAGAATTGTAAAATGGTCTTATGAATTAGCGATTTCGTTGTAATTCACATTCCAAGTAATATTCGGCATGCTAATTACGTTGCCGATTGCCAAATTGCATTATCTCTTTTAGTTTCCGAGATATGGACTATCGACATCTTGCAATATTGGCTCTGCTTCTAAATTGGGCCAGAATTGTAAATGGTCTTATGCATTAGCGATTTCGTTGTAATTCACATTCCAAGTAATATTCGGCATGCTAATTATGTTGATGATTGCCAAATTGCATTATCTCTTTTAGTTTCCGAGATATGGAGTATCGACATCTTGCAATATTGGCTCTGCTTCTAACTTGGGCCAGAATTGTAAAATGGTCTTATGAATTAGCGATTTCGTTGTAATTCACTTTCCAAGTAATATTCGGCATGCTAATTACGTTGCCGATTGCCAAATTGCATTATCTCTTATAGTTTCCGAGATATGGACTCTCAACATCTTTCAATATTGGCTCTGTTTCTAACTTGGGCAGGAATTGTAAAATGGTCTTATGAATTAGCGATTTCGTTGTAATTCACATTCCAAGTAATATTCGGCATGCTAATTACGTTGCCGATTGCCAAATTGCATTATCTCTTATAGTTTCCGAGATATGGACTATCGACATCTTGCAATATTGGCTCTGCTTCTAAATTGAGCCAGAATTGTAAAATGGTCTTATGAATTAGCGATTTCGTTGTAATTCACATTCCAAGTAATATTCGGCATGCTAATTACATTGCCAATGGCCAAATTGCATTATCTCTTATAGTTTCCGAGATATGGACTATCGACATTTTACAATATTGGCTCTGCTTCTAACTTGGGCCAGAATTGTAAAATGGTCTTATGAATTAGCGATTTCGTTGTAATTCACTTTCCAAGTAATATTCGGCATGCTGATTACGTTGCCGATTGCCATATTGCATTATCTCTTATAGTTTCCGAGATATGGACTATCGACATCTTGCAATATTGGCTCTGCTTCTAACATGGGCCAGAATTGTAAAATGGTCTTATGAATTAGCGATTTCGTTGTAATTCACATTCCAAGTAATATTCGGCATGCTAATTACGTTGCCGATTACCAAATTGCATTATCTCTTATAGTTTCCGAGATATGGACTATCGACATCTGACAATATTGGCTCTGCTTCTAACTTGGGTCAAAATTGCAAAATGGTCTTATGAATTAGCGATTTATGTCCAATTCACATTCCAAGTAATATTCGGCATGCTAATTACGTTGCCGATTTATTATTATTATCTCTTATAGTTTCCGAGATATGGACTATCGACATCTTGCAATATTGGCTCTGTTTCTAACTTGGGCCAGAATTGTAAAATGGTCTTATGAATTAGCGATTTCGTTGTAATTCACATTCCAAGTAATATTCGGCATGCTAATTACGTTGCCGATTGCCAAATTGCATTACCTCTTATAGTTTCCGGGATATGGACTATCGACATCTTGCAATATTGGCTCTGCTTCTAACTTGGGCCAGAATTGTAAAATGGTCTTATGAATTAGCGATTTCGTTGTAATTCACATTCCAAGTAATATTCGGCATGCTAATTACGTTGCCGATTACCAAATTGCATTATCTCTTACAGTTTCCGAGATATGGACTATCGACATCTTGCAATATTGGCTCTGCTTCTAACTTGGGTCAAAATTGTAAAATGGTCTTATGAATTAGCGATTTATGTCCAATTCACATTCCAATTAATATTCGGCATGCTAATTACGTTGTCGATTGCCAAATTGCATTATCTCTTATAGTTTCCGAGATATGGACTATCGACATCTTGCAATATTGGCTCTGCTTCTAACTTGGGCCAGAATTGTAAAATGGTCTTATGAATTAGCGATTTCGTTGTAATTCACATTCCAAGTAATATTCGGCATGCTAATTACGTTGCCGATTGCCAAATTGCATTATCTCTTTTAGTTTCCGAAATATGGACTATCGACATCTTGCAATATTGGCTCTGCTTCTAAATTGGGTCAGAATTGTAAATGGTCTTATGCATTAGCGATTTCGTTGTAATTCACATTCCAAGTAATATTCGGCATGCTAATTACGTTGATGATTGCCAAATTGCATTATCTCTTTTAGTTTCCGAGATATGGACTATCGACATCTTGCAATATTGGCTCTGCTTCTAACTTGGGTCAGAATTGTAAAATGGTCTTATGAATTAGCGATTTCGTTGTAATTCACTTTCCAAGTAATATTCGGCATGCTAATTACGTTGCCGATTGCCAAATTGCATTATCTCTTATAGTTTCCGAGATATGGACTCTCAACATCTTTCAATATTGGCTCTGTTTCTAACTTGGGCAGGAATTGTAAAATGGTCTTATGAATTAGCGATTTCGTTGTAATTCACATTCCAAGTAATATTCGGCATGCTAATTACATTGCCGATGGCCAAATTGCATTATCTCTTATAGTTTCCGAGATATGGACTATCGACATTTTACAATATTGGCTCTGCTTCTAACTTGGGTCAAAATTGTAAAATGGTCTTATGAATTAGCGATTTCGTTGTAATTCACATTCCAAGTAATATTCGGCATAGTAATTACGTTGCCGATTGCCAAATTGCATTATCTCTTATAGTTTCCGAGATATGGACTATCGACATCTTGCAATATTGGCTCTGCTTCTAACTTGGGTCAAAATTGTAATATAGTCTTATGAATTAGCGATTTCGCTCCAATTCACATTCCAAGTAATATTCGGCATGCTAATTACGTTGCCGATTGCCAAATTGCATTACCTCTTATAGTTTCCGGTATATGGACTATCGACATTTTACAATATTGGCTCTGCTTCTAACTTGTGTCAAAATTGTGAAATGGTCTTATGAATTAGCGATTTCGCTCCAATTCACATTCCAAGTAATATTCGGCATGCTAATTACGTTGCCGATTGCCAAATTGCGCTATCTCTTATAGTTTCGGAGATATGGACTATCAACATCTTGCAATATTGGCTCTGCTTCTAACTTGGGCCAGAATTGTAAAATGGTGTTATGAATTAGCGATTTCGTTGTAATTCACATTCCAAGTAATATTCGGCATGCTAATTACGTTGCCGATTGCCAAATTGCATTATCTCTTTTAGTTTCCGAGATATGGACTATCGACATCTTGCAATATTGGCTCTGCTTCTAACATGGGCCAGAATTGTAAAATGGTCTTATGAATTAGCGATTTCGTTGTAATTCACATTCCAAGTAATATTCGGCATGCTAATTACGTTGCCGATTACCAAATTGCATTATCTCTTATAGTTTCCGAGATATGGACTATCGACATCTGACAATATTGGCTCTGCTTCTAACTTGGGTCAAAATTGCAAAATGGTCTTATGAATTAGCGATTTATGTCCAATTCACATTCCAAGTAATATTCGGCATGCTAATTACGTTGCCGATTTATTATTATTATCTCTTATAGTTTCCGAGATATGGACTATCGACATCTTGCAATATTGGCTCTGTTTCTAACTTGGGCCAGAATTGTAAAATGGTCTTATGAATTAGCGATTTCGTTGTAATTCACATTCCAAGTAATATTCGGCATGCTAATTACGTTGCCGATTGCCAAATTGCATTACCTCTTATAGTTTCCGGGATATGGACTATCGACATCTTGCAATATTGGCTCTGCTTCTAACTTGGGCCAGAATTGTAAAATGGTCTTATGAATTAGCGATTTCGTTGTAATTCACATTCCAAGTAATATTCGGCATGCTAATTACGTTGCCGATTACCAAATTGCATTATCTCTTACAGTTTCCGAGATATGGACTATCGACATCTTGCAATATTGGCTCTGCTTCTAACTTGGGTCAAAATTGTAAAATGGTCTTATGAATTAGCGATTTATGTCCAATTCACATTCCAATTAATATTCGGCATGCTAATTACGTTGTCGATTGCCAAATTGCATTATCTCTTATAGTTTCCGAGATATGGACTATCGACATCTTGCAATATTGGCTCTGCTTCTAACTTGGGCCAGAATTGTAAAATGGTCTTATGAATTAGCGATTTCGTTGTAATTCACATTCCAAGTAATATTCGGCATGCTAATTACGTTGCCGATTGCCAAATTGCATTATCTCTTATAGTTTCCGAGATATGGACTCTCAACATCTTTCAATATTGGCTCTGTTTCTAACTTGGGCAGGAATTGTAAAATGGTCTTATGAATTAGCGATTTCGTTGTAATTCACATTCCAAGTAATATTCGGCATGCTAATTACGTTGCCGATTGCCAAATTGCATTATCTCTTATAGTTTCCGAGATATGGACTATCGACATCTTGCAATATTGGCTCTGCTTCTAAATTGAGCCAGAATTGTAAAATGGTCTTATGAATTAGCGATTTCGTTGTAATTCACATTCCAAGTAATATTCGGCATGCTAATTACATTGCCAATGGCCAAATTGCATTATCTCTTATAGTTTCCGAGATATGGACTATCGACATTTTACAATATTGGCTCTGCTTCTAACTTGGGCCAGAATTGTAAAATGGTCTTATGAATTAGCGATTTCGTTGTAATTCACTTTCCAAGTAATATTCGGCATGCTGATTACGTTGCCGATTGCCATATTGCATTATCTCTTATAGTTTCCGAGATATGGACTATCGACATCTTGCAATATTGGCTCTGCTTCTAACATGGGCCAGAATTGTAAAATGGTCTTATGAATTAGCGATTTCGTTGTAATTCACATTCCAAGTAATATTCGGCATGCTAATTACGTTGCCGATTACCAAATTGCATTATCTCTTATAGTTTCCGAGATATGGACTATCGACATCTGACAATATTGGCTCTGCTTCTAACTTGGGTCAAAATTGCAAAATGGTCTTATGAATTAGCGATTTATGTCCAATTCACATTCCAAGTAATATTCGGCATGCTAATTACGTTGCCGATTTATTATTATTATCTCTTATAGTTTCCGAGATATGGACTATCGACATCTTGCAATATTGGCTCTGTTTCTAACTTGGGCCAGAATTGTAAAATGGTCTTATGAATTAGCGATTTCGTTGTAATTCACATTCCAAGTAATATTCGGCATGCTAATTACGTTGCCGATTGCCAAATTGCATTACCTCTTATAGTTTCCGGGATATGGACTATCGACATCTTGCAATATTGGCTCTGCTTCTAACTTGGGCCAGAATTGTAAAATGGTCTTATGAATTAGCGATTTCGTTGTAATTCACATTCCAAGTAATATTCGGCATGCTAATTACGTTGCCGATTACCAAATTGCATTATCTCTTACAGTTTCCGAGATATGGACTATCGACATCTTGCAATATTGGCTCTGCTTCTAACTTGGGTCAAAATTGTAAAATGGTCTTATGAATTAGCGATTTATGTCCAATTCACATTCCAATTAATATTCGGCATGCTAATTACGTTGTCGATTGCCAAATTGCATTATCTCTTATAGTTTCCGAGATATGGACTATCGACATCTTGCAATATTGGCTCTGCTTCTAACTTGGGCCAGAATTGTAAAATGGTCTTATGAATTAGCGATTTCGTTGTAATTCACATTCCAAGTAATATTCGGCATGCTAATTACGTTGCCGATTGCCAAATTGCATTATCTCTTTTAGTTTCCGAAATATGGACTATCGACATCTTGCAATATTGGCTCTGCTTCTAAATTGGGTCAGAATTGTAAATGGTCTTATGCATTAGCGATTTCGTTGTAATTCACATTCCAAGTAATATTCGGCATGCTAATTACGTTGATGATTGCCAAATTGCATTATCTCTTTTAGTTTCCGAGATATGGACTATCGACATCTTGCAATATTGGCTCTGCTTCTAACTTGGGTCAGAATTGTAAAATGGTCTTATGAATTAGCGATTTCGTTGTAATTCACTTTCCAAGTAATATTCGGCATGCTAATTACGTTGCCGATTGCCAAATTGCATTATCTCTTATAGTTTCCGAGATATGGACTCTCAACATCTTTCAATATTGGCTCTGTTTCTAACTTGGGCAGGAATTGTAAAATGGTCTTATGAATTAGCGATTTCGTTGTAATTCACATTCCAAGTAATATTCGGCATGCTAATTACATTGCCGATGGCCAAATTGCATTATCTCTTATAGTTTCCGAGATATGGACTATCGACATTTTACAATATTGGCTCTGCTTCTAACTTGGGTCAAAATTGTAAAATGGTCTTATGAATTAGCGATTTCGTTGTAATTCACATTCCAAGTAATATTCGGCATAGTAATTACGTTGCCGATTGCCAAATTGCATTATCTCTTATAGTTTCCGAGATATGGACTATCGACATCTTGCAATATTGGCTCTGCTTCTAACTTGGGTCAAAATTGTAATATAGTCTTATGAATTAGCGATTTCGCTCCAATTCACATTCCAAGTAATATTCGGCATGCTAATTACGTTGCCGATTGCCAAATTGCATTACCTCTTATAGTTTCCGGTATATGGACTATCGACATTTTACAATATTGGCTCTGCTTCTAACTTGTGTCAAAATTGTGAAATGGTCTTATGAATTAGCGATTTCGCTCCAATTCACATTCCAAGTAATATTCGGCATGCTAATTACGTTGCCGATTGCCAAATTGCGCTATCTCTTATAGTTTCGGAGATATGGACTATCAACATCTTGCAATATTGGCTCTGCTTCTAACTTGGGCCAGAATTGTAAAATGGTGTTATGAATTAGCGATTTCGTTGTAATTCACATTCCAAGTAATATTCGGCATGCTAATTACGTTGCCGATTGCCAAATTGCATTATCTCTTTTAGTTTCCGAGATATGGACTATCGACATCTTGCAATATTGGCTCTGCTTCTAACATGGGCCAGAATTGTAAAATGGTCTTATGAATTAGCGATTTCGTTGTAATTCACATTCCAAGTAATATTCGGCATGCTAATTACGTTGCCGATTACCAAATTGCATTATCTCTTATAGTTTCCGAGATATGGACTATCGACATCTGACAATATTGGCTCTGCTTCTAACTTGGGTCAAAATTGCAAAATGGTCTTATGAATTAGCGATTTATGTCCAATTCACATTCCAAGTAATATTCGGCATGCTAATTACGTTGCCGATTTATTATTATTATCTCTTATAGTTTCCGAGATATGGACTATCGACATCTTGCAATATTGGCTCTGTTTCTAACTTGGGCCAGAATTGTAAAATGGTCTTATGAATTAGCGATTTCGTTGTAATTCACATTCCAAGTAATATTCGGCATGCTAATTACGTTGCCGATTGCCAAATTGCATTACCTCTTATAGTTTCCGGGATATGGACTATCGACATCTTGCAATATTGGCTCTGCTTCTAACTTGGGCCAGAATTGTAAAATGGTCTTATGAATTAGCGATTTCGTTGTAATTCACATTCCAAGTAATATTCGGCATGCTAATTACGTTGCCGATTACCAAATTGCATTATCTCTTACAGTTTCCGAGATATGGACTATCGACATCTTGCAATATTGGCTCTGCTTCTAACTTGGGTCAAAATTGTAAAATGGTCTTATGAATTAGCGATTTATGTCCAATTCACATTCCAATTAATATTCGGCATGCTAATTACGTTGTCGATTGCCAAATTGCATTATCTCTTATAGTTTCCGAGATATGGACTATCGACATCTTGCAATATTGGCTCTGCTTCTAACTTGGGCCAGAATTGTAAAATGGTCTTATGAATTAGCGATTTCGTTGTAATTCACATTCCAAGTAATATTCGGCATGCTAATTACGTTGCCGATTGCCAAATTGCATTATCTCTTATAGTTTCCGAGATATGGACTATCGACCTCTTGCAATATTGGCTCTGCTTCTAACTTGGGTCAAAATTGTAATATAGTCTTATGAATTAGCGATTTCGCTCCAATTCACATTCCAAGTAATATTCGGCATGCTAATTACGTTGCCGATTGCCAAATTGCATTACCTCTTATAGTTTCCGGGATATGGACTATCGACATTTTACAATATTGGCTCTGTTTCTAACTTGGGTTAAAATTGTAAAATGGTCTTATGAATTAGCGATTTCGTTGTAATTCACATTCCAAGTAATATTCGGCATAGTAATTACGTTGCCGATTGCCAAATTGCATTATCTCTTATAGTTTCCGAGATATGGACTATCGACATTTTACAATATTGGCTCTGCTTCTAACTTGGGTCAAAATTGTGAAATGGTCTTATGAATTAGCGATTTCGCTCCAATTCACATTCCAAGTAATATTCGGCATGCTAATTACGTTGCCGATTGCCAAATTGCACTATCTCTTATAGTTTCGGAGATATGGACTATCAACATCTTGCAATATTGGCTCTGCTTCTAACTTGGGCCAGAATTGTAAAATGGTCTTATGAATTAGCGATTTCGTTGTAATTCACATTCCAAGTAATATTCGGCATGCTAATTACGTTGCCGATTGCCAAATTGCATTATCTCTTTTAGTTTCCGAGATATGGACTATCGACATCTTGCAATATTGGCTCTGCTTCTAAATTGGGCCAGAATTGTAAATGGTCTTATGCATTAGCGATTTCGTTGTAATTCACATTCCAAGTAATATTCGGCATGCTAATTATGTTGATGATTGCCAAATTGCATTATCTCTTTTAGTTTCCGAGATATGGAGTATCGACATCTTGCAATATTGGCTCTGCTTCTAACTTGGGCCAGAATTATAAAATGGTCTTATGAATTAGCGATTTCGTTGTAATTCACTTTCCAAGTAATATTCGGCATGCTAATTACGTTGCCGATTGCCAAATTGCATTATCTCTTATAGTTTCCGAGATATGGACTCTCAACATCTTTCAATATTGGCTCTGTTTCTAACTTGGGCATGAATTGTAAAATGGTCTTATGAATTAGCGATTTCGTTGTAATTCACATTCCAAGTAATATTCGGCATGCTAATTACGTTGCCGATTGCCAAATTGCATTATCTCTTATAGTTTCCGAGATATGGACTATCGACATCTTGCAATATTGGCTCTGCTTCTAAATTGAGCCAGAATTGTAAAATGGTCTTATGAATTAGCGATATCGTTGTAATTCACATTCCAAGTAATATTCGGCATGCTAATTACATTGCCAATGGCCAAATTGCATTATCTCTTATAGTTTCCGAGATATGGACTATCGACATTTTACAATATTGGCTCTGCTTCTAACTTGGGCCAGAATTGTAAAATGGTCTTATGAATTAGCGATTTCGTTGTAATTCACTTTCCAAGTAATATTCGGCATGCTGATTACGTTGCCGATTGCCATATTGCATTATCTCTTATAGTTTCCGAGATATGGACTATCGACATCTTGCAATATTGGCTCTGCTTCTAACATGGGCCAGAATTGTAAAATGGTCTTTTGAATTAGCGATTTCGTTGTAATTCACATTCCAAGTAATATTCGGCATGCTAATTACGTTGCCGATTACCAAATTGCATTATCTCTTATAGTTTCCGAGATATGGACTATCGACATCTGACAATATTGGCTCCGCTTCTAACTTGGGTCAAAATTGCAAAATGGTCTTATGAATTAGCGATTTATGTAAAATTCACATTCCAAGTAATATTCGGCATGCTAATTACGTTGCCGATTTATTATTATTATCTCTTATAGTTTCCGAGATATGGACTATCGACATCTTGCAATATTGGCTCTGTTTCTAACTTGGGCCAGAATTGTAAAATGGTCTTATGAATTAGCGATTTCGTTGTAATTCACATTCCAAGTAATATTCGGCATGCTAATTACGTTGCCGATTGCCAAATTGCATTACCTCTTATAGTTTCCGGGATATGGACTATCGACATCTTGCAATATTGGCTCTGCTTCTAACTTGGGCCAGAATTGTAAAATGGTCTTATGAATTAGCGATTTCGTTGTAATTCACATTCCAAGTAATATTCGGCATGCTAATTACGTTGCCGATTACCAAATTGCATTATCTCTTACAGTTTCCGAGATATGGACTATCGACATCTTGCAATATTGGCTCTGCTTCTAACTTGGGTCAAAATTGTAAAATGGTCTTATGAATTAGCGATTTATGTCCAATTCACATTCCAATTAATATTCGGCATGCTAATTACGTTGTCGATTGCCAAATTGCATTATCTCTTATAGTTTCCGAGATATGGACTATCGACATCTTGCAATATTGGCTCTGCTTCTAACTTGGGCCAGAATTGTAAAATGGTCTTATGAATTAGCGATTTCGTTGTAATTCACATTCCAAGTAATATTCGGCATGCTAATTACGTTGCCGATTGCCAAATTGCATTATCTCTTTTAGTTTCCGAAATATGGACTATCGACATCTTGCTATATTGGCTCTGCTTCTAAATTGGGTCAGAATTGTAAATGGTCTTATGCATTAGCGATTTCGTTGTAATTCACATTCCAAGTAATATTCGGCATGCTAATTACGTTGATGATTGCCAAATTGCATTATCTCTTTTAGTTTCCGAGATATGGACTATCGACATCTTGCAATATTGGCTCTGCTTCTAACTTGGGTCAGAATTGTAAAATGGTCTTATGAATTAGCGATTTCGTTGTAATTCACTTTCCAAGTAATATTCGGCATGCTAATTACGTTGCCGATTGCCAAATTGCATTATCTCTTATAGTTTCCGAGATATGGACTCTCAACATCTTTCAATATTGGCTCTGTTTCTAACTTGGGCAGGAATTGTAAAATGGTCTTATGAATTAGCGATTTCGTTGTAATTCACATTCCAAGTAATATTCGGCATGCTAATTACATTGCCGATGGCCAAATTGCATTATCTCTTATAGTTTCCCAGATATGGACTATCGACATTTTACAATATTGGCTCTGCTTCTAACTTGGGTCAAAATTGTAAAATGGTCTTATGAATTAGCGATTTCGTTGTAATTCACATTCCAAGTAATATTCGGCATAGTAATTACGTTGCCGATTGCCAAATTGCATTATCTCTTATAGTTTCCGAGATATGGACTATCGACATCTTGCAATATTGGCTCTGCTTCTAACTTGGGTCAAAATTGTAATATAGTCTTATGAATTAGCGATTTCGCTCCAATTCACATTCCAAGTAATATTCGGCATGCTAATTACGTTGCCGATTGCCAAATTGCACTATCTCTTATAGTTTCGGAGATATGGACTATCAACATCTTGCAATATTGGCTCTGCTTCTAACTTGGGCCAGAATTGTAAAATGGTCTTATGAATTAGCGATTTCGTTGTAATTCACATTCCAAGTAATATTCGGCATGCTAATTACGTTGCCGATTGCCAAATTGCATTATCTCTTTTAGTTTCCGAGATATGGACTATCGACATCTTGCAATATTGGCTCTGCTTCTAAATTGGGCCAGAATTGTAAATGGTCTTATGCATTAGCGATTTCGTTGTAATTCACATTCCAAGTAATATTCGGCATGCTAATTATGTTGATGATTGCCAAATTGCATTATCTCTTTTAGTTTCCGAGATATGGAGTATCGACATCTTGCAATATTGGCTCTGCTTCTAACTTGGGCCAGAATTGTAAAATGGTCTTATGAATTAGCGATTTCGTTGTAATTCACTTTCCAAGTAATATTCGGCATGCTAATTACGTTGCCGATTGCCAAATTGCATTATCTCTTATAGTTTCCGAGATATGGACTCTCAACATCTTTCAATATTGGCTCTGTTTCTAACTTGGGCATGAATTGTAAAATGGTCTTATGAATTAGCGATTTCGTTGTAATTCACATTCCAAGTAATATTCGGCATGCTAATTACGTTGCCGATTGCCAAATTGCATTATCTCTTATAGTTTCCGAGATATGGACTATCGACATCTTGCAATATTGGCTCTGCTTCTAAATTGAGCCAGAATTGTAAAATGGTCTTATGAATTAGCGATATCGTTGTAATTCACATTCCAAGTAATATTCGGCATGCTAATTACATTGCCAATGGCCAAATTGCATTATCTCTTATAGTTTCCGAGATATGGACTATCGACATTTTACAATATTGGCTCTGCTTCTAACTTGGGCCAGAATTGTAAAATGGTCTTATGAATTAGCGATTTCGTTGTAATTCACTTTCCAAGTAATATTCGGCATGCTGATTACGTTGCCGATTGCCATATTGCATTATCTCTTATAGTTTCCGAGATATGGACTATCGACATCTTGCAATATTGGCTCTGCTTCTAACATGGGCCAGAATTGTAAAATGGTCTTATGAATTAGCGATTTCGTTGTAATTCACATTCCAAGTAATATTCGGCATGCTAATTACGTTGCCGATTACCAAATTGCATTATCTCTTATAGTTTCCGAGATATGGACTATCGACATCTGACAATATTGGCTCCGCTTCTAACTTGGGTCAAAATTGCAAAATGGTCTTATGAATTAGCGATTTATGTAAAATTCACATTCCAAGTAATATTCGGCATGCTAATTACGTTGCCGATTTATTATTATTATCTCTTATAGTTTCCGAGATATGGACTATCGACATCTTGCAATATTGGCTCTGTTTCTAACTTGGGCCAGAATTGTAAAATGGTCTTATGAATTAGCGATTTCGTTGTAATTCACATTCCAAGTAATATTCGGCATGCTAATTACGTTGCCGATTGCCAAATTGCATTACCTCTTATAGTTTCCGGGATATGGACTATCGACATCTTGCAATATTGGCTCTGCTTCTAACTTGGGCCAGAATTGTAAAATGGTCTTATGAATTAGCGATTTCGTTGTAATTCACATTCCAAGTAATATTCGGCATGCTAATTACGTTGCCGATTACCAAATTGCATTATCTCTTACAGTTTCCGAGATATGGACTATCGACATCTTGCAATATTGGCTCTGCTTCTAACTTGGGTCAAAATTGTAAAATGGTCTTATGAATTAGCGATTTATGTCCAATTCACATTCCAATTAATATTCGGCATGCTAATTACGTTGTCGATTGCCAAATTGCATTATCTCTTATAGTTTCCGAGATATGGACTATCGACATCTTGCAATATTGGCTCTGCTTCTAACTTGGGCCAGAATTGTAAAATGGTCTTATGAATTAGCGATTTCGTTGTAATTCACATTCCAAGTAATATTCGGCATGCTAATTACGTTGCCGATTGCCAAATTGCATTATCTCTTATAGTTTCGATATATGGACTATCGACATCTTGTAACATTGGCTCTGCTTCTAACTTGGGCCAGAATTGTAAAATGGTCATATGAATTAGCGATTTCGTTGTAATTCACATTCCAAGTAATATTCGGCATGCTAATTACGTTGATGATTGCCAAATTGCATTATCTCTTTTAGTTTCCGAGATATGGACTATCGACATCTTGCAATATTGGCTCTGCTTCTAACTTGGGTCAGAATTGTAAAATGGTCTTATGAATTAGCGATTTCGTTGTAATTCACTTTCCAAGTAATATTCGGCATGCTAATTACGTTGCCGATTGCCAAATTGCATTATCTCTTATAGTTTCCGAGATATGGACTCTCAACATCTTTCAATATTGGCTCTGTTTCTAACTTGGGCAGGAATTGTAAAATGGTCTTATGAATTAGCGATTTCGTTGTAATTCACATTCCAAGTAATATTCGGCATGCTAATTACATTGCCGATGGCCAAATTGCATTATCTCTTATAGTTTCCCAGATATGGACTATCGACCTTTTACAATATTGGCTCTGCTTCTAACTTGGGTCAAAATTGTAAAATGGTCTTATGAATTAGCGATTTCGTTGTAATTCACATTCCAAGTAATATTCGGCATAGTAATTACGTTGCCGATTGCCAAATTGCATTATCTCTTATAGTTTCCGAGATATGGACTATCGACATCTTGCAATATTGGCTCTGCTTCTAACTTGGGTCAAAATTGTAATATAGTCTTATGAATTAGCGATTTCGCTCCAATTCACATTCCAAGTAATATTCGGCATGCTAATTACGTTGCCGATTGCCAAATTGCATTACCTCTTATAGTTTCCGGTATATGGACTATCGACATTTTACAATATTGGCTCTGCTTCTAACTTGTGTCAAAATTGTGAAATGGTCTTATGAATTAGCGATTTCGCTCCAATTCACATTCCAAGTAATATTCGGCATGCTAATTACGTTGCCGATTGCCAAATTGCGCTATCTCTTATAGTTTCGGAGATATGGACTATCAACATCTTGCAATATTGGCTCTGCTTCTAACTTGGGCCAGAATTGTAAAATGGTGTTATGAATTAGCGATTTCGTTGTAATTCACATTCCAAGTAATATTCGGCATGCTAATTACGTTGCCGATTGCCAAATTGCATTATCTCTTTTAGTTTCCGAGATATGGACTATCGACATCTTGCAATATTGGCTCTGCTTCTAAATTGGGCCAGAATTGTAAATGGTCTTATGCATTAGCGATTTCGTTGTAATTCACATTCCAAGTAATATTCGGCATGCTAATTACGTTGATGATTGCCAAATTGCATTATCTCTTTTAGTTTCCGAGATATGGACTATCGACATCTTGCAATATTGGCTCTGCTTCTAACTTGGGCCAGAATTGTAAAATGGTCTTATGAATTAGCGATTTCGTTGTAATTCACTTTCCAAGTAATATTCGGCATGCTAATTACGTTGCCGATTGCCAAATTGCATTATCTCTTATAGTTTCCGAGATATGGACTCTCAACATCTTTCAATATTGGCTCTGTTTCTAACTTGGGCTGGAATTGTAAAATGGTCTTATGAATTAGCGATTTCGTTGTAATTCACATTCCAAGTAATATTCGGCATGCTAATTACGTTGCCGATTGCCAAATTGCATTATCTCTTATAGTTTCCGAGATATGGACTATCGACATCTTGCAATATTGGCTCTGCTTCTAAATTGAGCCAGAATTGTAAAATGGTCTTATGAATTAGCGATTTCGTTGTAATTCACATTCCAAGTAATATTCGGCATGCTAATTACATTGCCGATGGCCAAATTGCATTATCTCTTATAGTTTCCGAGATATGGACTATCGACATTTTACAATATTGGCTCTGCTTCTAACTTGGGTCAAAATTGTAAAATGGTCTTATGAATTAGCGATTTCGTTGTAATTCACATTCCAAGTAATATTCGGCATAGTAATTACGTTGCCGATTGCCAAATTGCATTATCTCTTATAGTTTCCGAGATATGGACTATCGACATCTTGCAATATTGGCTCTGCTTCTAACTTGGGTCAAAATTGTAATATAGTCTTATGAATTAGCGATTTCGCTCCAATTCACATTCCAAGTAATATTCGGCATGCTAATTACGTTGCCGATTGCCAAATTGCATTACCTCTTATAGTTTCCGGGATATGGACTATCGACATTTTACAATATTAGCTCTGCTTCTAACTTGGGTCAAAATTGTGAAATGGTCTTATGAATTAGCGATTTCGCTCCAATTCACATTCCAAGTAATATTCGGCATGCTAATTACGTTGATGATTGCCAAATTGCATTATCTCTTTTAGTTTCCGAGATATGGACTATCGACATCTTGCAATATTGGCTCTGCTTCTAACTTGGGCCAGAATTGTAAAATGGTCTTATGAATTAGCGATTTCGTTTTAATTCACTTTCCAAGTAATATTCGGCATGCTAATTACGTTGCCGATTGCCAAATTGCATTATCTCTTATAGTTTCCGAGATATGGACTCTCAACATCTTTCAATATTGGCTCTGTTTCTAACTTGGGCTGGAATTGTAAAATGGTCTTATGAATTAGCGATTTCGTTGTAATTCACATTCCAAGTAATATTCGGCATGCTAATTACGTTGCCGATTGCCAAATTGCATTATCTCTTATAGTTTCCGAAATATGGACTATCGACATCTTGCAATATTGGCTCTGCTTCTAAATTGAGCCAGAATTGTAAAATGGTCTTATGAATTAGCGATTTCGTTGTAATTCACATTCCAAGTAATATTCGGCATGCTAATTACATTGCCGATGGCCAAATTGCATTATCTCTTATAGTTTCCGAGATATGGACTATCGACATTTTACAATATTGGCTCTGCTTCTAACTTGGGTCAAAATTGTAAAATGGTCTTATGAATTAGCGATTTCGTTGTAATTCACATTCCAAGTAATATTCGGCATAGTAATTACGTTGCCGATTGCCAAATTGCATTATCTCTTATAGTTTCCGAGATATGGACTATCGACATCTTGCAATATTGGCTCTGCTTCTAACTTGGGTCAAAATTGTAATATAGTCTTATGAATTAGCGATTTCGCTCCAATTCACATTCCAAGTAATATTCGGCATGCTAATTACGTTGCCGATTGCCAAATTGCATTACCTCTTATAGTTTCCGGGATATGGACTATCGACATTTTACAATATTGGCTCTGCTTCTAACTTGGGTCAAAATTGTGAAATGGTCTTATGAATTAGCGATTTCGCTCCAATTCACATTCCAAGTAATATTCGGCATGCTAATTACGTTGCCGATTGCCAAATTGCACTATCTCTTATAGTTTCGGAGATATGGACTATCAACATCTTGCAATATTGGCTCTGCTTCTAACTTGGGCCAGAATTGTAAAATGGTCTTATGAATTAGCGATTTCGTTGTAATTCACATTCCAAGTAATATTGGGCATGCTAATTACATTGCCGATTGCCAAATTGCGTTATCTCTTTTAGTTTCCGAGATATGGACTATCGACATCTTGCAATATTGGCTCTGCTTCTAACTTGGGCCAGAATTGTAAATGGTCTTATGAATTAGCGATTTCGTTGTAATTCACATTCCAAGTAATATTCGGCATGCTAATTACGTTGCCGATTGCCAAATTGCATTATCTCTTATAGTTTCGATATATGGACTACCGACATCTTGCAATATTGGCTCTGCTTCTAACTTGGGCCAGAATTGTAAAATGGTCTTATGAATTAGCGATTTCGTTATAATTCACATTCCAAGTAATATTCGGCATGCTAATTACGTTGCCGATTGCCAAATTGCATTATCTCTTATAGTTTCCGAGATATGGACTCTCAACATCTTTCAATATTGGCTCTGTTTCTAACTTGGGCAGGAATTGTAAAATGGTCTTATGAATTAGCGATTTCGTTGTAATTCACATTCCAAGTAATATTCGGCATGCTAATTACGTTGCCGATTACCAAATTGCATTATCTCTTACAGTTTCCGAGATATGGACTATCGACATCTTGCAATATTGGCTCTGCTTCTAACTTGGGTCAAAATTGTAAAATGGTCTTATGAATTAGCGATTTATGTCCAATTCACATTCCAATTAATATTCGGCATGCTAATTACGTTGCCGATTGCCAAATTGCATTATCTCTTTTAGTTTCCAAGATATGGACTATCGACATCTTGCAATATTGGCTCTGCTTCTAAATTGGGTCAGAATTGTAAATGGTCTTATGCATTAGCGATTTCGTTGTAATTCACATTCCAAGTAATATTCGGCATGCTAATTACGTTGATGATTGCCAAATTGCATTATCTCTTTTAGTTTCCGAGATATGGACTATCGACATCTTGCAATATTGGCTCTGCTTCTAACTTGGGTCAGAATTGTAAAATGGTCTTATGAATTAGCGATTTCGTTGTAATTCACTTTCCAAGTAATATTCGGCATGCTAATTACGTTGCCGATTGCCAAATTGCATTATCTCTTATAGTTTCCGAGATATGGACTCTCAACATCTTTCAATATTGGCTCTGTTTCTAACTTGGGCAGGAATTGTAAAATGGTCTTATGAATTAGCGATTTCGTTGTAATTCACATTCCAAGTAATATTCGGCATGCTAATTACGTTGCCGATTGCCAAATTGCATTATCTCTTATAGTTTCCAAGATATGGACTATCGACATCTTGCAATATTGGCTCTGCTTCTAAATTGAGCCAGAATTGTAAAATGGTCTTATGAATTAGCGATTTCGTTGTAATTCACATTCCAAGTAATATTCGGCATGCTAATTACATTGCCGATGGCCAAATTGCATTATCTCTTATAGTTTCCGAGATATGGACTATCGACATTTTACAATATTGGCTCTGCTTCTAACTTGGGTCAAAATTGTAAAATGGTCTTATGAATTAGCGATTTCGTTGTAATTCACATTCCAAGTAATATTCGGCATAGTAATTACGTTGCCGATTGCCAAATTGCATTATCTCTTATAGTTTCCGAGATATGGACTATCGACATCTTGCAATATTGGCTCTGCTTCTAACTTGGGTCAAAATTGTAATATAGTCTTATGAATTAGCGATTTCGCTCCAATTCACATTCCAAGTAATATTCGGCATGCTAATTACGTTGCCGATTGCCAAATTGCATTACCTCTTATAGTTTCCGGTATATGGACTATCGACATTTTACAATATTGGCTCTGCTTCTAACTTGGGTCAAAATTGTGAAATGGTCTTATGAATTAGCGATTTCGCTCCAATTCACATTCCAAGTAATATTCGGCATGCTAATTACGTTGCCGATTGCCAAATTGCACTATCTCTTATAGTTTCGGAGATATGGACTATAAACATCTTTCAATATTGGCTCTGCTTCTAACTTGGGCCAGAATTGTAAAATGGTCTTATGAATTAGCGATTTCGTTGTAATTCACATTCCAAGTAATATTCGGCATGCTAATTACGTTGCCGATTGCCAAATTGCATTATCTCTTTTAGTTTCCGAGATATGGACTATCGACATCTTGCAATATTGGCTCTGCTTCTAAATTGGGCCAGAATTGTAAATGGTCTTATGCATTAGCGATTTCGTTGTAATTCACATTCCAAGTAATATTCGGCATGCTAATTACGTTGATGATTGCCAAATTGCATTATCTCTTTTAGTTTCCGAGATATGGACTATCGACATCTTGCAATATTGGCTCTGCTTCTAACTTGGGCCAGAATTGTAAAATGGTCTTATGAATTAGCGATTTCGTTGTAATTCACTTTCCAAGTAATATTCGGCATGCTAATTACGTTGCCGATTGCCAAATTGCATTATCTCTTATAGTTTCCAAGATATGGACTCTCAACATCTTTCAATATTGGCTCTGTTTCTAACTTGGACTGGAATTGTAAAATGGTCTTATGAATTAGCGATTTCGTTGTAATTCACATTCCAAGTAATATTCGGCATGCTAATTACGTTGCCGATTGCCAAATTGCATTATCTCTTATAGTTTCCGAGATATGGACTATCGACATCTTGCAATATTGGCTCTGCTTCTAAATTGAGCCAGAATTGTAAAATGGTCTTATGAATTAGCGATTTCGTTGTAATTCACATTCCAAGTAATATTCGGCATGCTAATTACATTGCCGATGGCCAAATTGCATTATCTCTTATAGTTTCCAAGATATGGACTATCGACATTTTACAATATTGGCTCTGCTTCTAACTTGGGTCAAAATTGTAAAATGGTCTTATGAATTAGCGATTTCGTTGTAATTCACATTCCAAGTAATATTCGGCATAGTAATTACGTTGCCGATTGCCAAATTGCATTATCTCTTATAGTTTCCGAGATATGGACTATCGACATCTTGCAATATTGGCTCTGCTTCTAACTTGGTTCAAAATTGTAATATGGTCTTATGAATTAGCGATTTCGCTCCAATTCACATTCCAAGTAATATTCGGCATGCTAATTACGTTGCCGATTGCCAAATTGCATTACCTCTTATAGTTTCCGGGATATGGACTATCGACATTTTACAATATTGGCTCTGCTTCTAACTTGGGTCAAAATTGTGAAATGGTCTTATGAATTAGCGATTTCGCTCCAATTCACATTCCAAGTAATATTCGGCATGCTAATTACGTTGCCGATTGCCAAATTGCACTATCTCTTATAGTTTCGGAGATATGGACTATCAACTTCTTGCAATATTGGCTCTGCTTCTAACTTGGGCCAGAATTGTAAAATGGTCTTATGAATTAGCGATTTCGTTGTAATTCACATTCCAAGTAATATTGGGCATGCTAATTACGTTGCCGATTGCCAAATTGCGTTATCTCTTTTAGTTTCCGAGATATGGACTATCGACATCTTGCAATATTGGCTCTGCTTCTAACTTGGGCCAGAATTGTAAATGGTCTTATGAATTAGCGATTTCGTTGTAATTCACATTCCAAGTAATATTCGGCATGCTAATTACGTTGCCGATTGCCAAATTGCATTATCTCTTATAGTTTCGATATATGGACTACCGACATCTTGCAATATTGGCTCTGCTTCTAACTTGGGCCAGAATTGTAAAATGGTCTTATGAATTAGCGATTTCGTTATAATTCACATTCCAAGTAATATTCGGCATGCTAATTACGTTGCCGATTGCCAAATTGCATTATCTCTTATAGTTTCCGAGATATGGACTCTCAACATCTTTCAATATTGGCTCTGTTTCTAACTTGGGCAGGAATTGTAAAATGGTCTTATGAATTAGCGATTTCGTTATAATTCACATTCCAAGTAATATTCGGCATGCTAATTACATTGCCGATGGCCAAATTGCATTATCTCTTATAGTTTCCGAGATATGGACTATCGACATTTTACAATATTGGCTCTGCTTCTAACTTGGGTCAAAATTGTAAAATGGTCTTATGAATTAGCGATTTCGTTATAATTCACATTCCAAGTAATATTCGGCATGCTAATTACGTTGCCGATTGCCAAATTGCATTATCTCTTATAGTTTCCGAGATATAGACTATCGACATTTTACAATATTGTCTCTGCTTCTAACTTGTGTCAAAATGGTAAAATGGTCTTATGTATTAGCGATTTCGTTGTAATTCACATTCCAAGTAATATTCGGCATGGTAATTACGTTGCCGATTGCCAAATTGCATTATCTCTTATAGTTTCGATATATGGACTATCGACATCTTGTAACATTGGCTCTGCTTCTAACTTGGGCCAGAATTGTAAAATGGTCATATGAATTAGCGATTTCGTTATAATTCACATTCCAAGTAATATTCGGCATGCTAATTACGTTGCCGATTGCCAAATTGCATTATCTCTTATAGTTTCCGAGATATAGACTATCGACATTTTACAATATTGTCTCTGCTTCTAACTTGGGTCAAAATGGTAAAATGGTCTTATGTATTAGCGATTTCGTTGTAATTCACATTCCAAGTAATATTCGGCATGCTAATTACGTTGCCGATTGCCAAATTGCATTATCTCTTATAGTTTCCGAGATATAGACTATCGACATTTTACAATATTGTCTCTGCTTCTAACTTGGGTCAAAATGGTAAAATGGCCTTATGTATTAGCGATTTCGTTGTAATTCACATTCCAAGTAATATTCGGCATTTTAATTACGTTGCCGATTGCCAAATTGCATTATCTCTTATAGTTTCGATATATGGACTATCGACATCTTGCAATATTGGCTTTGCTTCTAACTTGGGCCAGAATTGTAAAATGGTCTTATGAATTAGCGATTTCGTTATAATTCACATTCCAAGTAATATTCGGCATGCTAATTACGTTGATTGCATTATCTCTTATAGTTTCCGAGATATGGACTATCGACATCTTGCAATATTGGCTCTGCTTCTAGCTTGGGCCAGAAATGTAAAATGGTCTTATGAATTAGCGATTTCGCTGTAATTCACATTCCAAGTAATATTCGGCATGCTAATTACGTTGCCGATTGCCAAATTGCATTATCTCTTATAGTTTCCGAGATATGGACTATCGACATCTTGCAATATTGGCTCTGCTTCTAGCTTGGGCCAGAATTGTAAGATGGTCCTATGAATTAGCGATTTCGTTGTAATTCACATTCCAAGTAATATTCGGCATGCTAATTACGTTGCCGATTGCCAAATTGCATTGTCTCTTATAGTTTCCGAGATATGGACTATCGACATCTTGCAATATTGGCTCTGCTTCTAACTTGGGCCAGAATTGTAAAATGGTCTTATGAAATAGCGATTTCGTTGTAATTCACATTCCAAGTAATATTCGGCATGCTGATTACGTTGCCGATTGCCATATTGCATTATCTCTTACAGTTTCCGAGATATGGACTATCGACATCTTGCATTATTGGCTCTGCTTCTAACATGGGCCAGAATTGTAAAATGGTCTTATGAATTAGCGATTTCGTTGTAATTCACATTCCAAGTAATATTCGGCATGCTAATTACGTTGCCGATTACCAAATTGCATTATCTCTTATAGTTTCCGAGATATGGACTATCGACATCTGACAATATTGGCTCTGCTTCTAACTTGGGTCAAAATTGTAAAATGGTCTTATGAATTAGCGATTTATGTCCAATTCACATTCCAAGTAATATTCGGCATGCTAATTACGTTGCCGATTTATTATTATTATCTCTTATAGTTTCCGAGATATGGACTATCGACATCTTGCAATATTGGCTCTGCTTCTAACTTGAGCCAGAATTGTAAAATGGTCTTATGAATTAGAGATTTCGCTGTAATTCACATTCCAAGTAATATTCGGCATGCTAATTACGTTGACGATTGCCAAATTGCATTATCTCTTATAGTTTCCGAGATATGGACTATCGACATCTTGCAATATTGGCTCTGCTTCTAGCTTGGGCCAGAATTGTAAAATGGTCTTATGAATTAGCGATTTCGTTGTAATTCACATTCCAAGTAATATTCGGCATGCTAATTACGTTGCCGATTGCCAAATTGCATTGTCTCTTATAGTTTCCGAGATATGGACTATCGACATCTTGCAATATTGGCTCTGCTTCTAATTTGGGCCAGAATTGTAAAATGGTCTTATGAATTAGCGATTTCGTTGTAATTCACATTCCAAGTAATACTCGGCATGCTAATTACGTTGCCGATTACCAAATTGCATTATCTCTTATAGTTTCCGAGATATGGACTATCGACATCTGACAATATTGGCTCTGGTTCTAACTTGGGTCAAAATTGTAAAATGGTCTTATGAATTAGCGATTTATCTCCAATACACATTCCAAGTAATGTTCGGCATGCTAATTACGTTGCCGATTGCCAAATTGCATTATCTCTTATAGTTTCCGAGATATGGACTATCGACATCTTGCAATATTGTCTCTGCTTCTAACTTGGGCCAGAAATGTAAAATGGTCTTATGAATTAGCGATTTCGCTCCAATTCACATTCCAAGTAATATTCGGCATGCTAATTACGTTGCCGATTGCCAAATTGCATTATCTCTTATAGTTTCGGAGATATGGACTATCGACATCTTGCAATATTGGCTCTGCTTCTAACTTGAGCCAGAATTGTAAAATGGTCTTATGAATTAGCGATTTCGCTCCAATTCACATTCCAAGTAATATTCGGCATGCTAATTACGTTGCCGATTGCCAAATTGGATTATCTCTTATAGATTCCGAGATATAGACTATCGACATTTTACAATATTGTCTCTGCTTCTAACTTGGGTCAAAATGGTAAAATGGTCTTATGTATTAGCGATTTCGTTGTAATTCACATTCCAAGTAATATTTGGCATGGTAATTACGTTGCCGATTGCCAAATTACATTATCTCTTATAGTTTCGATATATGGACTATCGACATCTTGCAATATTGGCTCTGCTTCTAACTTGGGCCAGAATTGTAAAATGGTCTTATGAATTAGCGATTTCGTTCTAATTCACATTCCAAGTAATATTCGGCATGCTAATTACGTTGCCGATTGCCAAATTGCATTATCTCTTATAGTTTCCGAGATATGGACTATCGACATCTTGCAATATTGGCTGTGCTTCTAACTTGAGCCAGAAATGTAAAATGGTCTTATGAATTAGCGATTTCGCTGTAATTCACATTCCAAGTAATATTCGGCATGCTAATTACGTTGCCGATTGCCAAATTGCATTGTCTCTTATAGTTTCCGAGATATGGACTATCGACATCTTGCAATATTGGCTCTGCTTCTAACTTGGGCCAGAATTGTAAAATGGTCTTATGAAATAGCGATTTCGTTGTAATTCACATTCCAAGTAATATTCGGCATGCTGATTACGTTGCCGATTGCCATATTGCATTATCTCTTACAGTTTCCGAGATATGGACTATCGACATCTTGCATTATTGGCTCTGCTTCTAACATGGGCCAGAATTGTAAAATGGTCTTATGAATTAGCGATTTCGTTGTAATTCACATTCCAAGTAATATTCGGCATGCTAATTACGTTGCCGATTACCAAATTGCATTATCTCTTATAGTTTCCGAGATATGGACTATCGACATCTGACAATATTGGCTCTGCTTCTAACTTGGGTCAAAATTGTAAAATGGTCTTATGAATTAGCGATTTATGTCCAATTCACATTCCAAGTAATATTCGGCATGCTAATTACGTTGCCGATTTATTATTATTATCTCTTATAGTTTCCGAGATATGGACTATCGACATCTTGCAATATTGGCTCTGCTTCTAACTTGAGCCAGAATTGTAAAATGGTCTTATGAATTAGAGATTTCGCTGTAATTCACATTCCAAGTAATATTCGGCATGCTAATTACGTTGACGATTGCCAAATTGCATTATCTCTTATAGTTTCCGAGATATGGACTATCGACATCTTGCAATATTGGCTCTGCTTCTAACTTGGGCCAGAATTGTAAAATGGTCTTATGAATTAGCGATTTCGTTGTAATTCACATTCCAAGTAATACTCGGCATGCTAATTACGTTGCCGATTACCAAATTGCATTGTCTCTTATAGTTTCCGAGATATGGACTATCGACATCTTGCAATATTGGCTCTGCTTCTAACTTGGGCCAGAATTGTAAAATGGTCTTATGAAATAGCGATTTCGTTGTAATTCACATTCCAAGTAATATTCGGCATGCTGATTACGTTGCCGATTGCCATATTGCATTATCTCTTACAGTTTCCGAGATATGGACTATCGACATCTTGCATTATTGGCTCTGCTTCTAACATGGGCCAGAATTGTAAAATGGTCTTATGAATTAGCGATTTCGTTGTAATTCACATTCCAAGTAATATTCGGCATGCTAATTACGTTGCCGATTACCAAATTGCATTATCTCTTATAGTTTCCGAGATATGGACTATCGACATCTGACAATATTGGCTCTGCTTCTAACTTGGGTCAAAATTGTAAAATGGTCTTATGAATTAGCGATTTATGTCCAATTCACATTCCAAGTAATATTCGGCATGCTAATTACGTTGCCGATTTATTATTATTATCTCTTATAGTTTCCGAGATATGGACTATCGACATCTTGCAATATTGGCTCTGCTTCTAGCTTGGGCCAGAATTGTAAAATGGTCTTATGAATTAGCGATTTCGTTGTAATTCACATTCCAAGTAATATTCGGCATGCTAATTACGTTGCCGATTGCCAAATTGCATTGTCTCTTATAGTTTCCGAGATATGGACTATCGACATCTTGCAATATTGGCTCTGCTTCTAATTTGGGCCAGAATTGTAAAATGGTCTTATGAATTAGCGATTTCGTTGTAATTCACATTCCAAGTAATATTCGGCATGCTAATTACGTTGCCGATTGCCAAATTGCATTATCTCTTACAGTTTCCGAGATATGGACTATCGACATCTTGCAATATTGGCTCTGCTTCTAACTTGGGCCAGAATTGTAAAATGGTCTTATGAATTAGCGATTTCGTTGTAATTTACATTCCAAGTAATACTCGGCATGCTAATTACGTTGCCGATTACCAAATTGCATTATCTCTTATAGTTTCCGAGATATGGACTATCGACATCTGACAATATTGGCTCTGGTTCTAACTTGGGTCAAAATTGTAAAATGGTCTTATGAATTAGCGATTTATCTCCAATACACATTCCAAGTAATGTTCGGCATGCTAATTACGTTGCCGATTGCCAAATTGCATTATCTCTTATAGTTTCCGAGATATGGACTATCGACATCTTGCAATATTGTCTCTGCTTCTAACTTGGGCCAGAAATGTAAAATGGTCTTATGAATTAGCGATTTCGCTCCAATTCACATTCCAAGTAATATTCGGCATGCTAATTACGTTGCCGATTGCCAAATTGCATTATCTCTTATAGTTTCGGAGATATGGACTATCGACATCTTGCAATATTGGCTCTGCTTCTAACTTGAGCCAGAATTGTAAAATGGTCTTATGAATTAGCGATTTCGCTCCAATTCACATTCCAAGTAATATTCGGCATGCTAATTACGTTGCCGATTGCCAAATTGGATTATCTCTTATAGATTCCGAGATATAGACTATCGACATTTTACAATATTGTCTCTGCTTCTAACTTGGGTCAAAATGGTAAAATGGTCTTATGTATTAGCGATTTCGTTGTAATTCACATTCCAAGTAATATTTGGCATGGTAATTACGTTGCCGATTGCCAAATTACATTATCTCTTATAGTTTCGATATATGGACTATCGACATCTTGCAATATTGGCTCTGCTTCTAACTTGGGCCAGAATTGTAAAATGGTCTTATGAATTAGCGATTTCGTTCTAATTCACATTCCAAGTAATATTCGGCATGCTAATTACGTTGCCGATTGCCAAATTGCATTATCTCTTATAGTTTCCGAGATATGGACTATCGACATCTTGCAATATTGGCTGTGCTTCTAACTTGAGCCAGAAATGTAAAATGGTCTTATGAATTAGCGATTTCGCTGTAATTCACATTCCAAGTAATATTCGGCATGCTAATTACGTTGCCGATTGCCAAATTGCATTATCTCTTATAGTTTCCGAGATATGGACTATCGACATCTTGCAATATTGGCTCTGCTTCTAACTTGGGCCAGAATTGTAAAATGGTCTTATGAATTAGCGATTTCGTTGTAATTCACATTCCAAGTAATACTCGGCATGCTAATTACGTTGCCGATTACCAAATTGCATTATCTCTTATAGTTTCCGAGATATGGACTATCGACATCTGACAATATTGGCTCTGGTTCTAACTTGGGTCAAAATTGTAAAATGGTCTTATGAATTAGCGATTTATCTCCAATACACATTCCAAGTAATGTTCGGCATGCTAATTACGTTGCCGATTGCCAAATTGCATTATCTCTTATAGTTTCCGGGATATGGACTATCGACATCTTGCAATATTGGCTCTGCTTCTAACTTGGTCCAGAATTGTAAAATGGTCTTATGAATTAGCGATTTCGCTCCAATTCACATTCCAAGTAATATTCGGCATGCTAATTACGTTGCCGATTGCCAAATTGGATTATCTCTTATAGTTTCCGAGATATGGACTATCGAAATCTGATAATATTGTCTCTGCTTCTAACTTGGGCCAGAAATGTAAAATGGTCTTATGAATTAGCGATTTCGCTCCAATTCACATTCCAAGTAATATTCGGCATGCTAATTACGTTGCCGATTGCCAAATTGCATTATCTCATATAGTTTCGGAGATATGGACTATCGACATCTTGCAATATTGGCTCTGCTTCTAACTTGAGCCAGAATTGTAAAATGGTCTTATGAATTAGCGATTTCGCTCCAATTCACATTCCAAGTAATATTCGGCATGCTAATTACGTTGCTGATTGCCAAATTGGATTATCTCTTATAGTTTCCGAGATATGGACTATCGACATCTTGCAATATTGGCTCTGCTTCTAACTTGGGCCAGAATTGTAAATGGTCTTATGAATTAGCGATTTCGTTGTAATTCACATTCCAAGTAATATTCGGCATGCTAATTACGTTGCCGATTGCCAAATTGCATTATCTCTTAGAGTTTCCGAGATATAGACTATCGACATTTTACAATATTGTCTCTGCTTCTAACTTGGGTCAAAATGGTAAAATGGTCTTATGTATTAGCGATTTCGTTGTAATTCACATTCCAAGTAATATTTGGCATGGTAATTACGTTGCCGATTGCCCAATTGCATTATCTCTTATAGTTTCGATATATGGACTATCGACATCTTGCAATATTGGCTCTGCTTCTAACTTGGGCCAGAATTGTAAATGGTCTTATGAATTAGCGATTTCGTTGTAATTCACATTCCAAGTAATATTCGGCATGCTAATTACGTTGCCGATTGCCAAATTGCATTATCTCTTATAGTTTCCGAGATATAGACTATCGACATTTTACAATATTGTCTCTGCTTCTAACTTGGGTCAAAATGGTAAAATAGTCTTATGTATTAGCGATTTCGTTGTAATTCACATTCCAAGTAATATTCGGCATGGTAATTACGTTGCCGATTGCCAAATTGCATTATCTCTTATAGTTTCGATATATGGACTATCGACATCTTGCAATATTGGCTCTGCTTCTAACTTGGGCCAGAATTGTAAAATGGTCTTATGAATTAGCGATTTCGTTGTAATTCACATTCCAAGTAATATTCGGCATGCTAATTACGTTGCCGATTGCCAAATTGCATTATCTCTTATAGTTTCCGGGATATGGACTATCGACATCTTGCAATATTGGCTCTGCTTCTAACTTGGTCCAGAATTGTAAAATGGTTTTATGAATTAGCGATTTCGCTCCAATTCACATTCCAAGTAATATTCGGCATGCTAATTACGTTGCCGATTGCCAATTTGGATTATCTCTTATAGTTTCCGAGATATGGACTATCGAAATCTGATAATATTGTCTCTGCTTCTAACTTGGACCAGAAATGTAAAATGGTCTTATGAATTAGCGATTTCGCTCCAATTCACATTCCAAGTAATATTCGGCATGCTAATTACGTTGCCGATTGCCAAATTGCATTATCTCATATAGTTTCGGAGATATGGACTATCGACATCTTGCAATATTGGCTCTGCTTCTAACTTGAGCCAGAATTGTAAAATGGTCTTATGAATTAGCGATTTCGCTCCAATTCACATTCCAAGTAATATTCGGCATGCTAATTACGTTGCCGATTGCCAAATTGGATTATCTCTTATAGTTTCCGAGATATGGACTATCGACATCTTGCAATATTGGCTCTGCTTCTAACTTGGGCCAGAATTGTAAATGGTCTTATGAATTAGCGATTTCGTTGTAATTCACATTCCAAGTAATATTCGGCATGCTAATTACGTTGCCGATTGCCAAATTGCATTATCTCTTATAGTTTCCGAGATATAGACTATCGACATTTTACAATATTGTCTCTGCTTCTAACTTGGGTCAAAATGGTAAAATGGTCTTATGTATTAGCGATTTCGTTGTAATTCACATTCCAAGTAATATTTGGCATGGTAATTACGTTGCCGATTGCCAAATTGCATTATCTCTTATAGTTTCGATATATGGACTATCGACATCTTGCAATATTGGCTCTGCTTCTAACTTGGGCCAGAATTGTAAAATGGTCTTATGAATTAGCGATTTCGTTGTAATTCACATTCCAAGTAATATTCGGCATGCTAATTACTTTGCCGATTGCCAAATTGCATTATCTCTTATAGTTTCCGAGATATGGACTATCGACATCTTGCAATATTGGCTCTGCTTCTAACTTGATCCAGAAATGTAAAATGGTCTTATGAATTAGCGATTTCGCTGTAATTCACATTCCAAGTAATATTCGGCATGCTAATTACGTTGCCGATTGCCAAATTGCATTGTCTCTTATAGTTTCCGAGATATGGACTATCGACTTCTTGCAATATTGGCTCTGCTTCTAACTTGGGCCAGAATTGTAAAATGGTCTTATGAAATAGCGATTTCGTTGTAATTCACATTCCAAGTAATATTCGGCATGCTGATTACGTTGCCGACTGCCATATTGCATTATCTCTTATAGTTTCCGAGATATGGACTATCGACATCTTACAATATTGGCTCTGCTTCTAACATGGGCCAGAATTGTAAAATGGTCTTATGAATTAGCGATTTCGTTGTAATTCACATTCCAAGTAATATTCGACATGCTAATTACGTTGACGATTACCAAATTGCATTATCTCTTATAGTTTACGAGATATGGACTATCGACATCTGACAATATTGGCTCTGCTTCTAACTTGGGTCAAAATTGCAAAATGGTCTTATGAATTAGCGATTTATGTCCAATTCACATTCCAAGTAATATTCGGCATGCTAATTACGTTGCCGATTTATTATTATTATCTCTTATAGTTTCCGAGATATGGACTATCGACATCTTGCAATATTGGCTCTGCTTCTAACTTGGGCCAGAATTGTAAAATGGTCTTATGAATTAGCGATTTCGTTGTAATTCACATTCCAAGTAATATTCGGCATGCTAATTACGTTGTCGATTGCCAAATTGCATTACCTCTTATAGTTTCCGGGATATGGACTATCGACATCTTGCAATATTGGCTCTGCTTCTAAGTTGGGTCAAAATTGTAAAATGGTCTTATGAATTAGCGATTTCGTTGTAATTCACATTCCAAGTAATATTCGGCATGCTAATTACGTTGCCGATTGCCAAATTGCATTATCTCCTATAGTTTCCGAGATATGGACTATCGACATCTTGCAATATTGGCTCTGCTTCTAACTTGAGCCAGAATTGTAAAATGGTCATATGAATTAGAGATTTCGCTGTAATTCACATTCCAAGTAATATTCGGCATGCTAATTACGTTGCCGATTGCCAAATTGCATTATCTCTTATAGTTTCCGAGATATGGACTATCGACATCTTGCAATATTGGCTCTGCTTCTAGCTTGGGCCAGAATTGTAAAATGGTCTTATGAATTAGCGATTTCGTTGTAATTCACATTCCAAGTAATATTCGGCATGCTAATTACGTTGCCGATTGCCAAATTGCATTGTCTCTTATAGTTTCCGAGATATGGACTATCGACATCTTGCAAAATTGGCTCTGCTTCTAACTTGGGCCAGAATTGGAAAATGGTCTTATGAATTAGCGATTTCGTTGTAATTCACATTCCAAGTAATATTGGGCATGCTAATTAAGTTGCCGATTGCCAAATTGCGTTATCTCTTTTAGTTTCCGAGATATGGACTATCGACATCTTGCAATATTGGCTCTGCTTCTAACTTGGGCCAGAATTGTAAATGGTCTTATGAATTAGCGATTTCGTTGTAATTCACATTCCAAGTAATATTCGGCATGCTAATTACGTTGCCGATTGCCAAATTGCATTATCTCTTATAGTTTCCGAGATATAGACTATCGACATTTTACAATATTGTCTCTGCTTCTAACTTGGGTCAAAATGGTAAAATGGTCTTATGTATTAGCGATTTCGTTGTAATTCACATTCCAAGTAATATTCGGCATGGTAATTACGTTGCCGATTGCCAAATTGCATTATCTCTTATAGTTTCGATATATGGACTATCGACATCTTGCAATATTGGCTCTGCTTCTAACTTGGGCCAGAATTGTAAAATGGTCTTATGAATTAGCGATTTCGTTGTAATTCACATTCCAAGTAATATTCGGCATGCTAATTGCGTTGCCGATTGCCAAATTGCAATATCTCTTATAGTTTCCGAGATATGGACTATCGACATCTTGCAATATTGGCTCTGCTTCTAACTTGAGCCAGAAATGTAAAATGGTCTTATGAATTAGCGATTTCGCTGTAATTCACATTCCAAGTAATATTCGGCATGCTAATTACGTTGCCGATTGCCAAATTGCATTATCTCTTATAGTTTCCGAGATATGGACTATCGACATCTTGCAATATTGGCTCTGCTTCTAGCTTGGGCCAGAATTGTAAAAAGGTCTTATGAATAAGCGATTTCGCTGTAATTCACATTCCAAGTAATATTCGGCATGCTAATTACGTTGCCGATTGCCAAATTGCATTATCTCTTATAGTTTCCGAGATATGGACTATCGACATCTTGCAATATTGGCTCTGCTTCTAACTTGAGCCAGAAATGTAAAATGGTCTTATGAATTAGCGATTTCGCTCCAATTCACATTCCAAGTAATATTCGGCATGCTAATTACGTTGCCGATTGCCAAATTGCATTACCTCTTATAGTTTCCGGGATATGGACTATCGACATTTTACAATATTGGCTCTGGTTCTAACTTGGGTCAAAATTGTGAAATGGTCTTATGAATTAGCGATTTCGCTCCAATTCACATTCCAAGTAATATTCGGCATGCTAATTACGTTGCCGATTGCCAAATTGCACTATCTCTTATAGTTTCGGAGATATGGACTATCAATATCTTGCAATATTGGCTCTGCTTCTAACTTGGGCCAGAATTGTAAAATGGTCTTATGAATTAGCGATTTCGTTGTAATTCACATTCCAAGTAATATTGGGCATGCTAATTACGTTGCCGATTGCCAAATTGCGTTATCTCTTTTAGTTTCCGAGATATGGACTATCGACATCTTGCAATATTGGCTCTGCTTCTAACTTGGGCCAGAATTGTAAATGGTCTTATGAATTAGCGATTTCGTTGTAATTCACATTCCAAGTAATATTCGGCATGCTAATTACGTTGCCGATTGCCAAATTGCATTATCTCTTATAGTTTCCGAGATATAGACTATCGACATTTTACAATATTGTCTCTGCTTCTAACTTGGGTCAAAATGGTAAAATGGTCTTATGTATTAGCGATTTCGTTGTAATTCACATTCCAAGTAATATTCGACATGCTAATTACGTTGACGATTACCAAATTGCATTATCTCTTATAGTTTACGAGATATGGACTATCGACATCTGACAATATTGGCTCTGCTTCTAACTTGGGTCAAAATTGCAAAATGGTCTTATGAATTAGCGATTTATGTCCAATTCACATTCCAAGTAATATTCGGCATGCTAATTACGTTGCCGATTTATTATTATTATCTCTTATAGTTTCCGAGATATGGACTATCGACATCTTGCAATATTGGCTCTGCTTCTAACTTGGGTGAGAATTGTAAAATGGTCTTATGAATTAGCGATTTCGTTGTAATTCACATTCCAAGTAATATTCGGCATGCTAATTACGTTGTCGATTGCCAAATTGCATTACCTCTTATAGTTTCCGGGATATGGACTATCGACATCTTGCAATATTGGCTCTGCTTCTAAGTTGGGTCAAAATTGTAAAATGGTCTTATGAATTAGCGATTTCGTTGTAATTCACATTCCAAGTAATATTCGGCATGCTAATTACGTTGCCGATTGCCAAATTGCATTATCTCCTATAGTTTCCGAGATATGGACTATCGACATCTTGCAATATTGGCTCTGCTTCTAACTTGAGCCAGAATTGTAAAATGGTCATATGAATTAGAGATTTCGCTGTAATTCACATTCCAAGTAATATTCGGCATGCTAATTACGTTGCCGATTGCCAAATTGCATTATCTCTTATAGTTTCCGAGATATGGACTATCGACATCTTGCAATATTGGCTCTGCTTCTAGCTTGGGCCAGAATTGTAAAATGGTCTTATGAATTAGCGATTTCGTTGTAATTCACATTCCAAGTAATATTCGGCATGCTAATTACGTTGCCGATTGCCAAATTGCATTGTCTCTTATAGTTTCCGAGATATGGACTATCGACATCTTGCAAAATTGGCTCTGCTTCTAACTTGGGCCAGAATTGGAAAATGGTCTTATGAATTAGCGATTTCGTTGTAATTCACATTCCGAGTAATATTGGGCATGCTAATTAAGTTGCCGATTGCCAAATTGCGTTATCTCTTTTAGTTTCCGAGATATGGACTATCGACATCTTGCAATATTGGCTCTGCTTCTAACTTGGGCCAGAATTGTAAATGGTCTTATGAATTAGCGATTTCGTTGTAATTCACATTCCAAGTAATATTCGGCATGCTAATTACGTTGCCGATTGCCAAATTGCATTATCTCTTATAGTTTCCGAGATATAGACTATCGACATTTTACAATATTGTCTCTGCTTCTAACTTGGGTCAAAATGGTAAAATGGTCTTATGTATTAGCGATTTCGTTGTAATTCACATTCCAAGTAATATTCGGCATGGTAATTACGTTGCCGATTGCCAAATTGCATTATCTCTTATAGTTTCGATATATGGACTATCGACATCTTGCAATATTGGCTCTGCTTCTAACTTGGGCCAGAATTGTAAAATGGTCTTATGAATTAGCGATTTCGTTGTAATTCACATTCCAAGTAATATTCGGCATGCTAATTGCGTTGCCGATTGCCAAATTGCAATATCTCTTATAGTTTCCGAGATATGGACTATCGACATCTTGCAATATTGGCTCTGCTTCTAACTTGAGCCAGAAATGTAAAATGGTCTTATGAATTAGCGATTTCGCTGTAATTCACATTCCAAGTAATATTCGGCATGCTAATTACGTTGCCGATTGCCAAATTGCATTATCTCTTATAGTTTCCGAGATATGGACTATCGACATCTTGCAATATTGGCTCTGCTTCTAGCTTGGGCCAGAATTGTAAAAAGGTCTTATGAATAAGCGATTTCGCTGTAATTCACATTCCAAGTAATATTCGGCATGCTAATTACGTTGCCGATTGCCAAATTGCATTATCTCTTATAGTTTCCGAGATATGGACTATCGACATCTTGCAATATTGGCTCTGCTTCTAACTTGAGCCAGAAATGTAAAATGGTCTTATGAGTTAGCGATTTCGCTCCAATTCACATTCCAAGTAATATTCGGCATGCTAATTACGTTGCCGATTGCCAAATTGCATTACCTCTTATAGTTTCCGGGATATGGACTATCGACATTTTACAATATTGGCTCTGGTTCTAACTTGGGTCAAAATTGTGAAATGGTCTTATGAATTAGCGATTTCGCTCCAATTCACATTCCAAGTAATATTCGGCATGCTAATTACGTTGCCGATTGCCAAATTGCACTATCTCTTATAGTTTCGGAGATATGGACTATCAACATCTTGCAATATTGGCTCTGCTTCTAACTTGGGCCAGAATTGTAAAATGGTCTTATGAATTAGCGATTTCGTTGTAATTCACATTCCAAGTAATATTGGGCATGCTAATTACGTTGCCGATTGCCAAATTGCGTTATCTCTTTTAGTTTCCGAGATATGGACTATCGACATCTTGCAATATTGGCTCTGCTTCTAATTTGGGCCAGAATTGTAAATGGTCTTATGAATTAGCGATTTCGTTGTAATTCACATTCCAAGTAATATTCGGCATGCTAATTACGTTGCCGATTGCCAAATTGCATTATCTCTTATAGTTTCCGAGATATAGACTATCGACATTTTACAATATTGTCTCTGCTTCTAACTTGGGTCAAAATGGTAAAATGGTCTTATGTATTAGCGATTTCGTTGTAATTCACATTCCAAGTAATATTCGGCATGGTAATTACGTTGCCGATTGCCAAATTGCATTATCTCTTATAGTTTCGATATATGGACTATCGACATCTTGCAATATTGGCTCTGCTTCTAACTTGGGCCAGAATTGTAAAATGGACTTATGAATTAGCGATTTCGTTGTAATTCACATTCCAAGTAATATTCGGCATGCTAATTACGTTGCCGATTGCCAAATTGCATTATCTCTTATAGTTTCCGAGATATGGACTATCGACATCTTGCAATATTGGCTCTGCTTCTAACTTGAGCCAGAAATGTAAAATGGTCTTATGAATTAGCGATTTCGCTGTAATTCACATTCCAAGTAATATTCGGCATGCTAATTACGTTGCCGATTGCCAAATTGCATTATCTCTTATAGTTTCCGAGATATGGACTATCGACATCTTGCAATATTGGCTCTGCTTCTAGCTTGGGCCAGAATTGTAAAATGGTCCTATGAATTAGCGATTTCGTTGTAATTCACATTCCAAGTAATATTCGGCATGCTAATTACGTTGCCGATTGCCAAATTGCATTGTCTCTTATAGTTTCCGAGATATGGACTATCGACATCTTGCAATATTGGCTCTGCTTCTAACTTGGGCCAGAATTGTAAAATGGTCTTATGAAATAGCGATTTCGTTGTAATTCACATTCCAAGTAATATTCGGCATGCTGATTATGTTGCCGATTGCCATATTGCATTATCTCTTATAGTTTCCGAGATATGGACTATCGACATCTTGCAATATTGGCTCTGCTTCTAACTTGGGCCAGAATTGTAAATGGTCTTATGAATTAGCGATTTCGTTGTAATTCACATTCCAAGTAATATTCGGCATGCTAATTACGTTGCCGATTGCCAAATTGCATTATCTCTTATAGTTTCCGAGATATAGACTATCGACATTTTACAATATTGTCTCTGCTTCTAACTTGGGTCAAAATGGTAAAATGGTCTTATGTATTAGCGATTTCGTTGTAATTCACATTCCAAGTAATATTCGGCATGGTAATTACGTTGCCGATTGCCAAATTGCATTATCTCTTATAGTTTCGATATATGGACTATCGACATCTTGCAATATTGGCTCTGCTTCTAACTTGGGCCAGAATTGTACAATGGACTTATGAATTAGCGATTTCGTTGTAATTCACATTCCAAGTAATATTCGGCATGCTAATTACGTTGCCGATTGCCAAATTGCATTATCTCTTATAGTTTCCGAGATATGGACTATCGACATCTTGCAATATTGGCTCTGCTTCTAACTTGAGCCAGAAATGTAAAATGGTCTTATGAATTAGCGATTTCGCTGTAATTCACATTCCAAGTAATATTCGGCATGCTAATTACGTTGCCGATTGCCAAATTGCATTATCTCTTATAGTTTCCGAGATATGGACTATCGACATCTTGCAATATTGGCTCTGCTTCTAGCTTGGGCCAGAATTGTAAAATGGTCCTATGAATTAGCGATTTCGTTGTAATTCACATTCCAAGTAATATTCGGCATGCTGATTACGTTGCCGATTGCCAAATTGCATTGTCTCTTACAGTTTCCGAGATATGGACTATCGACATCTTGCAATATTGGCTCTGCTTCTAACTTGGGCCAGAATTGTAAAATGGTCTTATGAATTAGCGATTTCGTTGTAATTCACATTCCAAGTAATACTCGCCATGCTAATTACGTTGCCAATTACCAAATTGCATTATCTCTTATAGTTTCCGAGATATGGACTATCGACATCTGACAATATTGGCTCTGGTTCTAACTTGGGTCAAAATTGTAAAATGGTCTTATGAATTAGCGATTTATCTCCAATACACATTCCAAGTAATGTTCGGCATGCTAATTACGTTGCCGATTGCCAAATTGCATTATCTCTTATAGTTTCCGAGATATGGACTATCGACATCTTGCAATATTGGCTCTGCTTCTAACTTGGTCCAGAATTGTAAAATGGTCTTATGAATTAGCGATTTCGCTCCAATTCACATTCCAAGTAATATTCGGCATGCTAATTACGTTGCCGATTGCCAAATTGGATTATCTCTTATAGTTTCCGAGATATGGACTATCGACATCTGACAATATTGTCTCTGCTTCTAACTTGGGCCAGAAATGTAAAATGGTCTTATGAATTAGCGATTTCGCTCTAATTCACATTCCAAGTAATATTCGGCATGCTAATTACGTTGCCGATTGCCAAATTGCATTATCTCTTATAGTTTCAGAGATATGGATTATCGACATCTTGCAATATTGGCTCTGCTTCTAACTTGAGCCAGAATTGTAAAATGGTCTTATGAATTAGCGATTTCGCTCCAATTCACATTCCAAGTAATATTCGGCATGCTAATTACGTTGCCGATTGCCAAATTGGATTATCTCTTATAGTTTCCGAGATATGGACTATCGACATCTTGCAATATTGGCTCTGCTTCTAACTTGGGCCAGAATTGTAAATGGTCTTATGAATTAGCGATTTCGTTGTAATTCACATTCCAAGTAATATTCGGCATGCTAATTACGTTGCCGATTGCCAAATTGCATTATCTCTTATAGTTTCGGAGATATGGACTATCGACATCTTGCAATATTGGCTCTGCTTCTAACTTGAGCCAGAATTGTAAAATGGTCTTATGAATTAGCGATTTCGCTCCAATTCACATTCCCAGTAATATTCGGCATGCTAATTACGTTGCCGATTGCCAAATTGGATTATCTCTTATAGTTTCCGAGATATGGACTATCGACATCTTGCAATATTGGCTCTGCTTCTAACTTGAGCCAGAATTGTAAAATGGTCTTATGAATTAGCGATTTCGCTCCAATTCACATTCCAAGTAATATTCGGCATGCTAATTACGTTGCCGATTGCCAAATTGGATTATCTCTTATAGTTTCGATATATGGACTATCGACATCTTGCAATATTGGCTCTGCTTCTAACTTGGGCCAGAATTGTAAAATGGTCTTATGAATTAGCGATTTCGTTGTAGTTCACATTCCAAGTAATATTCGGCATGCTAATTACGTTGCCGATTGCCAAATTGCATTATCTCTTATAGTTTCCGAGATATGGACTATCGACATCTTGCAATATTGGCTCTGCTTCTAACTTGGGCCAGAATTGTAAAATGGTCTTATGAATTAGCGATTTCGTTGTAATTCACATTCCAAGTAATATTCGGCATGCTAATTACGTTGCCGATTGCCAAATTGCATTATCTCTTATAGTTTCCGAGATATGGACTATCGACATCTTGCAATATTGGCTCTGCTTCTAACTTGGGCCAGAATTGTAAAATGGTCTTATGAATTAGCGATTTCGTTGTAATTCACATTCCAAGTAATATTCGGCATGCTAATTACGTTGCCGATTGCCAAATTGCATTATCTCTTATAGTTTCCGAGATATGGACTATCGACATCTTGCAATATTGGCTCTGCTTCTAACTTGAGCCAGAAATGTAAAATGGTCTTATGAATTAACGATTTCGCTGTAATTCACATTCCAAGTAATATTCGGCATGCTAATTACGTTGCCGATTGCCAAATTGCATTATCTCTTATAGTTTCCGAGATATGGACTATCGACATCTTGCAATATTGGCTCTGTTTCTAGCTTGGGCCAGAATTGTAAAATGGTCTTATGAATTAGCGATTTCGTTGTAATTCACATTCCAAGTAATATTCGGCATGCTAATTACGTTGCCGATTGCCAAATTGCATTGTCTCTTATAGTTTCCGAGATATGGACTATCGACATCTTGCAATATTGGCTCTGCTTCTAACTTGGGCCAGAATTGTAAAATGGTCTTATGAAATAGCGATTTCGTTGTAATTCACATTCCAAGTAATATTCGGCATGCTGATTACGTTGCCGATTGCCATATTGCATTATCTCTTATAGTTTCCGAGATATGGACTATCGACATCTTGCAATATTGGCTCTGCTTCTAACATGGGCCAGAATTGTAAAATGGTCTTATGAATTAGCGATTTCGTTGTAATTTACATTCCAAGTAATATTCGGCATGCTAATTACGTTGCCGATTACCAAATTGCATTATCCCTTATAGTTTCCGAGATATGGACTATCGACATCTGACAATATTGGCTCTGCTTCTAACTTGGGTCAAAATTGTAAAATGGTCTTATGAATTAGCGATTTATGTCCAATTCACATTCCAAGTAATATTCGGCATGCTAATTACGTTGCCGATTTATTATTATTATCTCTTATAGTTTCCGAGGTATGGACTATCCACATCTTGCAATATTGGCTCTGCTTCTAACTTGGGCCAGAATTGTAAAATGGTCTTATGAATTAGCGATTTCGTTGTAATTCACATTCCAAGTAATATTCGGCATGCTAATTACGTTGCCGATTGCCAAATTGCATTACCTCTTATAGTTTCCGGGATATGGACTATCGACATCTTGCAATATTGACTCTGCTACTAACTTGGGTCAAAATTGTAAAATGGTCTTATGAATTAGCGATTTCGTTTTAATTCACATTCCAAGTAATATTCGGCATGCTAATTACGTTGCCGATTGCCAAATTGCATTATCTCTTATAGTTTCCGAGATATGGACTATCGACATCTTGCAATATTGGCTCTGCTTCTAACTTGAGCCAGAATTGTAAAATGGTCTTATGAATTAGAGATTTCGCTGTAATTCACATTCCAAGTAATATTCGGCATGCTAATGACGTTGCCGATTACCAAATTGCATTATCTCTTATAGTTTCCGAGATATGGACTATCGACATCTGACAATATTGGCTCTGCTTCTAACTTGGGTCAAAATTGTAAAATGGTCTTATGAATTAGCGATTTATGTCCAATTCACATTCCAAGTAATATTCGGCATGCTAATTACGTTGCCGATTGCCAAATTGGATTATCTCTTACAGTTTCCGAGATATGGACTATCGACATCTTGCAATATTGGCTCTGCTTCTAACTTGGGCCAGAATTGTAAAATGGTCTTATGAATTAGCGATTTCGTTGTAATTCACATTCCAAGTAATACTCGGCATGCTAATTACGTTGCCAATTACCAAATTGCATTATCTCTTATAGTTTCCGAGATATGGACTATCGACATCTGACAATATTGGCTCTGGTTCTAACTTGGGTCAAAATTGTAAAATGGTCTTATGAATTAGCGATTTATCTCCAATACACATTCCAAGTAATGTTCGGCATGCTAATTACGTTGCCGATTGCCAAATTGCATTATCTCTTATAGTTTCCGAGATATGGACTATCGACATCTTGCAATATTGGCTCTGCTTCTAACTTGGTCCAGAATTGTAAAATGGTCTTATGAATTAGCGATTTCGCTCCAATTCACATTCCAAGTAATATTCGGCATGCTAATTACGTTGCCGATTGCCAAATTGGATTATCTCTTATAGTTTCCGAGATATGGACTATCGACATCTGACAATAATGTCTCTGCTTCTAACTTGGGCCAGAAATGTAAAATGGTCTTATGAATTAGCGATTTCGCTCTAATTCACATTCCAAGTAATATTCGGCATGCTAATTACGTTGCCGATTGCCAAATTGCATTATCTCTTATAGTTTCAGAGATATGGATTATCGACATCTTGCAATATTGGCTCTGCTTCTAACTTGAGCCAGAATTGTAAAATGGTCTTATGAATTAGCGATTTCGTTGTAATTCACATTCCAAGTAATACTCGGCATGCTAATTACGTTGCCAATTACCAAATTGCATTATCTCTTATAGTTTCCGAGATATGGACTATCGACATCTGACAATATTGGCTCTGGTTCTAACTTGGGTCAAAATTGTAAAATGGTCTTATGAATTAGCGATTTATCTCCAATACACATTCCAAGTAATGTTCGGCATGCTAATTACGTTGCCGATTGCCAAATTGCATTATCTCTTATAGTTTCCGAGATATGGACTATCGACATCTTGCAATATTGGCTCTGCTTCTAACTTGGGCCAGAATTGTAAAATGGTCTTATGAATTAGCGATTTCGCTCCAATTCACATTCCAAGTAATATTCGGCATGCTAATTACGTTGCCGATTGCCAAATTGGATTATCTCTTATAGTTTCCGAGATATGGACTATCGACATCTGACAATATTGTCTCTGCTTCTAACTTGGGCCAGAAATGTAAAATGGTCTTATGAATTAGCGATTTCGCTCTAATTCACATTCCAAGTAATATTCGGCATGCTAATTACGTTGCCGATTGCCAAATTGCATTATCTCTTATAGTTTCAGAGATATGGATTATCGACATCTTGCAATATTGGCTCTGCTTCTAACTTGAGCCAGAATTGTAAAATGGTTTTATGAATTAGCGATTTCGCTCCAATTCACATTCCAAGTAATATTCGGCATGCTAATTACGTTGCCGATTGCCAAATTGGATTATCTCTTATAGTTTCCGAGATATGGACTATCGACATCTTGCAATATTGGCTCTGCTTCTAACTTGGGCCAGAATTGTAAATGGTCTTATGAATTAGCGATTTCGTTGTAATTCACATTCCAAGTAATATTCGGCATGCTAATTACGTTGCCGATTGCCAAATTGCATTATCTCTTATAGTTTCCGAGATATGGACTATCGACATCTTGCAATATTGGCTCTGCTTCTAACTTGGGCCAGAATTGTAAATGGTCTTATGAATTAGCGATTTCGTTGTAATTCACATTCCAAGTAATATTCGGCATGCTAATTACGTTGCCGATTGCCAAATTGCATTATCTCTTATAGTTTCGGAGATATGGACTATCGACATCTTGCAATATTGGCTCTGCTTCTAACTTGAGCCAGAATTGTAAAATGGTCTTATGAATTAGCGATTTCGCTCCAATTCACATTCCCAGTAATATTCGGCATGCTAATTACGTTGCCGATTGCCAAATTGGATTATCTCTTATAGTTTCCGAGATATGGACTATCGACATCTTGCAATATTGGCTCTGCTTCTAACTTGAGCCAGAATTGTAAAATGGTCTTATGAATTAGCGATTTCGCTCCAATTCACATTCCAAGTAATATTCGGCATGCTAATTACGTTGCCGATTGCCAAATTGGATTATCTCTTATAGTTTCGATATATGGACTATCGACATCTTGCAATATTGGCTCTGCTTCTAACTTGGGCCAGAATTGTAAAATGGTCTTATGAATTAGCGATTTCGTTGTAGTTCACATTCCAAGTAATATTCGGCATGCTAATTACGTTGCCGATTGCCAAATTGCATTATCTCTTATAGTTTCCGAGATATGGACTATCGACATCTTGCAATATTGGCTCTGCTTCTAACTTGGGCCAGAATTGTAAAATGGTCTTATGAATTAGCGATTTCGTTGTAATTCACATTCCAAGTAATATTCGGCATGCTAATTACGTTGCCGATTGCCAAATTGCATTATCTCTTATAGTTTCCGAGATATGGACTATCGACATCTTGCAATATTGGCTCTGCTTCTAACTTGGGCCAGAATTGTAAAATGGTCTTATGAATTAGCGATTTCGTTGTAATTCACATTCCAAGTAATATTCGGCATGCTAATTACGTTGCCGATTGCCAAATTGCATTATCTCTTATAGTTTCCGAGATATGGACTATCGACATCTTGCAATATTGGCTCTGCTTCTAACTTGAGCCAGAAATGTAAAATGGTCTTATGAATTAACGATTTCGCTGTAATTCACATTCCAAGTAATATTCGGCATGCTAATTACATTGCCGGTTGCCAAATTGCATTATCTCTTATAGTTTCCGAGATATGGACTATCGACATCTTGCAATATTGGCTCTGTTTCTAGCTTGGGCCAGAATTGTAAAATGGTCTTATGAATTAGCGATTTCGTTGTAATTCACATTCCAAGTAATATTCGGCATGCTAATTACGTTGCCGATTGCCAAATTGCATTGTCTCTTATAGTTTCCGAGATATGGACTATCGACATCTTGCAATATTGGCTCTGCTTCTAACTTGGGCCAGAATTGTAAAATGGTCTTATGAAATAGCGATTTCGTTGTAATTCACATTCCAAGTAATATTCGGCATGCTGATTACGTTGCCGATTGCCATATTGCATTATCTCTTATAGTTTCCGAGATATGGACTATCGACATCTTGCAATATTGGCTCTGCTTCTAACATGGGCCAGAATTGTAAAATGGTCTTATGAATTAGCGATTTCGTTGTAATTTACATTCCAAGTAATATTCGGCATGCTAATTACGTTGCCGATTACCAAATTGCATTATCTCTTATAGTTTCCGAGATATGGACTATCGACATCTGACAATATTGGCTCTGCTTCTAACTTGGGTCAAAATTGTAAAATGGTCTTATGAATTAGCGATTTATGTCCAATTCACATTCCAAGTAATATTCGGCATGCTAATTACGTTGCCGATTTATTATTATTATCTCTTATAGTTTCCGAGGTATGGGCTATCCACATCTTGCAATATTGGCTCTGCTTCTAACTTGGGCCAGAATTGTAAAATGGTCTTATGAATTAGCGATTTCGTTGTAATTCACATTCCAAGTAATATACGGCATGCTAATTACGTTGCCGATTGCCAAATTGCATTACCTCTTATAGTTTCCGGGATATGGACTATCGACATCTTGCAATATTGACTCTGCTTCTAACTTGGGTCAAAATTGTAAAATGGTCTTATGAATTAGCGATTTCGTTTTAATTCACATTCCAAGTAATATTCGGCATGCTAATTACGTTGCCGATTGCCAAATTGCATTATCTCTTATAGTTTCCGAGATATGGACTATCGACATCTTGCAATATTGGCTCTGCTTCTAACTTGAGCCAGAATTGTAAAATGGTCTTATGAATTAGAGATTTCGCTGTAATTCACATTCCAAGTAATATTCGGCATGCTAATTACGTTGCCGATTGCCAAATTGCATTATCTCTTATAGTTTCCGAGATATGGACTATCGACATCTTGCAATATTGGCTCTGCTTCTAGCTTGGGCCAGAATTGTAAAATGGTCTTATGAATTAGCGATTTCGTTGTAATTCACATTCCAAGTAATATTCGGCATGCTAATTACGTTGCCGATTGCCAAATTGCATTGTCTCTTATAGTTTCCGAGATATGGACTATCGACATCTTGCAATATTGGCTCTGCTTCTAACTTGGGCCAGAATTGTAAAATGGTCTTATGAATTAGCGATTTCGTTGTAATTCACATTCCAAGTAATGTTCGGCATGCTAATTACGTTGCTGATTGCCAAATTGCATTATCTCTTATAGTTTCCGAGATATGGACTATCGACATCTTGCAATATTGGCTCTGCTTCTAACTTGGTCCAGAATTGTAAGATGGTCTTATGAATTAGCGATTTCGCTCCAATTCACATTCAGAGTAATATTCGGCATGCTAATTACGTTGCCGATTGCCAAATTGGATTATCTCTTATAGTTTCCGAGATATGGACTATCGACATCTGACAATATTGTCTCTGCTTCTAACTTGGGCCAGAAATGTTAAATGGTCTTATGAATTAGCGATTTCGCTCCAATTCACATTCCAAGTAATATTCGGCATGCTAATTACGTTGCCGATTGCCAAATTGCATTATCTCTTATAGTTTCGGAGATATGGACTATCGACATCTTGCAATATTGGCTCTGCTTCTAACTTGGGCCAGAATTGTAAATGGTCTTATGAATTAGCGATTTCGTTGTAATTCACATTCCAAGTAATATTCGGCATGCTAATTACGTTGCCGATTGCCAAATTGCATTATCTCTTATAGTTTCGGAGATATGGACTATCGACATCTTGCAATATTGGCTCTGCTTCTAACTTGAGCCAGAATTGTAAAATGGTCTTATGAATTAGCGATTTCGCTCCAATTCACATTCCCAGTAATATTCGGCATGCTAATTACGTTGCCGATTGTCAAATTGGATTATCTCTTATAGTTTCCGAGATATGGACTATCGACATCTTGCAATATTAGCTCTGCTTCTAACATGGGCCAGAAATGTAAAATGGTCTTATGAATAAGCGATTTCGCTCCAATTCACATTCCAAGTAATATTCGGCATGCTAATTACGTTGCCGACGGCCAAATTGCATTATCTCTTATAGTTTCCGAGATATGGACTATCGACATTTTACAATATTGGCTCTGCTTCTAACTTGGGCCAGAAATGTAAAATGGTCTTATGAATTAGCGATTTCGCTCCAATTCACATTCCAAGTAATATTCGGCATGCTAATTACGTTGCCGATGACCAAATTGCATTATCTCTTATAGTTTCCGAGATATGGACTATCGACATCTTGCAATATTGGCTCTGCTTCTAACTTGGGCCAGAAATGTAAAATGGTCTTATGAATTAGCGATTTCGTTGTAATTCACATTCCAAGTAATATTCGGCATGCTAATTACGTTGCCGATTGCCAAATTGCATTATCTCTTATAGTTTCTGAGATATGGACTATCGACATTTTACAATATTGGCTCTGCTTCTAACTTGGGTCAAAATTGTAATATGGTCTTATGAATTAGCGATTTCGTTGTAATTCACATTCCAAGTAATATTCGGCATGCTAATTACGTTGCCGATTGCCTAATTGCATTATCTCTTATATTTTCCGACATATGGACTATCGACATCTTGCAATATTGGCTCTGCTTCTAACTTGAGCCAGAATTGTAAAATGGTCTTATGAATTAGCGATTTCGTTGTAATTCACATTCCAAGTAATATTCGGCATGCTAATTACACTGCCGATGGCCAAATTGCATTATCTCTTATAGTTTCCGAGATATGGACTATCGACATTTTACAATATTGGCTCTGCTTCTAACTTGGGTAAAAATTCTAAAATGGTCTTATGAATTAGCGATTTCGCTCCAATTCACATTCCAAGTAATATTCGGCATGCTAATTACGTTGCCGATGGCCAAATTGCATTATCTCTTATAGTTTCCGAGATATGGACTATCGACATCTTGCAATATTGGCTCTGCTTCTAACTTGGGCCAGAAATGTAAAATGGTCTTATGAATTAGCGATTTCGCTCCAATTCAAATTCCAAATAATATTCGGCATGCTAATTACGTTGCCGATGGCCAAATTGCATTATCTCTTATAGTTTCCGAGATATGGAGTATCGACATCTTGCAATATTGGCTCCGCTTCTAACTTGAGCCAGAATTGTAAAATGGTCTTATGAATTAGCGATTTCGTTGTAATTCACATTCCAAGTAATATTCGGCATGCTAATTAAATTGCCGATGGCAAAATTGCATTATCTCTTATAGTTTCCGAGATATGGACTATCGACATCTTGCAATATTGGCTCTGCTTCTAACTTGAGCCAGAATTGTAAAATGGTCTTATGAATTAGCGATTTCGCTGTAATTCACATTCCAAGTAATATTCGGCATGCTAATCACACTGCCGATTGCCAAATTGCATTATCTCTTATAGTTTCCGAGATATGGACTATCGACATTTTACAATATTGGCTCTGCTTCTAACTTGGGTAAAAATTCTAAAATGGTCTTATGAATTAGCGATTTCGCTCCAATTCACATTATAAGTAATATTCGGCATGCTAACTACGTTGCCGATGGCCAAATTGCATTATCTCTTATAGTTTCCGAGATATGGACTATCGACATCTTGCAATATTAGCTCTGCTTCTAACTTGGGCCAGAAATGTAAAATGATCTTATGAATAAGCGATTTCGCTCCAATTCACATTCCAAGTAATATTCGGCATGCTAATTACGTTGCCGATGGCCAAATTGCATTATCTCTTATAGTTTCCGAGATATGGACTATCGACATCTTGCAATATTGGCTCTGCTTCTAACTTGGGTAAAAATTCTAAAATGGTCTTATGAATTAGCGATTTCGCTCCAATTCACATTATAAGTAATATTCGGCATGCCAACTACGTTGCCGATGGCCAAATTGCATTATCTCTTATAGTTTCCGAGATATGGATTATAGACATCTTGCAATATTAGCTCTGCTTCTAACTTGGGCCAGAAATGTGAAATGGTCTTATGAATAAGCGATTTCGCTCCAATTCACATTCCAAGTAATATTCAGCATGCTAATTACGTTGCCGATGGCCAAATTGCATTATCTCTTATAGTTTCCGAGATATGGAGTATCGACATCTTGCAATATTGGCTCCGCTTCTAACTTGAGCCAGAATTGTAAAATGGTCTTATGAATTAGCGATTTCGTTGTAATTCACATTCCAAGTAATATTCGGCATGCTAATTAAATTGCCGATGGCAAAATTGCATTATCTCTTATAGTTTCCGAGATATGGACTATCGACATCTTGCAATATTGGCTCTGCTTCTAACTTGAGCCAGAATTGTAAAATGGTCTTATGAATTAGCGATTTCGCTGTAATTCACATTCCAAGTAATATTCGGCATGCTAATCACACTGCCGATGGCCAAATTGCATTATCTCTTATAGTTTCCGAGATATGGACTATCGACATCTTGCAATATTAGCTCTGCTTCTAACTTGGGCCAGAAATGTAAAATGGTCTTATGAATAAGCGATTTCGCTCCAATTCACATTCCAAGTAATATTCGGCATGCTAATTACGTTGCCGATGGCCAAATTGCATTATCTCTTATAGTTTCCGAGATATGGACTATCGACATCTTGCAATATTGGCTCTGCTTCTAACTTGGGCCAGAAATGTGAAATGGTCTTATGAATAAGCGATTTCGCTCCAATTCACATTCCAAGTAATATTCGGCATGCTAATTACGTTGCCGATGGCCAAATTGCATTATCTCTTATAGTTTCCGAGATATGGACTATCGACATCTTGCAATATTGGCTCTGCTTCTAACTTGGGTAAAAATTCTAAAATGGTCTTATGAATTAGCGATTTCGCTCCAATTCACATTATAAGTAATATTCGGCATGCTAACTACGTTGCCGATGGCCAAATTGCATTATCTCTTATAGTTTCCGAGATATGGACTATCGACATCTTGCAATATTGGCTCTGCTTCTAACTTGGGCCAGAATTGTAAATGGTCTTATGAATTAGCGATTTCGTTGTAATTCACATTCCAAGTAATATTCGGCATGCTAATTAAATTGCCGATGGCAAAATTGCATTATCTCTTATAGTTTCCGAGATATGGACTATCGACATCTTGCAATATTGGCTCTGCTTCTAACTTGAGCCAGAATTGTAAAATGGTCTTATGAATTAGCGATTTCGCTGTAATTCACATTCCAAGTAATATTCGGCATGCTAATCACACTGCCGATGGCCAAATTGCATTATCTCTTATAGTTTCCGAGATATGGACTATCGACATTTTACAATATTGGCTCTGCTTCTAACTTGGGTAAAAATTCTAAAATGGCCTTATGAATTAGCGATTTCGCTCCAATTCACATTATAAGTAATATTCGGCATGCTAACTACGTTGCCGATGGCCAAATTGCATTATCTCTTATAGTTTCCGAGATATGGACTATCGACATCTTGCAATATTAGCTCTGCTTCTAACTTGGGCCAGAAATGTAAAATGGTCTTATGAATAAGCGATTTCGCTCCAATTCACATTCCAAGTAATATTCGGCATGCTAATTACGTTGCCGATGGCCAAATTGCATTATCTCTTATAGTTTCCGAGATATGGACTATCGACATCTTGCAATATTGGCTCTGCTTCTAACTTGGTCCAGAATTGTAAAATGGTCTTATGAATTAGCGATTTCGCTCCAATTCACATTCCAAGTAATATTCGGCATGCTAATTACGTTGCCGATTGCCAAATTGGATTATCTCTTATAGTTTCCGAGATATGGACTATCGACATCTGACAATATTGTCTCTGCTTCTAACTTGGGCCAGAAATGTAAAATGGTCTTATGAATTAGCGATTTCGCTCTAATTCACATTCCAAGTAATATTCGGCATGCTAATTACGTTGCCGATTGCCAAATTGCATTATCTCTTATAGTTTCAGAGATATGGATTATCGACATCTTGCAATATTGGCTCTGCTTCTAACTTGAGCCAGAATTGTAAAATGGTTTTATGAATTAGCGATTTCGCTCCAATTCACATTCCAAGTAATATTCGGCATGCTAATTACGTTGCCGATTGCCAAATTGGATTATCTCTTATAGTTTCCGAGATATGGACTATCGACATCTTGCAATATTGGCTCTGCTTCTAACTTGGGCCAGAATTGTAAATGGTCTTATGAATTAGCGATTTCGTTGTAATTCACATTCCAAGTAATATTCGGCATGCTAATTACGTTGCCGATTGCCAAATTGCATTATCTCTTATAGTTTCCGAGATATGGACTATCGACATCTTGCAATATTGGCTCTGCTTCTAACTTGGGCCAGAATTGTAAATGGTCTTATGAATTAGCGATTTCGTTGTAATTCACATTCCAAGTAATATTCGGCATGCTAATTACGTTGCCGATTGCCAAATTGCATTATCTCTTATAGTTTCGGAGATATGGACTATCGACATCTTGCAATATTGGCTCTGCTTCTAACTTGAGCCAGAATTGTAAAATGGTCTTATGAATTAGCGATTTCGCTCCAATTCACATTCCCAGTAATATTCGGCATGCTAATTACGTTGCCGATTGCCAAATTGGATTATCTCTTATAGTTTCCGAGATATGGACTATCGACATCTTGCAATATTGGCTCTGCTTCTAACTTGAGCCAGAATTGTAAAATGGTCTTATGAATTAGCGATTTCGCTCCAATTCACATTCCAAGTAATATTCGGCATGCTAATTACGTTGCCGATTGCCAAATTGGATTATCTCTTATAGTTTCGATATATGGACTATCGACATCTTGCAATATTGGCTCTGCTTCTAACTTGGGCCAGAATTGTAAAATGGTCTTATGAATTAGCGATTTCGTTGTAGTTCACATTCCAAGTAATATTCGGCATGCTAATTACGTTGCCGATTGCCAAATTGCATTATCTCTTATAGTTTCCGAGATATGGACTATCGACATCTTGCAATATTGGCTCTGCTTCTAACTTGGGCCAGAATTGTAAAATGGTCTTATGAATTAGCGATTTCGTTGTAATTCACATTCCAAGTAATATTCGGCATGCTAATTACGTTGCCGATTGCCAAATTGCATTATCTCTTATAGTTTCCGAGATATGGACTATCGACATCTTGCAATATTGGCTCTGCTTCTAACTTGGGCCAGAATTGTAAAATGGTCTTATGAATTAGCGATTTCGTTGTAATTCACATTCCAAGTAATATTCGGCATGCTAATTACGTTGCCGATTGCCAAATTGCATTATCTCTTATAGTTTCCGAGATATGGACTATCGACATCTTGCAATATTGGCTCTGCTTCTAACTTGAGCCAGAAATGTAAAATGGTCTTATGAATTAACGATTTCGCTGTAATTCACATTCCAAGTAATATTCGGCATGCTAATTACATTGCCGGTTGCCAAATTGCATTATCTCTTATAGTTTCCGAGATATGGACTATCGACATCTTGCAATATTGGCTCTGTTTCTAGCTTGGGCCAGAATTGTAAAATGGTCTTATGAATTAGCGATTTCGTTGTAATTCACATTCCAAGTAATATTCGGCATGCTAATTACGTTGCCGATTGCCAAATTGCATTGTCTCTTATAGTTTCCGAGATATGGACTATCGACATCTTGCAATATTGGCTCTGCTTCTAACTTGGGCCAGAATTGTAAAATGGTCTTATGAAATAGCGATTTCGTTGTAATTCACATTCCAAGTAATATTCGGCATGCTGATTACGTTGCCGATTGCCATATTGCATTATCTCTTATAGTTTCCGAGATATGGACTATCGACATCTTGCAATATTGGCTCTGCTTCTAACATGGGCCAGAATTGTAAAATGGTCTTATGAATTAGCGATTTCGTTGTAATTTACATTCCAAGTAATATTCGGCATGCTAATTACGTTGCCGATTACCAAATTGCATTATCTCTTATAGTTTCCGAGATATGGACTATCGACATCTGACAATATTGGCTCTGCTTCTAACTTGGGTCAAAATTGTAAAATGGTCTTATGAATTAGCGATTTATGTCCAATTCACATTCCAAGTAATATTCGGCATGCTAATTACGTTGCCGATTTATTATTATTATCTCTTATAGTTTCCGAGGTATGGGCTATCCACATCTTGCAATATTGGCTCTGCTTCTAACTTGGGCCAGAATTGTAAAATGGTCTTATGAATTAGCGATTTCGTTGTAATTCACATTCCAAGTAATATACGGCATGCTAATTACGTTGCCGATTGCCAAATTGCATTACCTCTTATAGTTTCCGGGATATGGACTATCGACATCTTGCAATATTGACTCTGCTTCTAACTTGGGTCAAAATTGTAAAATGGTCTTATGAATTAGCGATTTCGTTTTAATTCACATTCCAAGTAATATTCGGCATGCTAATTACGTTGCCGATTGCCAAATTGCATTATCTCTTATAGTTTCCGAGATATGGACTATCGACATCTTGCAATATTGGCTCTGCTTCTAACTTGAGCCAGAATTGTAAAATGGTCTTATGAATTAGAGATTTCGCTGTAATTCACATTCCAAGTAATATTCGGCATGCTAATTACGTTGCCGATTGCCAAATTGCATTATCTCTTATAGTTTCCGAGATATGGACTATCGACATCTTGCAATATTGGCTCTGCTTCTAGCTTGGGCCAGAATTGTAAAATGGTCTTATGAATTAGCGATTTCGTTGTAATTCACATTCCAAGTAATATTCGGCATGCTAATTACGTTGCCGATTGCCAAATTGCATTGTCTCTTATAGTTTCCGAGATATGGACTATCGACATCTTGCAATATTGGCTCTGCTTCTAACTTGGGCCAGAATTGTAAAATGGTCTTATGAATTAGCGATTTCGTTGTAATTCACATTCCAAGTAATGTTCGGCATGCTAATTACGTTGCTGATTGCCAAATTGCATTATCTCTTATAGTTTCCGAGATATGGACTATCGACATCTTGCAATATTGGCTCTGCTTCTAACTTGGTCCAGAATTGTAAGATGGTCTTATGAATTAGCGATTTCGCTCCAATTCACATTCAGAGTAATATTCGGCATGCTAATTACGTTGCCGATTGCCAAATTGGATTATCTCTTATAGTTTCCGAGATATGGACTATCGACATCTGACAATATTGTCTCTGCTTCTAACTTGGGCCAGAAATGTAAAATGGTCTTATGAATTAGCGATTTCGCTCCAATTCACATTCCAAGTAATATTCGGCATGCTAATTACGTTGCCGATTGCCAAATTGCATTATCTCTTATAGTTTCGGAGATATGGACTATCGACATCTTGCAATATTGGCTCTGCTTCTAACTTGGGCCAGAATTGTAAATGGTCTTATGAATTAGCGATTTCGTTGTAATTCACATTCCAAGTAATATTCGGCATGCTAATTACGTTGCCGATTGCCAAATTGCATTATCTCTTATAGTTTCGGAGATATGGACTATCGACATCTTGCAATATTGGCTCTGCTTCTAACTTGAGCCAGAATTGTAAAATGGTCTTATGAATTAGCGATTTCGCTCCAATTCACATTCCCAGTAATATTCGGCATGCTAATTACGTTGCCGATTGCCAAATTGGATTATCTCTTATAGTTTCCGAGATATGGACTATCGACATCTTGCAATATTAGCTCTGCTTCTAACATGGGCCAGAAATGTAAAATGGTCTTATGAATAAGCGATTTCGCTCCAATTCACATTCCAAGTAATATTCGGCATGCTAATTACGTTGCCGACGGCCAAATTGCATTATCTCTTATAGTTTCCGAGATATGGACTATCGACATTTTACAATATTGGCTCTGCTTCTAACTTGGGCCAGAAATGTAAAATGGTCTTATGAATTAGCGATTTCGCTCCAATTCACATTCCAAGTAATATTCGGCATGCTAATTACGTTGCCGATGACCAAATTGCATTATCTCTTATAGTTTCCGAGATATGGACTATCGACATCTTGCAATATTGGCTCTGCTTCTAACTTGGGCCAGAAATGTAAAATGGTCTTATGAATTAGCGATTTCGTTGTAATTCACATTCCAAGTAATATTCGGCATGCTAATTACGTTGCCGATTGCCAAATTGCATTATCTCTTATAGTTTCTGAGATATGGACTATCGACATTTTACAATATTGGCTCTGCTTCTAACTTGGGTCAAAATTGTAATATGGTCTTATGAATTAGCGATTTCGTTGTAATTCACATTCCAAGTAATATTCGGCATGCTAATTACGTTGCCGATTGCCTAATTGCATTATCTCTTATATTTTCCGACATATGGACTATCGACATCTTGCAATATTGGCTCTGCTTCTAACTTGAGCCAGAATTGTAAAATGGTCTTATGAATTAGCGATTTCGTTGTAATTCACATTCCAAGTAATATTCGGCATGCTAATTACACTGCCGATGGCCAAATTGCATTATCTCTTATAGTTTCCGAGATATGGACTATCGACATTTTACAATATTGGCTCTGCTTCTAACTTGGGTAAAAATTCTAAAATGGTCTTATGAATTAGCGATTTCGCTCCAATTCACATTCCAAGTAATATTCGGCATGCTAATTACGTTGCCGATGGCCAAATTGCATTATCTCTTATAGTTTCCGAGATATGGACTATCGACATCTTGCAATATTGGCTCTGCTTCTAACTTGGGCCAGAAATGTAAAATGGTCTTATGAATTAGCGATTTCGCTCCAATTCAAATTCCAAATAATATTCGGCATGCTAATTACGTTGCCGATGGCCAAATTGCATTATCTCTTATAGTTTCCGAGATATGGAGTATCGACATCTTGCAATATTGGCTCCGCTTCTAACTTGAGCCAGAATTGTAAAATGGTCTTATGAATTAGCGATTTCGTTGTAATTCACATTCCAAGTAATATTCGGCATGCTAATTAAATTGCCGATGGCAAAATTGCATTATCTCTTATAGTTTCCGAGATATGGACTATCGACATCTTGCAATATTGGCTCTGCTTCTAACTTGAGCCAGAATTGTAAAATGGTCTTATGAATTAGCGATTTCGCTGTAATTCACATTCCAAGTAATATTCGGCATGCTAATCACACTGCCGATTGCCAAATTGCATTATCTCTTATAGTTTCCGAGATATGGACTATCGACATTTTACAATATTGGCTCTGCTTCTAACTTGGGTAAAAATTCTAAAATGGTCTTATGAATTAGCGATTTCGCTCCAATTCACATTATAAGTAATATTCGGCATGCTAACTACGTTGCCGATGGCCAAATTGCATTATCTCTTATAGTTTCCGAGATATGGACTATCGACATCTTGCAATATTAGCTCTGCTTCTAACTTGGGCCAGAAATGTAAAATGATCTTATGAATAAGCGATTTCGCTCCAATTCACATTCCAAGTAATATTCGGCATGCTAATTACGTTGCCGATGGCCAAATTGCATTATCTCTTATAGTTTCCGAGATATGGACTATCGACATCTTGCAATATTGGCTCTGCTTCTAACTTGGGTAAAAATTCTAAAATGGTCTTATGAATTAGCGATTTCGCTCCAATTCACATTATAAGTAATATTCGGCATGCCAACTACGTTGCCGATGGCCAAATTGCATTATCTCTTATAGTTTCCGAGATATGGATTATAGACATCTTGCAATATTAGCTCTGCTTCTAACTTGGGCCAGAAATGTGAAATGGTCTTATGAATAAGCGATTTCGCTCCAATTCACATTCCAAGTAATATTCAGCATGCTAATTACGTTGCCGATGGCCAAATTGCATTATCTCTTATAGTTTCCGAGATATGGAGTATCGACATCTTGCAATATTGGCTCCGCTTCTAACTTGAGCCAGAATTGTAAAATGGTCTTATGAATTAGCGATTTCGTTGTAATTCACATTCCAAGTAATATTCGGCATGCTAATTAAATTGCCGATGGCAAAATTGCATTATCTCTTATAGTTTCCGAGATATGGACTATCGACATCTTGCAATATTGGCTCTGCTTCTAACTTGAGCCAGAATTGTAAAATGGTCTTATGAATTAGCGATTTCGCTGTAATTCACATTCTAAGTAATATTCGGCATGCTAATTACACTGCCGATGGCCAAATTGCATTATCTCTTATAGTTTCCGAGATATGGACTATCGACATTTTACAATATTGGCTCTGCTTCTAACTTGGGTAAAAATTCTAAAATGGCCTTATGAATTAGCGATTTCGCTCCAATTCACATTATAAGTAATATTCGGCATGCTAACTACGTTGCCGATGGCCAAATTGCATTATCTCTTATAGTTTCCGAGATATGGACTATCGACATCTTGCAATATTAGCTCTGCTTCTAACTTGGGCCAGAAATGTAAAATGGTCTTATGAATAAGCGATTTCGCTCCAATTCACATTCCAAGTAATATTCGGCATGCTAATTACGTTGCCGATGGCCAAATTGCATTATCTCTTATAGTTTCCGAGATATGGACTATCGACATCTTGCAATATTGGCTCTGCTTCTAACTTGGGCCAGAAATGTAAAATGGTCTTATGAATTAGCGATTTCGTTGTAATTCACATTCCAAGTAATATTCGGCATGCTAATTACGTTGCCGATTGCCAAATTGCATTATCTCTTATAGTTTCTGAGACATGGACTATCGACATTTTACAATATTGGCTCTGCTTCTAACTTGGGCCAGAAATGTGAAATGGTCTTATGAATAAGCGATTTCGCTCCAATTCACATTCCAAGTAATATTCGGCATGCTAATTACGTTGCCGATGGCCAAATTGCATTATCTCTTATAGTTTCCGAGATATGGACTATCGACATCTTGCAATATTGGCTCTGCTTCTAACTTGGGTAAAAATTCTAAAATGGTCTTATGAATTAGCGATTTCGCTCCAATTCACATTATAAGTAATATTCGGCATGCTAACTACGTTGCCGATGGCCAAATTGCATTATCTCTTATAGTTTCCGAGATATGGATTATAGACATCTTGCAATATTAGCTCTGCTTCTAACTTGGGCCAGAAATGTGAAATGGTCTTATGAATAAGCGATTTCGCTCCAATTCACATTCCAAGTAATATTCAGCATGCTAACTACGTTGCCGATGGCCAAATTGCATTATCTCTTATAGTTTCCGAGATATGGACTATCGACATCTTGCAATATTGGCTCTGCTTCTAACTTGGGCCAGAAATGTAAAATGGTCTTATGAATTAGCGATTTCGATGTAATTCACATTCCAAGTAATATTCGGCATGCTAACTACGTTGCCGATGGCCAAATTGCATTATCTCTTATAGTTTCCGAGATATGGACTATCGACATCTTGCAATATTAGCTCTGCTTCTAACATGGGCCAGAAATGTAAAATGGTCTTATGAATAAGCGATTTCGCTCCAATTCACATTCCAAGTAATATTCGGCATGCTAATTACGTTGCCGATGGCCAAATTGCATTATCTCTTATAGTTTCCGAGATATGGACTATCGACCTCTTGCAATATTGGCTCTGTTTCTAACTTGGGCCAGAAATGTAAAATGGTCTTATGAATTAGCGATTTCGATGTAATTCACATTCCAAGTAATATTCGGCATGCTAACTACGTTGCCGATGGCCAAATTGCATTATCTCTTATAGTTTCCGAGATATGGACTATCGACATCTTGCAATATTGGCTCTGCTTCTAACTTGGGTAAAAATTCTAAAATGGTCTTATGAATTAGCGATTTCGCTCCAATTCACATTATAAGTAATATTCGGCATGCTAACTACGTTGCCGATGGCCAAATTGCATTATCTCTTATAGTTTCCGAGATATGGATTATAGACATCTTGCAATATTAGCTCTGCTTCTAACTTGGGCCAGAAATGTGAAATGGTCTTATGAATAAGCGATTTCGCTCCAATTCACATTCCAAGTAATATTCAGCATGCTAACTACGTTGCCGATGGCCAAATTGCATTATCTCTTATAGTTTCCGAGATATGGACTATCGACATCTTGCAATATTGGCTCTGCTTCTAACTTGGGCCAGAAATGTAAAATGGTCTTATGAATTAGCGATTTCGATGTAATTCACATTCCAAGTAATATTCGGCATGCTAACTACGTTGCCGATGGCCAAATTGCATTATCTCTTATAGTTTCCGAGATATGGACTATCGACATCTTGCAATATTAGCTCTGCTTCTAACATGGGCCAGAAATGTAAAATGGTCTTATGAATAAGCGATTTCGCTCCAATTCACATTCCAAGTAATATTCGGCATGCTAATTACGTTGCCGATTGCCAAATTGCATTATCTCTTATAGTTTCTGAGACATGGACTATCGACATTTTACAATATTGGCTCTGCTTCTAACTTGGGTCAAAATTGTAATATGGTCTTATGAATTAGCGATTTCGCTACAATTCACATTCCAAGTAAAATTCGGCATGCTAATTACGTTGCCGATTGCCAAATTGCATTATCTCTTATAGTTTCGGAGATATGGACTATCGACATCATGCAATATTGGCTCTGCTTCTAACTTGGGTAAAAATTCTAAAATGGTCTTATGAATTAGCGATTTCGCTCCAATTCACATTCCAAGTAATATTCGGCATGCTAATTACGTTGCCGATTGCCAAATTGCATTATCTCTTATAGTTTCCGAGATATGGACTATCGACATCTGACAATATTGGCTCTGCTTCTAACTTGGGCCAGAAATGTAAAATGGTCTTATGAATTAGCGATTTCGCTCCAATTCACATTCCAAGTAATATTCGGCATGCTAATTACGTTGCCGATTGCCAAATTGCATTATCTCCTATAGTTTCTGAGATATGGACTATCGACATCTTGCAAGATTGGCTCTGCTTCTAACTTGAGCCAGAATTGTAAAATGGTCTTATGAATTAGCGATTTCGTTGTAATTCACATTCCAAGTAATATTCGGCATGCTAATTACGTTGCCGATTGCCAAATTGCATTATCACTTTTAGTTTCCGAGATATGGACTATCGACATCTTGCAATATTGGCTCTGCTTCTAACTTGGGCCAGAATTGTAAATGGTCTTATGAATTAGCGATTTCGTTGTAATTCACATTCCAAGTAATATTCGGCATGCTAATTACTTTGCCGATTGCCAAATTGCATTATCTCTTATAGTTTCCGAGATCTGGATTATCGACATTTTACAATATTGGCTCTGCTTCTAACTTGGGCCAGAATTGTAAAATGGTCTTATGAATTAGCGATTTCGTTGTAATTCACATTCCAAGTAATATTCGGCATGCTAATTACTTTGCCGATTGCCAAATTGCATTATCTCTTATAGTTTCCGAGATATGGTCTATCGACATTTTACAATATTGGCTCTGCTTCTAACTTGGGTTAAAATTGTAATATGGTCTTATGAACTAGCGATTTCGCTCCAATTCACATTCCAAGTAATATTCGGCATGCTAATTACGTTGCCGATTGCCAAATTGCATTATCTCTTATAGTTTCGGAGATATGGACTATCGACATCATGCAATATTGGCTCTGCTTCTAACTTGGGTAAAAATTCTAAAATGGTCTTATGAATTAGCGATTTCGCTCCAATTCACATTCCAAGTAATATTCGGCATGCTAATTACGTTGCCGATGGCCAAATTGCATTATCTCTTATAGTTTCCGAGATATGGACTATCGACATCTTGCAATATTGGCTCTACTTCATACTTGGGCCAGAAATGTAAAATGGTCTTATGAATTAGCGATTTCGTTGTAATTCACATTCCAAGTAATATTCGGCATGGTAATTACGTTGCCGATTGCCAAATTGCATTATCTCTTATAGTTTCTGAGATATGGACTATCGACATTTTACAATATTGGCTCTGCTTCTAACTTGGGTCAAAATTGTAATATGGTCTTATGAATTAGCGATTTCGCTCCAATTCACATTCCAAGTAATATTCGGCATGCTAATTACGTTGCCGATTGCCAAATTGCATTATCTCTTATAGTTTCCGAGATATGGACTATCGACATCTGACAATATTGGCTCTGCTTCTAACTTGGGCCAGAAATGTAAAATGGTCTTATGAATTAGCGATTTCGCTCCAATTCACATTCCAAGTAATATTCGGCATGCTAATTACGTTGCCGATTGCCAAATTGCATTATCTCTTATAGTTTCCGAGATATGAACTATCGGCATCTTGCAATATTGGCTCTGTTTCTAACTTGGGCCAGAATTGTAAAATCGTCTTATGAATTAGCGATTTCGTTGTAATTCACATTCCAAGTAATATTCGGCATGCTAATTACGTTGCCCATTACCAAATTGCATTATCTCTTATAGTTTCCGAGATATGGACTATCGACATCTGACAATATTGGCTCTGCTTCTAACTTGGGTCAAAATTGTAAAATGGTCTTATGAATTAGCGATTTATCTCCAATTCACATTCCAAGTAATATTCGGCATGCTAATTACGTTGCCGATTGCCAAATTGCATTATCTCTTATAGTTTCCGAGATATGGACTATCGACATCTTGCAATATTGGCTCTGCTTCTAACTTGGGCCAGAAATGTAAAATGGTCTTATGAATTAGCGATTTCGCTCCAATTCACATTCCAAGTAATATTCGGCATGCTAATTACGTTGCCGATGGCCAAATTGCATTATCTCTTATAGTTTCCGAGATATGGACTATCGACATCTTGCAATATTGGCTCTGCTTCTAACTTGGGCCAGAAATGTAAAATGGTCTTATGAATTAGTGATTTCGTTGTAATTCACATTCCAAGTAATATTCGGCATGGTAATTACGTTGCCGATTGCCAAATTGCATTATCTCTTATAGTTTCTGAGATATGGACTATCGACATTTTACAATATTGGCTCTGCTTCTAACTTGGGTCAAAATTGTAATATGGTCTTATGAATTAGCGATTTCGCTCCAATTCACATTCCAAGTAAAATTCGGCGTGCTAATTACGTTGCCGATTGCCAAATTGCATTATCTCTTATAGTTTCCGAGATATGGACTATCGACATCTGACAATATTGGCTCTGCTTCTAACTTGGGCCAGAAATGTAAAATGGTCTTATGAATTGGCGATTTCGCTCCAATTCACATTCCAAGTAATATTCGGCATGCTAATTTCGTTGCCGATTGCCAAATTGCATTATCTCTTATAGTTTCCGAGATATGGACTATCGACATCTTGCAAGATTGGCTCTGCTTCTAACTTGGGCCAGAAATGTGAAATGGTCTTATGAATTAGCGATTTCGTTGTAATTCACATTCCAAGTAATATTCGGCATGCTAACTACGTTGCCGATGGCCAAATTGCATTATCTCTTATAGTTTCCGAGATATGGACTATCGACATCTTGCAATATTAGCTCTGCTTCTAACTTGGGCCAGAAATGTGAAATGGTCTTATGAATTAGCGATTTCGCTCCAATTCACATTCCAAGTAATATTCGGCATGCTAATTACATTGCCGATGGGCAAATTGCATTATCTCTTATAGTTTCCGAGATATGGACTATCGACATTTTACAATATTGGCTCTGCTTCTAACTTGGGTAAAAATTCTAAAATGGTCTTATGAATTAGCGATTTCGCTCCAATTCACATTCCAAGTAATAGTCGGCATGCTAACTACGTTGCCGATGGCCAAATTGCATTATCTCTTATAGTTTCCGAGATATGGACTATCGACCTCTTGCAATATTAGCTCTGCTTCTAACATGGGCCAGAAATGTAAAATGGTCTTATGAATAAGCGATTTCGCTCCAATTCACATTCCAAGTAATATTCGGCATGCTAATTACGTTGCCGACGGCCAAATTGCATTATCTCTTATAGTTTCCGGGATATGGACTATCGACATTTTACAATATTGGCTCTGCTTCTAACTTGGGCCAGAAATGTAAAATGGTCTTATGAATTAGCGATTTCGCTCCAATTCACATTCCAAGTAATATTCGGCATGCTAATTACGTTGCCGATGACCAAATTGCATTATCTCTTATAGTTTCCGAGATATGGACTATCGACATCTTGCAATATTGGCTCTGCTTCTAACTTGGGCCAGAAATGTAAAATGGTCTTATGAATTAGCGATTTCGCTCCAATTCACATTCCAAGTAAAATTCGGCATGCTAATTACGTTGCCGATTGCCAAATTGCATTATCTCTTATAGTTTCCGAGATATGGACTATCGACATCTGACAATATTGGCTCTGCTTCTAACTTGGGCCAGAAATGTAAAATGGTCTTATGAATTAGCGATTTCGCTCCAATTCACATTCCAAGTAATATTCGGCATGCTAATTACGTTGCCGATTGCCAAATTGCATTATCTCTTATAGTTTCCGAGATATGAACTATCGGCATCTTGCAATATTGGCTCTGTTTCTAACTTGGGCCAGAATTGTAAAATCGTCTTATGAATTAGCGATTTCGTTGTAATTCACATTCCAAGTAATATTCGGCATGCTAATTACGTTGCCGATTACCAAATTGCATTATCTCTTATAGTTTCCGAGATATGGACTATCGACATCTGACAATATTGGCTCTGCTTCTAACTTGGGTCAAAATTGTAAAATGGTCTTATGAATTAGCGATTTATCTCCAATTCACATTCCAAGTAATATTCGGCATGCTAATTACGTTGCCGATTGCCAAGTTGCATTATCTCTTATAGTTTCCGAGATATGGACTATCGACATCTTGCAATATTGGCTCTGCTTCTAACTTGGGCCAGAAATGTAAAATGGTCTTATGAATTAGCGATTTCGCTCCAATTCACATTCCAAGTAATATTCGGCATGCTAATTACGTTGCCGATGGCCAAATTGCATTATCTCTTATAGTTTCCGAGATATGGACTATCGACATCTTGCAATATTGGCTCTGCTTCTAACTTGGGCCAGAAATGTAAAATGGTCTTATGAATTAGTGATTTCGTTGTAATTCACATTCCAAGTAATATTCGGCATGGTAATTACGTTGCCGATTGCCAAATTGCATTATCACTTATAGTTTCTGAGATATGGACTATCGACATTTTACAATATTGGCTCTGCTTCTAACTTGGGTCAAAATTGTAATATGGTCTTATGAATTAGCGATTTCGCTCCAATTCACATTCCAAGTAAAATTCGGCGTGCTAATTACGTTGCCGATTGCCAAATTGCATTATCTCTTATAGTTTCCGAGATATGGACTATCGACATCTGACAATATTGGCTCTGCTTCTAACTTGGGCCAGAAATGTAAAATGGTCTTATGAATTGGCGATTTCGCTCCAATTCACATTCCAAGTAATATTCGGCATGCTAATTTCGTTGCCGATTGCCAAATTGCATTATCTCTTATAGTTTCCGAGATATGGACTATCGACATCTTGCAAGATTGGCTCTGCTTCTAACTTGGGCCAGAAATGTGAAATGGTCTTATGAATTAGCGATTTCGTTGTAATTCACATTCCAAGTAATATTCGGCATGCTAACTACGTTGCCGATGGCCAAATTGCATTATCTCTTATAGTTTCCGAGATATGGACTATCGACATCTTGCAATATTAGCTCTGCTTCTAACTTGGGCCAGAAATGTGAAATGGTCTTATGAATTAGCGATTTCGCTCCAATTCACATTCCAAGTAATATTCGGCATGCTAATTACATTGCCGATGGGCAAATTGCATTATCTCTTATAGTTTCCGAGATATGGACTATCGACATTTTACAATATTGGCACTGCTTCTAACTTGGGTAAAAATTCTAAAATGGTCTTATGAATTAGCGATTTCGCTCCAATTCACATTCCAAGTAATAGTCGGCATGCTAACTACGTTGCCGATGGCCAAATTGCATTATCTCTTATAGTTTCCGAGATATGGACTATCGACCTCTTGCAATATTAGCTCTGCTTCTAACATGGGCCAGAAATGTAAAATGGTCTTATGAATAAGCGATTTCGCTCCAATTCACATTCCAAGTAATATTCGGCATGCTAATTACGTTGCCGACGGCCAAATTGCATTATCTCTTATAGTTTCCGGGATATGGACTATCGACATTTTACAATATTGGCTCTGCTTCTAACTTGGGCCAGAAATGTAAAATGGTCTTATGAATTAGCGATTTCGCTCCAATTCACATTCCAAGTAATATTCGGCATGCTAATTACGTTGCCGATGACCAAATTGCATTATCTCTTATAGTTTCCGAGATATGGACTATCGACATCTTGCAATATTGGCTCTGCTTCTAACTTGGGCCAGAAATGTAAAATGGTCTTATGAATTAGCGATTTCGTTGTAATTCACATTCCAAGTAATATTCGGCATGCTAATTACGTTGCCGATTGCCAAATTGCATTATCTCTTATAGTTTCTGAGATATGGACTATCGACATTTTACAATATTGGCTCTGCTTCTAACTTGGGTCAAAATTGTAATATGGTCTTATGAATTAGCGATTTCGTTGTAATTCACATTCCAAGTAATATTCGGCATGCTAATTACGTTGCCGATTGCCTAATTGCATTATCTCTTATATTTTCCGACATATGGACTATCGACATCTTGCAATATTGGCTCTGCTTCTAACTTGAGCCAGAATTGTAAAATGGTCTTATGAATTAGCGATTTCGTTGTAATTCACATTCCAAGTAATATTCGGCATGCTAATTACACTGCCGATGGCCAAATTGCATTATCTCTTATAGTTTCCGAGATATGGACTATCGACATTTTACAATATTGGCTCTGCTTCTAACTTGGGTAAAAATTCTAAAATGGTCTTATGAATTAGCGATTTCGCTCCAATTCACATTCCAAGTAATATTCGGCATGCTAACTACGTTGCCGATGGCCACATTGCATTATCTCTTATAGTTTCCGAGATATGGACTATCGACATCTTGCAATATTGGCTCTGCTTCTAACTTGGGCCAGAAATGTAAAATGGTCTTATGAATTAGCGATTTCGCCCCAATTCAAATTCCAAATAATATTCGGCATGCTAATTACGTTGCCGATGGCCAAATTGCATTATCTCTTATAGTTTCCGAGATATGGAGTATCGACATCTTGCAATATTGGCTCCGCTTCTAACTTGAGCCAGAATTGTAAAATGGTCTTATGAATTAGCGATTTCGTTGTAATTCACATTCCAAGTAATATTCGGCATGCTAATTAAATTGCCGATGGCAAAATTGCATTATCTCTTATAGTTTCCGAGATATGGACTATCGACATCTTGCAATATTGGCTCTGCTTCTAACTTGAGCCAGAATTGTAAAATGGTCTTATGAATTAGCGATTTCGCTGTAATTCACATTCCAAGTAATATTCGGCATGCTAATCACACTGCCGATTGCCAAATTGCATTATCTCTTATAGTTTCCGAGATATGGACTATCGACATTTTACAATATTGGCTCTGCTTCTAACTTGGGTAAAAATTCTAAAATGGTCTTATGAATTAGCGATTTCGCTCCAATTCACATTATAAGTAATATTCGGCATGCTAACTACGTTGCCGATGGCCAAATTGCATTATCTCTTATAGTTTCCGAGATATGGACTATCGACATCTTGCAATATTAGCTCTGCTTCTAACTTGGGCCAGAAATGTAAAATGGTCTTATGAATAAGCGATTTCGCTCCAATTCACATTCCAAGTAATATTCGGCATGCTAATTACGTTGCCGATGGCCAAATTGCATTATCTCTTATAGTTTCCGAGATATGGACTATCGACATCTTGCAATATTGGCTCTGCTTCTAACTTGGGTAAAAATTCTAAAATGGTCTTATGAATTAGCGATTTCGCTCCAATTCACATTATAAGTAATATTCGGCATGCCAACTACGTTGCCGATGGCCAAATTGCATTATCTCTTATAGTTTCCGAGATATGGATTATAGACATCTTGCAATATTAGCTCTGCTTCTAACTTGGGCCAGAAATGTGAAATGGTTTTATGAATAAGCGATTTCGCTCCAATTCACATTCCAAGTAATATTCAGCATGCTAATTACGTTGCCGATGGCCAAATTGCATTATCTCTTATAGTTTCCGAGATATGGAGTATCGACATCTTGCAATATTGGCTCCGCTTCTAACTTGAGCCAGAATTGTAAAATGGTCTTATGAATTAGCGATTTCGTTGTAATTCACATTTCAAGTAATATTCGGCATGCTAATTAAATTGCCGATGGCAAAATTGCATTATCTCTTATAGTTTCCGAGATATGGACTATCGACATCTTGCAATATTGGCTCTGCTTCTAACTTGAGCCAGAATTGTAAAATGGTCTTATGAATTAGCGATTTCGCTGTTATTCACATTCCAAGTAATATTCGGCATGCTAATCACACTGCCGATGGCCAAATTGCATTATCTCTTATAGTTTCCGAGATATGGACTATCGACATTTTACAATATTGGCACTGCTTCTAACTTGGGTAAAAATTCTAAAATGGTCTTATGAATTAGCGATTTCGCTCCAATTCACATTATAAGTAATATTCGGCATGCTAACTACGTTGCCGATGGCCAAATTGCATTATCTCTTATAGTTTCTGAGACATGGACTATTGACATTTTACAATATTGGCTCTGCTTCTAACTTGGGCCAGAAATGTAAAATGGTCTTATGAATTAGCGATTTCGATGTAATTCACATTCCAAGTAATATTCGGCATGCTAACTACGTTGCCGATGGCCAAATTGCATTATCTCTTATAGTTTCCGAGATATGGACTATCGGCATCTTGCAATATTAGCTCTGCTTCTAACATGGGCCAGAAATGTAAAATGGTCTTATGAATAAGCGATTTCGCTCCAATTCACATTCCAAGTAATATTCGGCATGCTAATTACGTTGCCGATGGCCAAATTGCATTATCTCTTATAGTTTCCGAGATATGGACTATCGACCTCTTGCAATATTGGCTCTGTTTCTAACTTGGGCCAGAAATGTAAAATGGTCTTATGAATTAGCGATTTCGCTCCAATTCACATTCCAAGTAATATTCGGCATGCTAATTACGTTGCCGATGGCCAAATTGCATTATCTCTTATAGTTTCCGAGATATGGACTATCGACATCTTGCAATATTGGCTCTGCTTCTAACTTGGGAAAAAATTCTAAAATGGTCTTATGAATTAGCGATTTCGCTCCAATTCACATTCCAAGTAATATTCGGCATGCTAATTACGTTGCCGATGGCCAAATTGCATTATCTCTTATAGTTTCCGAGATATGGACTATCGACATCTTGCAATATTGGCTCTGCTTCTAACTTGGGTAAAAATTCTAAAATGGTCTTATGAATTAGCGATTTCGCTCCAATTCACATTATAAGTAATATTCGGCATGCTAACTACGTTGCCGATGGCCAAATTGCATTATCTCTTATAGTTTCCGAGATATGGATTATAGACATCTTGCAATATTAGCTCTGCTTCTAACTTGGGCCAGAAATGTGAAATGGTCTTATGAATAAGCGATTTCGCTCCAATTCACATTCCAAGTAATATTCAGCATGCTAACTACGTTGCCGATGGCCAAATTGCATTATCTCTTATAGTTTCCGAGATATGGACTATCGACATCTTGCAATATTGGCTCTGCTTCTAACTTGGGCCAGAAATGTAAAATGGTCTTATGAATTAGCGATTTCGATGTAATTCACATTCCAAGTAATATTCGGCATGCTAACTACGTTGCCGATGGCCAAATTGCATTATCTCTTATAGTTTAAGAGATATGGACTATCGACATCTTGCAATATTAGCTCTGCTTCTAACATGGGCCAGAAATGTAAAATGGTCTTATGAATAAGCGATTTCGCTCCAATTCACATTCCAAGTAATATTCGGCATGCTAATTACGTTGCCGATTGCCAAATTGCATTATCTCTTATAGTTTCTGAGACATGGACTATCGACATTTTACAATATTGGCTCTGCTTCTAACTTGGGTCAAAATTGTAATATGGTCTTATGAATTAGCGATTTCGCTACAATTCACATTCCAAGTAAAATTCGGCATGCTAATTACGTTGCCGATTGCCAAATTGCATTATCTCTTATAGTTTCCGAGATATGGACTATCGACATCTGACAATATTGGCTCTGCTTCTAACTTGGGCCAGAAATGTAAAATGGTCTTATGAATTAGCGATTTCGCTCCAATTCACATTCCAAGTAATATTCGGCATGCTAATTACGTTGCCGATTGCCAAATTGCATTATCTCCTATAGTTTCTGAGATATGGACTATCGACATCTTGCAAGATTGGCTCTGCTTCTAACTTGAGCCAGAATTGTAAAATGGTCTTATGAATTAGCGATTTCGTTGTAATTCACATTCCAAGTAATATTCGGCATGCTAATTACGTTGCCGATTGCCAAATTGCATTATCACTTTTAGTTTCCGAGATATGGACTATCGACATCTTGCAATATTGGCTCTGCTTCTAACTTGGGCCAGAATTGTATATGGTCTTATGAATTAGCGATTTCGTTGTAATTCACATTCCAAGTAATATTCGGCATGCTAATTACTTTGCCGATTGCCAAATTGCATTATCTCTTATAGTTTCCGAGATCTGGATTATCGACATTTTACAATATTGGCTCTGCTTCTAACTTGGGTTAAAATTGTAATATGGTCTTATGAACTAGCGATTTCGCTCCAATTCACATTCCAAGTAATATTCGGCATGCTAATTACGTTGCCGATTGCCAAATTGCATTATCTCTTATAGTTTCCGAGATATGGTCTATCGACATTTTACAATATTGGCTCTGCTTCTAACTTGGGTTAAAATTGTAATATGGTCTTATGAACTAGCGATTTCGCTCCAATTCACATTCCAAGTAATATTCGGCATGCTAATTACGTTGCCGATTGCCAAATTGCATTATCTCTTATAGTTTCGGAGATATGGACTATCGACATCATGCAATATTGGCTCTGCTTCTAACTTGGGTAAAAATTCTAAAATGGTCTTATGAATTAGCGATTTCGCTCCAATTCACATTCCAAGTAATATTCGGCATGCTAATTACGTTGCCGATGGCCAAATTGCATTATCTCTTATAGTTTCCGAGATATGGACTATCGACATTTTACAATATTGGCTCTGCTTCTAACTTGGGCCAGAATTGTAAAATGGTCTTATGAATTAGCGATTTCGTTGTAATTCACATTCCAAGTAATATTCGGCATGCTAATTACGTTGCCGATTGCCAAATTGCATTATCTCTTATAGTTTCGGAGATATGGACTATCGACATCATGCAATATTGGCTCTGCTTCTAACTTGGGTAAAAATTCTAAAATGGTCTTATAAATTAGCGATTTCGCTCCAATTCACATTCCAAGTAATATTCGGCATGCTAATTACTTTGCCGATTGCCAAATTGCATTATCTCTTATAGTTTCCGAGATCTGGATTATCGACATTTTACAATATTGGCTCTGCTTCTAACTTGGGCCAGAATTGTAAAATGGTCTTATGAATTAGCGATTTCGTTGTAATTCACATTCCAAGTAATATTCGGCATGGTAATTACGTTGCCGATTGCCAAATTGCATTATCTCTTATAGTTTCTGAGATATGGACTATCGACATTTTACAATATTGGCTCTGCTTCTAACTTGGGTCAAAATTGTAATATGGTCTTATGAATTAGCGATTTCGCTCCAATTCACATTCCAAGTAAAATTCGGCATGCTAATTACGTAGCCGATTGCCAAATTGCATTATCTCTTATAGTTTCCGAGATATGGACTATCGACATCTGACAATATTGGCTCTGCTTCTAACTTGGGCCAGAAATGTAAAATGGTCTTATGAATTAGCGATTTCGCTCCAATTCACATTCCAAGTAATATTCGGCATGCTAATTACGTTGCCGATTGCCAAATTGCATTATCTCTTATAGTTTCCGAGATATGAACTATCGGCATCTTGCAATATTGGCTCTGTTTCTAACTTGGGCCAGAATTGTAAAATGGTCTTATGAATTAGCGATTTCGTTGTAATTCACATTCCAAGTAATATTCGGCATGCTAATTACGTTGCCCATTACCAAATTGCATTATCTCTTATAGTTTCCGAGATATGGACTATCGACATCTGACAATATTGGCTCTGCTTCTAACTTGGGTCAAAATTGTAAAATGGTCTTATGAATTAGCGATTTATCTCCAATTCACATTCCAAGTAATATTCGGCATGCTAATTACGTTGCCGATTGCCAAATTGCATTATCTCTTATAGTTTCCGAGATATGGACTATCGACATGTTGCAATATTGGCTCTGCTTCTAACTTGGGCCAGAAATGTAAAATGGTCTTATGAATTAGCGATTTCGCTCCAATTCACATTCCAAGTAATATTCGGCATGCTAATTACGTTGCCGATTGCCAAATTGCATTATCTCTTATAGTTTCCGAGATATGGACTATCGACATTTTACAATATTGGCTCTGCTTCTAACTTGGGTTAAAATTGTAATATGGTCTTATGAATTAGCGATTTCGCTCCAATTCACATTCCAAGTAAAATTCGGCATGCTAATTACGTTGCCGATTGCCAAATTGCATTATCTCTTATAGTTTCCGAGATATGGACTATCGACATCTGACAATATTGGCTCTGCTTCTAACTTGGGCCAGAAATGTAAAATGGTCTTATGAATTAGCGATTTCGCTCCAATTCACATTCCAAGTAATATTCGGCATGCTAATTACGTTGCCGATTGCCAAATTGCATTATCTCTTATAGTTTCCGAGATATGAACTATCGGCATCTTGCAATATTGGCTCTGTTTCTAACTTGGGCCAGAATTGTAAAATGGTCTTATGAATTAGCGATTTCGTTGTAATTCACATTCCAAGTAATATTCGGCATGCTAATTACGTTGCCGATTACCAAATTGCATTATCTCTTATAGTTTCCGAGATATGGACTATCGACATCTGACAATATTGGCTCTGCTTCTAACTTGGGTCAAAATTGTAAAATGGTCTTATGAATTAGCGATTTATCTCCAATTCACATTCCAAGTAATATTCGGCATGCTAATTACGTTGCCGATTGCCAAGTTGCATTATCTCTTATAGTTTCCGAGATATGGACTATCGACATGTTGCAATATTGGCTCTGCTTCTAACTTGGGCCAGAAATGTAAAATGGTCTTATGAATTAGCGATTTCGCTCCAATTCACATTCCAAGTAATATTCGGCATGCTAATTACGTTGCCGATGGCCAAATTGCATTATCTCTTATAGTTTCCGAGATATGGACTATCGACATCTTGCAATATTGGCTCTGCTTCTAACTTGGGCCAGAAATGTAAAATGGTCTTATGAATTAGTGATTTCGTTGTAATTCACATTCCAAGTAATATTCGGCATGGTAATTACGTTGCCGATTGCCAAATTGCATTATCTCTTATAGTTTCTGAGATATGGACTATCGACATTTTACAATATTGGCTCTGCTTCTAACTTGGGTCAAAATTGTAATATGGTCTTATGAATTAGCGATTTCGCTCCAATTCACATTCCAAGTAAAATTCGGCGTGCTAATTACGTTGCCGATTGCCAAATTGCATTATCTCTTATAGTTTCCGAGATATGGACTATCGACATCTGACAATATTGGCTCTGCTTCTAACTTGGGCCAGAAATGTAAAATGGTCTTATGAATTAGCGATTTCGCTCCAATTCACATTCCAAGTAATATTCGGCATGCTAATTTCGTTGCCGATTGCCAAATTGCATTATCTCTTATAGTTTCCGAGATATGGACTATCGACATCTTGCAAGATTGGCTCTGCTTCTAACATGAGCCAGAATTGTAAAATGGTCTTATGAATTAGCGATTTCGTTGTAATTCACATTCCAAGTAATATTCGGCATGCTAATTACATTGCCTATGGCCAAATTGCATTATCTCTTATAGTTTCCGAGATATGGACTATCGACATTTTACAATATTGGCTCTGCTTCTAACTTGGGTCAAAAATGAAAAATGCTCTTATGAATTAGCGATTTCGTTGTAATTCACATTCCAAGTAATATTCGGCATGCTAATTACGTTGCCGATTGCCAAATTGCATTATCACTTTTAGTTTCCGAGATATGGATTATCGACATCTTGCAATATTGGCTCTGCTTCTAACTTGGGCCAGAATTGTAAATGGTCTTATGAATTAGCGATTTCGTTGTAATTCACATTCCAAGTAATATTCGGCATGCTAATTACTTTGCCGATTGCCAAATTGCATTATCTCTTATAGTTTCCGAGATATGGATTATCGACATTTTACAATATTGGCTATGCTTCTAACTTGGGCCAGAATTGTAAAATGGTCTTATGAATTAGCGATTTCGTTGTAATTCACATTCCAAGTAATATTCGGCATGCTAATTACGTTGCCGATTGCCAAATTGCATTATCTCTTATAGTTTCCGAGATATGGTCTATCGACATTTTACAATATTGGCTCTGCTTCTAACTTGGGTCAAAATTGTAATATGGTCTTATGAACTAGCGATTTCGCTCCAATTCACATTCCAAGTAATATTCGGCATGCTAATTACGTTGCCGATTGCCAAATTGCATTATCTCTTATAGTTTCCGAGATATGGACTATCGACATCTTGCAAGATTGGCTCTGCTTCTAACTTGAGCCAGAATTATAAAATGGTCTTATGAATTAGCGATTTCGTTGTAATTCACATTCCAAGTAATATTCGGCATGCTAATTACATTGCCTATGGCCAAATTGCATTATCTCTTATAGTTTCCGAGATATGGACTATCGACCTTTTACAATATTGGCTCTGCTTCTAACTTGGGTCAAAATTGTAAAATGGTCTTATTAATTAGCGATTTCGTTGTAATTCACATTCCAAGTAATATTCGGCATGCTAATTACGTTGCCGATTGCCAAATTGCATTATCACTTTTAGTTTCCGAGATATGGATTATCGACATCTTGCAATATTGGCTCTGCTTCTAACTTGGGCCAGAATTGTAAATGGTCTTATGAATTAGCGATTTCGTTGTAATTCACATTCCAAGTAATATTCGGCATGCTAATTACTTTGCCGATTGCCAAATTGCATTATCTCTTATAGTTTCCGAGATATGGATTATCGACATTTTACAATATTGGCTATGCTTCTAACTTGGGCCAGAATTGTAAAATGGTCTTATGAATTAGCGATTTCGTTGTAATTCACATTCCAAGTAATATTCGGCATGCTAATTACGTTGCCGATTGCCAAATTGCATTATCTCTTATAGTTTCCGAGATATGGTCTATCGACATTTTACAATATTGGCTCTGCTTCTAACTTGGGTCAAAATTGTAATATGGTCTTATGAACTAGCGATTTCGCTCCAATTCACATTCCAAGTAATATTCGGCATGCTAATTAAATTGCCGATGGCAAAATTGCATTATCTCTTATAGTTTCCGAGATATGGATTATCGACATCTTGCAATATTGGCTCTGCTTCTAACTTGAGCCAGAATTGTAAAATGGTCTTATGAATTAGCGATTTCGTTGTAATTCACATTCCAAGTAATATTCGGCATGCTAATTACGTTGCCGATTGCCTAATTGCATTATCTCTTATATTTTCCGAGATATGGACTATCGACATCTTGCAATATTGGCTCTGCTTCTAACTTGGGTCCAAATTGTAATATGGTCTTATGAACTAGCGATTTCGCTCCAATTCACATTCCAAGTAATATTCGGCATGCTAATTACGTTGCCGATTGCCAAATTGCATTATCTCTTATAGTTTCCGAGTTATGGACTATCGACATCTTGCAATATAGGCTCTGCATCTAATTTGGGCCAGAATTGTAAAATGGTCTTATGAATTAGCGATTTCGTTGTAATTCACATTCCAAGTAATATTCGGCATGCTAATTACACTGCCGATGGCCAAATTGCATTACCACTTATAGTTTCCGAGATATGGACTATCGACATTTTACAATATTGGCTCTGCTTCTAACATGGGTAAAAATTCTAAAATGGTCTTATGAATTAGCGATTTCGCTCCAATTCACATTCCAAGTAATATTCAGCATGCTAACTACGTTGCCGATGGCCAAATTGCATTATCTCTTATAGTTTCCGAGATATGGACTATCGACATCTTGCAATATTGGCTCTGCTTCTAACTTGGGCCAGAAATGTAAAATGGTCTTATGAATTAGCGATTTCGCTCCAATTCACATTCCAAGTAATATTCGGCATGCTAATTACGTTGCCGATGGCCAAATTGCATTATCTCTTATAGTTTCCGAGATATGGACTATCGACATCTTGCAATATTGGCTCTGCTTCTAACTTGAGCCAGAATTGTAAAATGGTCTTATGAATTAGCGATTTCGTTGTAATTCACATTCCAAGTAATATTCGGCATGCTAATTAAATTGCCGATGGCAAAATTGCATTATCTCTTATAGTTTCTGAGATATGGACTATCGACATCTCGCAATATTGGCTCTGCTTCTAACTTGAGCCAGAATTGTAAAATGGTCTTATGAATTAGCGATTTCGTTGTAATTCACATTCCAAGTAATATTCGGCATGCTAATTACACTGCCGATGGCCAAATTGCATTATCTCTTATAGTTTCCGAGATATGGACTATCGACATTTTACAATATTGGCTCTGCTTCTAACTTGGGTAAAAATTCTAAAATGGTCTTATGAATTAGCGATTTCGCTCCAATTCACATTCTAAGTAATATTCGGCATGCTAATTACACTGCCGATGGCCAAATTGCATTATCTCTTATAGTTTCCGAGATATGGACTATCGACATCTTGCAATATTAGCTCTGCTTCTAACTTGGGCCAGAAATGTAAAATGGTCTTATGAATAAGCGATTTCGCTCCAATTCACATTCCAAGTAATATTCGGCATGCTAATTACGTTGCCGATGGCCAAATTGCATTATCTCTTATAGTTTCCGAGATATGGACCATCGACATCTTGCAATATTGGCTCTGCTTCTAACTTGGGCCAGAAATGTAAAATGGTCTTATGAATTAGCGATTTCGTTGTAATTCACATTCCAAGTAATATTCGGCATGCTAACTACGTTGCCGATGGCCAAATTGCATTATCTCTTATAGTTTCCGAGATATGGACTATCGACATCTTGCAATATTAGCTCTGCTTCTAACTTGGGCCAGAAATGTGAAATGGTCTTATGAATTAGCGATTTCGTTCCAATTCACATTCCAAGTAATATTCGGCATGCTAATTACATTGCCGATGGCCAAATTGCATTATCTCTTATAGTTTCCGAGATATGGACTATCGACATTTTACAATATTGGCTCTGCTTCTAACTTTTGTAAAAATTCTAAAATGGTCTTATGAATTAGCGATTTCGCTCCAATTCACATTCCAAGTAATATTCGGCATGCTAACTACGTTGCCGATGGCCAAATTGCATTATCTCTTATAGTTTCCGAGATATGGACTATCGACATCTTGCAATATTGGCTCTACTTCAAACTTGGGCCAGAAATGTAAAATGGTCTTATGAATTAGCGATTTCGCTCCAATTCACATTCCAAGTAATATTCGGCATGCTAATTACGTTGCCGATGGCCAAATTGCATTATCTCTTATAGTTTCCGAGATATGGACTATCGACATCTTGCAATATTGGCTCTGCTTCTAACTTGGGCCAGAAATGTAAAATGGTCTTATGAATTAGTGATTTCGTTGTAATTCACATTCCTAGTAATATTCGGCATGGTAATTACGTTGCCGATTGCCAAATTGCATTATCTCTTATAGTATCTGAGATATAGACTATCGACATTTTACAATATTGGCTCTGCTTCTAACTTGGGTCAAAATTGTAATATGGTCTTATGAATTAGCGATTTCGCTCCAATTCACATTCCAAGTAAAATTCGGCATGCTAATTACGTTGCCGATTGCCAAATTGCATTATCTCTTATAGTTTCCGAGATATGGACTATCGACATCTGACAATATTGGCTCTGCTTCTAACTTGGGCCAGAAATGTAAAATGGTCTTATGAATTAGCGATTTCGCTCCAATTCACATTCCAAGTAATATTCGGCATGCTAATTACGTTGCCGATTGCCAAATTGCATTATCTTTTATAGTTTCCGAGATATGGACTATCGACATCTTGCAAGATTGGCTCTGCTTCTAACTTGAGCCAGAATTGTAAAATGGTCTTATGAATTAGCGATTTCGTTGTAATTCACATTCCAAGTAATATTCGGCATGCTAATTACATTGCCTATGGCCAAATTGCATTATCTCTTATAGTTTCCGAGATATGGACTATCGACATTTTACAATATTGGCTCTGCTTCTAACTTGGGTCAAAATTGTAAAATGGTCTTATGAATTAGCGATTTCGTTGTAATTCACATTCCAAGTAATATTCGGCATGCTAATTACGTTGCCTATTGCCAAATTGGATTATCACTTTTAGTTTCCGAGATATGGATTATCGACATCTTGCAATATTGGCTCTGCTTCTAACTTGGGCCAGAATTGTAAATGGTCTTATGAATTAGCGATTTCGTTGTAATTCACATTCCAAGTAATATTCGGCATGCTGATTACTTTGCCGATTGCCAAATTGCATGATCTCTTATAGTTTCCGAGATATGGATTATCGACATTTTACAATATTGGCTATACTTCTAACTTGGGCCAGAATTGTAAAATGGTCTTATGAATTAGCGATTTCGTTGTAATTCACATTCCAAGTAATATTCGGCATGCTAATTACGTTGCCGATTGCCAAATTGCATTATCTCTTATAGTTTCCGAGATATGGTCTATCGACATTTTACAATATTGGCTCTGCTTCTAACTTGGGTCAAAATTGTAATATGGTCTTATGAACTAGCGATTTCGCTCCAATTCACATTCCAAGTAATATTCGGCATGCTAATTACGTTGCCGATTGCCAAATTGCATTATCTCTTATAGTTTCGGAGATATGGACTATTGACATCTTGCAATATTGGCTCTGCTTCTAACTTGAGCCAGAATTGTAAAATGGTCTTATGAATTAGCGATTTCGTTGTAATTCACATTCCAAGTAATATTCGGCATGCTAATTACGTTGCCGATTGCCTAATTGCATTATCTCTTTTAGTTTCCGAGATATGGACTATCGACATCTTGCAATATTGGCTCCGCTTCTAACTTGAGCCAGAATTGTAAAATGGTCTTATGAATTAGCGATTTCGCTCCAATTCACATTCCAAGTAATATTCGGCATGCTAATTACGTTGCCGATGGCCAAATTGCATTATCTCTATATGGACTATCGACATCTTGCAATATTGGCTCCGCTTCTAACTTGGGCCAGAAATGTAAAATGGTCTTATGAATTAGCGATTTCGCTCCAATTCACATTCCAAGTAATATTCGGCATGCTAACTACGTTGCCGATGCATTATCTCTTATAGTTTCCGAGATATGGACTATCGACATCTTGCAATATTGGCTCTACTTCTAACTTGGGCCAGAAATGTAAAATGGTCTTATGAATTAGCGATTTCGCTCCAATTCACATTCCAAGTAATATTCGGCATGCTAATTACGTTGCCGATGGCCAAATTGCATTATCTCTTTTAGTTTCCGAGATATGGACTATCGACATCTTGCAATATTGGCTCCGCTTCTAACTTGAGCCAGAATTGTAAAATGGTCTTATGAATTAGCGATTTCGTTGTAATTCACATTCCAAGTAATATTCGGCATGCTAATTAAATTGCCGATGGCAAAATTGCATTATCTCTTATAGTTTCCGAGATATGGACTATCGACATCTTGCAATATTGGCTCTGCTTCTAACTTGAGCCAGAATTGTAAAATGGTCTTATGAATTAGCGATTTCGTTGTAATTCACATTCCAAGTAATATTCGGCATGCTAATCACACTGCCGATGGCCAAATTGCATTATCTCTTATAGTTTCCGAGATATGGACTATCGACATTTTACAATATTGGCTCTGCTTCTAACTTGGGTAAAAATTCTAAAATGGTCTTATGAATTAGCGATTTCGCTCCAATTCACATTATAAGTAATATTCGGCATGCTAATTGCATTGCCGATGGCCAAATTGCATTATCTCTTATAGTTTCCGAGATATGGACTATCGACATCTTGCAATATTAGCTCTGCTTCTAACTTGGGCCAGAAATGTAAAATGGTCTTATGAATAAGAGATTTCGCTCCAATTCACATTCCAAGTAATATTCGGCATGCTAATTACGTTGCCGATGGCCAAATTGCATTATCTCTTATAGTTTCCGAGATATGGACCATCGACATCTTGCAATATTGGCTCTGCTTCTAACTTGGGCCAGAAATGTAAAATGGTCTTATGAATTAGCGATTTCGTTGTAATTCACATTCCAAGTAATATTCGGCATGCTAACTACGTTGCCGATGGCCAAATTGCATTATCTCTTATAGTTTTACAATATTGGCTCTGCTTCTAACTTGGGTAAAAATTCTAAAATGGTCTTATGAATTAGCGATTTCGCTCCAATTCACATTCCAAGTAATATTCGGCATGCTAACTACGTTGCCGATGGCCAAATTGCATTATCTCTTATAGTTTCCGAGATATGGACTATCGACATCTTGCAATATTAGCTCTGCTTCTAACATGGGCCAGAAATGTAAAATGGTCTTATGAATAAGCGATTTCGCTCCAATTCACATTCCAAGTAATATTCGGCATGCTAATTACGTTGCCGATGGCCAAATTGCATTATCTCTTATAGTTTCCGAGATATGGACTATCGACATCTTGCAATATTGGCTCTGCTTCTAACTTGGGCCAGAAATGTAAAATGGTCTTATGAATTAGCGATTTCGCTCCAATTCACATTCCAAGTAATATTCGGCATGCTAATTACGTTGCCGATGACCAAATTGCATTATCTCTTATAGTTTCCGAGATATGGACTATCGACTTCTTGCAATATTGGCTCTGCTTCTAACTTGGGCCAGAAATGTAAAATGGTCTTATGAATTAGCGATTTCGTTGTAATTCACATTCCAAGTAATATTCGGCATGCTAATTACGTTGCCGATTGCCAAATTGCATTATCTCTTATAGTTTCTGAGATATGGACTATCGACATTTTACAATATTGGCTCTGCTTCTAACTTGGGTCAAAATTGTAATATGGTCTTATGAATTAGCGATTTCGTTGTAATTCACATTCCAAGTAATATTCGGCATGCTAATTACGTTGCCGATTGCCTAATTGCATTATCTCTTATATTTTCCGACATTTGGACTATCGACATCTTGCAATATTGGCTCTGCTTCTAACTTGAGCCAGAATTGTAAAATGGTCTTATGAATTAGCGATTTCGTTGTAATTCACATTCCAAGTAATATTCGGCATGCTAATTACACTGCCGATGGCCAAATTGCATTATCTCTTATAGTTTCCGAGATATGGACTATCGACATTTTACAATATTGGCTCTGCTTCTAACTTGGGTAAAAATTCTAAAATGGTCTTATGAATTAGCGATTTCGCTCCAATTCACATTCCAAGTAATATTCGGCATGCTAATTACGTTGCCGATGGCCAAATTGCATTATCTCTTATAGTTTCCGAGATATGGACTATCGACATCTTGCAATATTGGCTCTGCTTCTAACTTGGGCCAGAAATGTAAAATGGTCTTATGAATTAGCGATTTCGCTCCAATTCACATTCCAAGTAATATTCGGCATGCTAATTACGTTGCCGATTGCCAAATTTCATTATCTCTTATAGTTTCCGAGATATGGAGTATCGACATCTTGCAATATTGGCTCCGCTTCTAACTTGAGCCAGAATTGTAAAATGGTCTTATGAATTAGCGATTTCGTTGTAATTCACATTCCAAGTAATATTCGGCATGCTAATTAAATTGCCGATGGCAAAATTGCATTATCTCTTATAGTTTCCGAGATATGGACTATCGACATCTTGCAATATTGGCTCTGCTTCTAACTTGAGCCAGAATTGTAAAATGGTCTTATGAATTAGCGATTTCGCTGTAATTCACATTCCAAGTAATATTCGGCATGCTAATTACATTGCCGATGGCCAAATTGCATTATCTCTTATAGTTTCCGAGATATGGACTATCGACATTTTACAATATTGGCTCTGCTTCTAACTTGGGTAAAAATTCTAAAATGGTCTTATGAATTAGCGATTTCGCTCCAATTCACATTATAAGTAATATTCGGCATGCTAACTACGTTGCCGATGGCCAAATTGCATTATCTCTTATAGTTTCCGAGATATGGACTGTCGACATCTTGCAATATTAGCTCTGCTTCTAACTTGGGCCAGAAATGTAAAATGGCCTTATGAATAAGCGATTTCGCTCCAATTCACATTCCAAGTAATATTCGGCATGCTAATCACACTGCCGATGGCCAAATTGCATTATCTCTTATAGTTTCCGAGATATGGACTATCGACATTTTACAATATTGGCTCTGCTTCTAACTTGGGTAAAAATTCTAAAATGGTCTTATGAATTAGCGATTTCGCTCCAATTCACATTATAAGTAATATTCGGCATGCTAACTACGTTGCCGATGGCCAAATTGCATTATCTCTTATAGTTTCCGAGATATGGACTATCGACATCTTGCAATATTGGCTCTGCTTCTAACTTGGGCCAGAAATGTAAAATGGTCTTATGAATTAGCGATTTCGTTGTAATTCACATTCCAAGTAATATTCGGCATGCTAACTACGTTGCCGATGGCCAAATTGCATTATCTCTTATAGTTTCCGAGATATGGATTATCGACATCTTGCAATATTAGCTCTGCTTCTAACTTGGGCCAGAAATGTGAAATGGTCTTATGAATAAGCGATTTCGCTCCAATTCACATTCCAAGTAATATTCAGCATGCTAACTACGTTGCCGATGGCCAAATTGCATTATCTCTTATAGTTTCCGAGATATGGACTATCGACATCTTGCAATATTGGCTCTGCTTCTAACTTGGGCCAGAAATGTAAAATGGTCTTATGAATTAGCGATTTCGATGTAATTCACATTCCAAGTAATATTCGGCATGCTAACTACGTTGCCGATGGCCAAATTGCATTATCTCTTATAGTTTCCGAGATATGGACTATCGACATTTTACAATATTGGCTCTGCTTCTAACTTGGGTAAAAATTCTAAAATGGTCTTATGAATTAGCGATTTCGCTCCAATTCACATTCCAAGTAATATTCAGCATGCTAACTACGTTGCCGATGGCCAAATTGCATTATCTCTTATAGTTTCCGAGATATGGACTATCGACATTTTACAATATTGGCTCTGCTTCTAACTTGGGTAAAAATTCTAAAATGGTCTTATGAATTAGCGATTTCGCTCCAATTCACATTCCAAGTAATATTCAGCATGCTAACTACGTTGCCGATGGCCAAATTGCATTATCTCTTATAGTTTCCGAGATATGGACTATCGACATCTTGCAATATTAGCTCTGCTTCTAACATGGGCCAGAAATGTAAAATGGTCTTATGAATAAGCGATTTCGCTCCAATTCACATTCCAAGTAATATTCGGCATGCTAATTACGTTGCCGATGGCCAAATTGCATTATCTCTTATAGTTTCCGAGATATGGACTATCGACATCTTGCAATATTGGCTCTGCTTCTAACTTGGGCCAGAAATGTAAAATGGTCTTATGAATTAGCGATTTCGCTCCAATTCACATTCCAAGTAATATTCGGCATGCTAATTACGTTGCCGATGGCCAAATTGCATTATCTCTTATAGTTTCCGAGATATGGACTATCGACATCTTGCAATATTGGCTCCGCTTCTAACTTGGGCCAGAAATGTAAAATGGTCTTTTGAATTAGCGATTTCGTTGTAATTCACATTCCAAGTAATATTCGGCATGCTAATTACGTTGCCGATTGCCAAATTGCATTATCTCTTATAGTTTCTGAGACATGGACTATCGACATTTTACAATATTGGCTCTGCTTCTAACTTGGGTCAAAGTTGTAATATGGTCTTATGAATTAGCGATTTCGCTCCAATTCACATTCCAAGTAAAATTCGACATGCTAATTACGTTGCCGATTGCCAAATTGCATTATCTCTTATAGTTTCCGAGATATGGACTATCGACATCTGACAATATTGGCTCTGCTTCTAACTTGGGCCAGAAATGTAAAATGGTCTTATGAATTAGCGATTTCGCTCCAATTCACATTCCAAGTAATATTCGGCATGCTAATTACGTTGCCGATTGCCAAATTGCATTATCTCTTATAGTTTCTGAGACATGGACTATCGACATTATACAATATTGGCTCTGCTTCTAACTTGGGTCAAAATTGTAATATGGTCTTATGAATTAGCGATTTCGCTCCAATTCACATTCCAAGTAATATTCGGCATGCTAATTACGTTGCCGATTGCCAAATTGCATTATCTCCTATAGTTTCCGAGATATGGACTATCGACATCTTGCAAGATTGGCTCTGCTTCTAACTTGAGCCAGAATTGTAAAATGGTCTTATGAATTAGCGATTTCGTTGTAATTCACATTCCAAGTAATATTCGGCATGCTAATTACATTGCCTATGGCCAAATTGCATTATCTCTTATAGTTTCCGAGATATGGACTATCGACATTTTACAATATTGGCTCTGCTTCTAACTTGGGTCAAAATTGTAAAATGGTCTTATGAATTAGCGATTTCGTTGTAATTCACATTCCAAGTAATACTCGGCATGCTAATTACGTTGCCGATTGCCAAATTGCATTATCACTTTTAGTTTCCGAGATATGGACTATCGACATCTTGCAATATTGGCTCTGCTTCTAACTTGGGCCAGAATTGTAAATGGTCTTATGAATTAGCGATTTCGTTGTAATTCACATTCCAAGTAATATTCGGCATGCTAATTACGTTGCCGATTGCCAAATTGCATTATCTCTTATAGTTTCCGAGATATGGTCTATCGACATTTTACAATATTGGCTCTGCTTCTAACTTGGGTTAAAATTGTAATATGGTCTTATGAACTAGCGATTTCGCTCCAATTCACATTCCAAGTAATATTCGGCATGCTAATTACGTTGCCGATTGCCAAATTGCATTATCTCTTATAGTTTCGGAGATATGGACTATCGACATCTTGCAATATTGTCTCTGCTTCTAACTTGAGTCAGAATTGTAAAATGGTCTTAAAAATTAGCGATTTCGTTGTAATTCACATTCCAAGTAATATTCGGCATGCTATTTACGTTGCCGATTGCCTAATTGCATTATCTCTTATATTTTCCGAGATATGGACTATCGACATCTTGCAATATTGGCTCTGCTTCTAACTTGAGCCAGAATTGTAAAATGGTCTTATGAATTAGCGATTTCGTTGTAATTCACATTCCAAGTAATATTCGGCATGCTAATTACACTGCCGATGGCCAAATTGCATTATCTCTTATAGTTTCCGAGATATGCACTATCGACATTTTACAATATTGGCTCTGCTTCTAACTTGGGTAAAAATTCTAAAATGGTTTTATGAATTAGCGATTTCGCTCCAATTCACATTAAAAGTAATATTCGGCATGCTAACTACGTTGCCGATGGCCAAATTGCATTACCTCTTATAGTTTCCGAGATATGGACTATCGACATCTTGCAATATTGGCTCTGCTTCTAACTTGGGCCAGAAATGTAAAATGGTCTTATGAATTAGCGATTTCGCTCCAATTCACATTCCAAGTAATATTCGGCATGCTAATTACGTTGCCGATGGCCAAATTGCATTATCTCTTATAGTTTCCGAGATATGGACTATCGACATCTTGCAAGAATGGCTCTGCTTCTAACTTGAGCCAGAATTGTAAAATGGTCTTATGAATTAGCGATTTCGTTGTAATTCACATTCCAAGTAATATTCGGCATGCTAATTACATTGCCTATGGCCAAATTGCATTATCTCTTATAGTTTCCGAGATATGGACTATCGACATTTTACAATATTGGCTCTGCTTCTAACTTGGGTCAAAATTGTAAAATGGTCTTATGAATTAGCGATTTCGTTGTAATTCACATTCCAAGTAATACTCGGCATGCTAATTACGTTGCCGATTGCCAAATTGCATTATCACTTTTAGTTTCCGAGATATGGACTATCGACATCTTGCAATATTGGCTCTGCTTCTAACTTGGGCCAGAATTGTAAATGGTCTTATGAATTAGCGATTTCGTTGTAATTCACATTCCAAGTAATATTCGGCATGCTAATTACTTTGCCGATTGCCAAATTGCATTATCTCTTATAGTTTCCGAGATCTGGATTATCGACATTTTACAATATTGGCTCTGCTTCTAACTTGGGCCAGAATTGTAAAATGGTCTTATGAATTAGCGATTTCGTTGTAATTCACATTCCAAGTAATATTCGGCATGCTAATTACGTTGCCGATTGCCAAATTGCATTATCTCTTATAGTTTCCGAGATATGGTCTATCGACATTTTACAATATTGGCTCTGCTTCTAACTTGGGTTAAAATTGTAATATGGTCTTATGAACTAGCGATTTCGCTCCAATTCACATTCCAAGTAATATTCGGCATGCTAATTACGTTGCCGATTGCCAAATTGCATTATCTCTTATAGTTTCGGAGATATGGACTATCGACATCTTGCAATATTGGCTCTGCTTCTAACTTGAGCCAGAATTGTAAAATGGTCTTATGAATTAGCGATTTCGTTGTAATTCACATTCCAAGTAATATTCGGCATGCTAATTACGTTGCCGATTGCTTAATTGCATTATCTCTTATATTTTCCGAGATATGGACTATCGACATCTTGCAATATTGGCTCTGCTTCTAACTTGAGCCAGAATTGTAAAATGGTCTTATGAATTAGCGATTTCGTTGTAATTCACATTCCAAGTAATATTCGGCATGCTAATTACACTGCCGATGGCCAAATTGCATTATCTCTTATAGTTTCCGAGATATGCACTATCGACATTTTACAATATTGGCTCTGCTTCTAACTTGGGTAAAAATTCTAAAATGGTTTTATGAATTAGCGATTTCGCTCCAATTCACATTAAAAGTAATATTCGGCATGCTAACTACGTTGCCGATGGCCAAATTGCATTATCTCTTATAGTTTCCGAGATATGGACTATCGACATCTTGCAATATTGGCTCTGCTTCTAACTTGGGCCAGAAATGTAAAATGGTCTTATGAATTAGCGATTTCGCTCCAATTCACATTCCAAGTAATATTCGGCATGCTAATTACGTTGCCGATGGCCAAATTGCATTATCTCTTATAGTTTCCGAGATATGGACTATCGGCATCTTGCAATATTGGCTCCGCTTCTAACTTGAGCCAGAATTGTAAAATGGTCTTATGAATTAGCGATTTCGTTGTAATTCACATTCCAAGTAATATTCGGCATGCTAATTACATTGCCTATGGCCAAATTGCATTATCTCTTATAGTTTCCGAGATATGGACTATCGACATTTTACAATATTGGCTCTGCTTCTAACTTGGGTCAAAATTGTAAAATGGTCTTATGAGTTAGCGATTTCGTTGTAATTCACATTCCAAGTAATACTCGGCATGCTAATTACGTTGCCGATTGCCAAATTGCATTATCACTTTTAGTTTCCGAGATATGGACTATCGACATCTTGCAATATTGGCTCTGCTTCTAACTTGGGCCAGAATTGTAAATGGTCTTATGAATTAGCGATTTCGTTGTAATTCACATTCCAAGTAATATTCGGCATGCTAATTACTTTGCCGATTGCCAAATTGCATTATCTCTTATAGTTTCCGAGATCTGGATTATCGACATTTTACAATATTGGCTCTGCTTCTAACTTGGGCCAGAATTGTAAAATGGTCTTATGAATTAGCGATTTCGTTGTAATTCACATTCCAAGTAATATTCGGCATGCTAATTACGTTGCCGATTGCCAAATTGCATTATCTCTTATAGTTTCCGAGATATGGTCTATCGACATTTTACAATATTGGCTCTGCTTCTAACTTGGGTTAAAATTGTAATATGGTCTTATGAACTAGCGATTTCGCTCCAATTCACATTCCAAGTAATATTCGGCATGCTAATTACGTTGCCGATTGCCAAATTGCATTATCTCTTATAGTTTCGGAGATATGGACTATCGACATCTTGCAATATTGGCTCTGCTTCTAACTTGAGCCAGAATTGTAAAATGGTCTTATGAATTAGCGATTTCGTTGTAATTCACATTCCAAGTAATATTCGGCATGCTAATTACGTTGCCGATTGCCTAATTGCATTATCTCTTATATTTTCCGAGATATGGACTATCGACATCTTGCAATATTGGCTCTGCTTCTAACTTGAGCCAGAATTGTAAAATGGTCTTATGAATTAGCGATTTCGTTGTAATTCACATTCCAAGTAATATTCGGCATGCTAATTACACTGCCGATGGCCAAATTGCATTATCTCTTATAGTTTCCGAGATATGGACTATCGACATTTTACAATATTGGCTCTGCTTCTAACTTGGGTAAAAATTCTAAAATGGTTTTATGAATTAGCGATTTCGCTCCAATTCACATTAAAAGTAATATTCGGCATGCTAACTACGTTGCCGATGGCCAAATTGCATTATCTCTTATAGTTTCCGAGATATGGACTATCGACATCTTGCAATATTGGCTCTGCTTCTAACTTGGGCCAGAAATGTAAAATGGTCTTATGAATTAGCGATTTCGCTCCAATTCACATTCCAAGTAATATTCGGCATGCTAATTACGTTGCCGATGGCCAAATTGCATTATCTCTTATAGTTTCCGAGATATGGACTATCGGCATCTTGCAATATTGGCTCCGCTTCTAACTTGAGCCAGAATTGTAAAATGGTCTTATGAATTAGCGATTTCGTTGTAATTCACATTCCAAATAATATTCGGCATGCTAATTACATTGCCGATGGCAAAATTGCATTATTTCTTATAGTTTCCGAGATATGGACTATCAACATTTTACAATATTGGCTCTGTTTCTAACTTGGGTCAAAATTGTAAAATGGTCTTATGAATTAGCGATTTCGTTGTAATTCACATTCCAAGTAATATTCGGCATACTAATTACGTTGCCGATTGCCAAATTGCATTATCTCTTATAGTTTCCGAGATATGGACTATCGACATCTTGCAATATTGGCTCTGCTTCTAACTTGGGCCAGAATTGTAAAATGGTCTTATAAATTAGCGATTTCGTTGTAATTCACATTCCAAGTAATATTCGGCATGCTAATTACGTTGCCGATTGCCAAATTGCATTATCTCTTATAGTTTCCGAGATATGGACTATCGACATTTTACAATATTGGCTCTGCTTCTAACTTGGGTCAAAATTGTAATATGGTCTTATGAATTAGCGATTTCGCTCCAATTCACTTTCCAAGTAATATTCGGCATGCTAATTACGTTGCCGATTGCCAAATTGCATTATCTCTTATAGTTTCCGAGATATGGACTATCGACATCTGACAATATTGGCTCTGCTTCTAACTTGGGCCAGAAATGTAAAATGGTCTTCTGAATTAGCGATTTCGCTCCAATTCACATTCCAAGTAATATTCGGCATGCTAATTACGTTGCCGATTGCCTAATTGCATTATCTCTTATATTTTCCGAGATATGGACTATCGACATCTTGCAATATTGGCTCTGCTTCTAACTTGAGCCAGAATTGTAAAATGGTCTTATGAATTAGCGATTTCGTTGTAATTCACATTCCAAGTAATATTCGGCATGCTAATTACACTGCCGATGGCCAAATTGCATTATCTCTTATAGTTTCCGAGATATGCACTATCGACATTTTACAATATTGGCTCTGCTTCTAACTTGGGTAAAAATTCTAAAATGGTTTTATGAATTAGCGATTTCGCTCCAATTCACATTAAAAGTAATATTCGGCATGCTAACTACGTTGCCGATGGCCAAATTGCATTATCTCTTATAGTTTCCGAGATATGGACTATCGACATCTTGCAATATTGGCTCTGCTTCTAACTTGGGCCAGAAATGTAAAATGGTCTTATGAATTAGCGATTTCGCTCCAATTCACATTCCAAGTAATATTCGGCATGCTAATTACGTTGCCGATGGCCAAATTGCATTATCTCTTATAGTTTCCGAGATATGGACTATCGGCATCTTGCAATATTGGCTCCGCTTCTAACTTGAGCCAGAATTGTAAAATGGTCTTATGAATTAGCGATTTCGTTGTAATTCACATTCCAAATAATATTCGGCATGCTAATTACATTGCCGATGGCAAAATTGCATTATTTCTTATAGTTTCCTAGATATGGACTATCAACATTTTACAATATTGGCTCTGTTTCTAACTTGGGTCAAAATTGTAAAATGGTCTTATGAATTAGCGATTTCGTTGTAATTCACATTCCAAGTAATATTCGGCATACTAATTACGTTGCCGATTGCCAAATTGCATTATCTCTTATAGTTTCCGAGATATGGACTATCGACATCTTGCAATATTGGCTCTGCTTCTAACTTGGGCCAGAATTGTAAAATGGTCTTATAAATTAGCGATTTCGTTGTAATTCACATTCCAAGTAATATTCGGCATGCTAATTACGTTGCCGATTGCCAAATTGCATTATCTCTTATAGTTTCCGAGATATGGACTATCGACTTCTTGCAATATTGGCTCTGCTTCTAACTTGGGCCAGAAATGTAAAATGGTCTTATGAATTAGCGATTTCGTTGTAATTCACATTCCAAGTAATATTCGGCATGCTAATTACGTTGCCGATTGCCAAATTGCATTATCTCTTATAGTTTCTGAGATATGGACTATCGACATTTTACAATATTGGCTCTGCTTCTAACTTGGGTCAAAATTGTAATATGGTCTTATGAATTAGCGATTTCGTTGTAATTCACATTCCAAGTAATATTCGGCATGCTAATTACGTTGCCGATTGCCTAATTGCATTATCTCTTATATTTTCCGACATTTGGACTATCGACATCTTGCAATATTGGCTCTGCTTCTAACTTGAGCCAGAATTGTAAAATGGTCTTATGAATTAGCGATTTCGTTGTAATTCACATTCCAAGTAATATTCGGCATGCTAATTACACTGCCGATGGCCAAATTGCATTATCTCTTATAGTTTCCGAGATATGGACTATCGACATTTTACAATATTGGCTCTGCTTCTAACTTGGGTAAAAATTCTAAAATGGTCTTATGAATTAGCGATTTCGCTCCAATTCACATTCCAAGTAATATTCGGCATGCTAACTACGTTGCCGATGGCCAAATTGCATTATCTCTTATAGTTTCCGAGATATGGACTATCGACATCTTGCAATATTGGCTCTGCTTCTAACTTGGGCCAGAAATGTAAAATGGTCTTATGAATTAGCGATTTCGCTCCAATTCACATTCCAAGTAATATTCGGCATGCTAATTACGTTGCCGATGGCCAAATTGCATTATCTCTTATAGTTTCCGAGATATGGAGTATCGACATCTTGCAATATTGGCTCCGCTTCTAACTTGAGCCAGAATTGTAAAATGGTCTTATGAATTAGCGATTTCGTTGTAATTCACATTCCAAGTAATATTCGGCATGCTAATTAAATTGCCGATGGCAAAATTGCATTATCTCTTATAGTTTCCGAGATATGGACTATCGACATCTTGCAATATTGGCTCAGCTTCTAACTTGAGCCAGAATTGTAAAATGGTCTTATGAATTAGCGATTTCGCTGTAATTCACATTCCAAGTAATATTCGGCATGCTAATTACATTGCCGATGGCCAAATTGCATTATCTCTTATAGTTTCCGAGATATGGACTATCGACATTTTACAATATTGGCTCTGCTTCTAACTTGGGTAAAAATTCTAAAATGGTCTTATGAATTAGCGATTTCGCTCCAATTCACATTATAAGTAATATTCGGCATGCTAACTACGTTGCCGATGGCCAAATTGCATTATCTCTTATAGTTTCCGAGATATGGACTGTCGACATCTTGCAATATTAGCTCTGCTTCTAACTTGGGCCAGAAATGTAAAATGGCCTTATGAATAAGCGATTTCGCTCCAATTCACATTCCAAGTAATATTCGGCATGCTAATCACACTGCCGATGGCCAAATTGCATTATCTCTTATAGTTTCCGAGATATGGACTATCGACATTTTACAATATTGGCTCTGCTTCTAACTTGGGTAAAAATTCTAAAATGGTCTTATGAATTAGCGATTTCGCTCCAATTCACATTATAAGTAATATTCGGCATGCTAACTACGTTGCCGATGGCCAAATTGCATTATCTCTTATAGTTTCCGAGATATGGACTATCGACATCTTGCAATATTGGCTCTGCTTCTAACTTGGGCCAGAAATGTAAAATGGTCTTATGAATTAGCGATTTCGTTGTAATTCACATTCCAAGTAATATTCGGCATGCTAACTACGTTGCCGATGGCCAAATTGCATTATCTCTTATAGTTTCCGAGATATGGATTATCGACATCTTGCAATATTAGCTCTGCTTCTAACTTGGGCCAGAAATGTGAAATGGTCTTATGAATAAGCGATTTCGCTCCAATTCACATTCCAAGTAATATTCAGCATGCTAACTACGTTGCCGATGGCCAAATTGCATTATCTCTTATAGTTTCCGAGATATGGACTATCGACATCTTGCAATATTGGCTCTGCTTCTAACTTGGGCCAGAAATGTAAAATGGTCTTATGAATTAGCGATTTCGATGTAATTCACATTCCAAGTAATATTCGGCATGCTAACTACGTTGCCGATGGCCAAATTGCATTATCTCTTATAGTTTCCGAGATATGGACTATCGACATTTTACAATATTGGCTCTGCTTCTAACTTGGGTAAAAATTCTAAAATGGTCTTATGAATTAGCGATTTCGCTCCAATTCACATTCCAAGTAATATTCAGCATGCTAACTACGTTGCCGATGGCCAAATTGCATTATCTCTTATAGTTTCCGAGATATGGACTATCGACATTTTACAATATTGGCTCTGCTTCTAACTTGGGTAAAAATTCTAAAATGGTCTTATGAATTAGCGATTTCGCTCCAATTCACATTCCAAGTAATATTCAGCATGCTAACTACGTTGCCGATGGCCAAATTGCATTATCTCTTATAGTTTCCGAGATATGGACTATCGACATCTTGCAATATTAGCTCTGCTTCTAACATGGGCCAGAAATGTAAAATGGTCTTATGAATAAGCGATTTCGCTCCAATTCACATTCCAAGTAATATTCGGCATGCTAATTACGTTGCCGATGGCCAAATTGCATTATCTCTTATAGTTTCCGAGATATGGACTATCGACATCTTGCAATATTGGCTCTGCTTCTAACTTGGGCCAGAAATGTAAAATGGTCTTATGAATTAGCGATTTCGCTCCAATTCACATTCCAAGTAATATTCGGCATGCTAATTACGTTGCCGATGGCCAAATTGCATTATCTCTTATAGTTTCCGAGATATGGACTATCGACATCTTGCAATATTGGCTCCGCTTCTAACTTGGGCCAGAAATGTAAAATGGTCTTTTGAATTAGCGATTTCGTTGTAATTCACATTCCAAGTAATATTCGGCATGCTAATTACGTTGCCGATTGCCAAATTGCATTATCTCTTATAGTTTCTGAGACATGGACTATCGACATTTTACAATATTGGCTCTGCTTCTAACTTGGGTCAAAGTTGTAATATGGTCTTATGAATTAGCGATTTCGCTCCAATTCACATTCCAAGTAAAATTCGACATGCTAATTACGTTGCCGATTGCCAAATTGCATTATCTCTTATAGTTTCCGAGATATGGACTATCGACATCTGACAATATTGGCTCTGCTTCTAACTTGGGCCAGAAATGTAAAATGGTCTTATGAATTAGCGATTTCGCTCCAATTCACATTCCAAGTAATATTCGGCATGCTAATTACGTTGCCGATTGCCAAATTGCATTATCTCTTATAGTTTCTGAGACATGGACTATCGACATTATACAATATTGGCTCTGCTTCTAACTTGGGTCAAAATTGTAATATGGTCTTATGAATTAGCGATTTCGCTCCAATTCACATTCCAAGTAATATTCGGCATGCTAATTACGTTGCCGATTGCCAAATTGCATTATCTCCTATAGTTTCCGAGATATGGACTATCGACATCTTGCAAGATTGGCTCTGCTTCTAACTTGAGCCAGAATTGTAAAATGGTCTTATGAATTAGCGATTTCGTTGTAATTCACATTCCAAGTAATATTCGGCATGCTAATTACATTGCCTATGGCCAAATTGCATTATCTCTTATAGTTTCCGAGATATGGACTATCGACATTTTACAATATTGGCTCTGCTTCTAACTTGGGTCAAAATTGTAAAATGGTCTTATGAATTAGCGATTTCGTTGTAATTCACATTCCAAGTAATACTCGGCATGCTAATTACGTTGCCGATTGCCAAATTGCATTATCACTTTTAGTTTCCGAGATATGGACTATCGACATCTTGCAATATTGGCTCTGCTTCTAACTTGGGCCAGAATTGTAAATGGTCTTATGAATTAGCGATTTCGTTGTAATTCACATTCCAAGTAATATTCGGCATGCTAATTACGTTGCCGATTGCCAAATTGCATTATCTCTTATAGTTTCCGAGATATGGTCTATCGACATTTTACAATATTGGCTCTGCTTCTAACTTGGGTTAAAATTGTAATATGGTCTTATGAACTAGCGATTTCGCTCCAATTCACATTCCAAGTAATATTCGGCATGCTAATTACGTTGCCGATTGCCAAATTGCATTATCTCTTATAGTTTCGGAGATATGGACTATCGACATCTTGCAATATTGGCTCTGCTTCTAACTTGAGTCAGAATTGTAAAATGGTCTTATGAATTAGCGATTTCGTTGTAATTCACATTCCAAGTAATATTCGACATGCTAATTACGTTGCCGATTGCCTAATTGCATTATCTCTTATATTTTCCGAGATATGGACTATCGACATCTTGCAATATTGGCTCTGCTTCTAACTTGAGCCAGAATTGTAAAATGGTCTTATGAATTAGCGATTTCGTTGTAATTCACATTCCAAGTAATATTCGGCATGCTAATTACACTGCCGATGGCCAAATTGCATTATCTCTTATAGTTTCCGAGATATGCACTATCGACATTTTACAATATTGGCTCTGCTTCTAACTTGGGTAAAAATTCTAAAATGGTTTTATGAATTAGCGATTTCGCTCCAATTCACATTAAAAGTAATATTCGGCATGCTAACTACGTTGCCGATGGCCAAATTGCATTACCTCTTATAGTTTCCGAGATATGGACTATCGACATCTTGCAATATTGGCTCTGCTTCTAACTTGGGCCAGAAATGTAAAATGGTCTTATGAATTAGCGATTTCGCTCCAATTCACATTCCAAGTAATATTCGGCATGCTAATTACGTTGCCGATGGCCAAATTGCATTATCTCTTATAGTTTCCGAGATATGGACTATCGACATCTTGCAAGAATGGCTCTGCTTCTAACTTGAGCCAGAATTGTAAAATGGTCTTATGAATTAGCGATTTCGTTGTAATTCACATTCCAAGTAATATTCGGCATGCTAATTACATTGCCTATGGCCAAATTGCATTATCTCTTATAGTTTCCGAGATATGGACTATCGACATTTTACAATATTGGCTCTGCTTCTAACTTGGGTCAAAATTGTAAAATGGTCTTATGAATTAGCGATTTCGTTGTAATTCACATTCCAAGTAATACTCGGCATGCTAATTACGTTGCCGATTGCCAAATTGCATTATCACTTTTAGTTTCCGAGATATGGACTATCGACATCTTGCAATATTGGCTCTGCTTCTAACTTGGGCCAGAATTGTAAATGGTCTTATGAATTAGCGATTTCGTTGTAATTCACATTCCAAGTAATATTCGGCATGCTAATTACTTTGCCGATTGCCAAATTGCATTATCTCTTATAGTTTCCGAGATCTGGATTATCGACATTTTACAATATTGGCTCTGCTTCTAACTTGGGCCAGAATTGTAAAATGGTCTTATGAATTAGCGATTTCGTTGTAATTCACATTCCAAGTAATATTCGGCATGCTAATTACGTTGCCGATTGCCAAATTGCATTATCTCTTATAGTTTCCGAGATATGGTCTATCGACATTTTACAATATTGGCTCTGCTTCTAACTTGGGTTAAAATTGTAATATGGTCTTATGAACTAGCGATTTCGCTCCAATTCACATTCCAAGTAATATTCGGCATGCTAATTACGTTGCCGATTGCCAAATTGCATTATCTCTTATAGTTTCGGAGATATGGACTATCGACATCTTGCAATATTGGCTCTGCTTCTAACTTGAGCCAGAATTGTAAAATGGTCTTATGAATTAGCGATTTCGTTGTAATTCACATTCCAAGTAATATTCGGCATGCTAATTACGTTGCCGATTGCTTAATTGCATTATCTCTTATATTTTCCGAGATATGGACTATCGACATCTTGCAATATTGGCTCTGCTTCTAACTTGAGCCAGAATTGTAAAATGGTCTTATGAATTAGCGATTTCGTTGTAATTCACATTCCAAGTAATATTCGGCATGCTAATTACACTGCCGATGGCCAAATTGCATTATCTCTTATAGTTTCCGAGATATGGACTATCGACATTTTACAATATTGGCTCTGCTTCTAACTTGGGTAAAAATTCTAAAATGGTTTTATGAATTAGCGATTTCGCTCCAATTCACATTAAAAGTAATATTCGGCATGCTAACTACGTTGCCGATGGCCAAATTGCATTATCTCTTATAGTTTCCGAGATATGGACTATCGACATCTTGCAATATTGGCTCTGCTTCTAACTTGGGCCAGAAATGTAAAATGGTCTTATGAATTAGCGATTTCGCTCCAATTCACATTCCAAGTAATATTCGGCATGCTAATTACGTTGCCGATGGCCAAATTGCATTATCTCTTATAGTTTCCGAGATATGGACTATCGGCATCTTGCAATATTGGCTCCGCTTCTAACTTGAGCCAGAATTGTAAAATGGTCTTATGAATTAGCGATTTCGTTGTAATTCACATTCCAAGTAATATTCGGCATGCTAATTACATTGCCTATGGCCAAATTGCATTATCTCTTATAGTTTCCGAGATATGGACTATCGACATTTTACAATATTGGCTCTGCTTCTAACTTGGGTCAAAATTGTAAAATGGTCTTATGAGTTAGCGATTTCGTTGTAATTCACATTCCAAGTAATACTCGGCATGCTAATTACGTTGCCGATTGCCAAATTGCATTATCACTTTTAGTTTCCGAGATATGGACTATCGACATCTTGCAATATTGGCTCTGCTTCTAACTTGGGCCAGAATTGTAAATGGTCTTATGAATTAGCGATTTCGTTGTAATTCACATTCCAAGTAATATTCGGCATGCTAATTACTTTGCCGATTGCCAAATTGCATTATCTCTTATAGTTTCCGAGATCTGGATTATCGACATTTTACAATATTGGCTCTGCTTCTAACTTGGGCCAGAATTGTAAAATGGTCTTATGAATTAGCGATTTCGTTGTAATTCACATTCCAAGTAATATTCGGCATGCTAATTACGTTGCCGATTGCCAAATTGCATTATCTCTTATAGTTTCCGAGATATGGTCTATCGACATTTTACAATATTGGCTCTGCTTCTAACTTGGGTTAAAATTGTAATATGGTCTTATGAACTAGCGATTTCGCTCCAATTCACATTCCAAGTAATATTCGGCATGCTAATTACGTTGCCGATTGCCAAATTGCATTATCTCTTATAGTTTCGGAGATATGGACTATCGACATCTTGCAATATTGGCTCTGCTTCTAACTTGAGCCAGAATTGTAAAATGGTCTTATGAATTAGTGATTTCGTTGTAATTCACATTCCAAGTAATATTCGGCATGCTAATTACGTTGCCGATTGCCTAATTGCATTATCTCTTATATTTTCCGAGATATGGACTATCGACATCTTGCAATATTGGCTCTGCTTCTAACTTGAGCCAGAATTGTAAAATGGTCTTATGAATTAGCGATTTCGTTGTAATTCACATTCCAAGTAATATTCGGCATGCTAATTACACTGCCGATGGCCAAATTGCATTATCTCTTATAGTTTCCGAGATATGGACTATCGACATTTTACAATATTGGCTCTGCTTCTAACTTGGGTAAAAATTCTAAAATGGTTTTATGAATTAGCGATTTCGCTCCAATTCACATTAAAAGTAATATTCGGCATGCTAACTACGTTGCCGATGGCCAAATTGCATTATCTCTTATAGTTTCCGAGATATGGACTATCGACATCTTGCAATATTGGCTCTGCTTCTAACTTGTGCCAGAAATGTAAAATGGTCTTATGAATTAGCGATTTCGCTCCAATTCACATTCCAAGTAATATTCGGCATGCTAATTACGTTGCCGATGGCCAAATTGCATTATCTCTTATAGTTTCCGAGATATGGACTATCGGCATCTTGCAATATTGGCTCCGCTTCTAACTTGAGCCAGAATTGTAAAATGGTCTTATGAATTAGCGATTTCGTTGTAATTCACATTCCAAATAATATTCGGCATGCTAATTACATTGCCGATGGCAAAATTGCATTATTTCTTATAGTTTCCGAGATATGGACTATCAACATTTTACAATATTGGCTCTGTTTCTAACTTGGGTCAAAATTGTAAAATGGTCTTATGAATTAGCGATTTCGTTGTAATTCACATTCCAAGTAATATTCGGCATACTAATTACGTTGCCGATTGCCAAATTGCATTATCTCTTATAGTTTCCGAGATATGGACTATCGACATCTTGCAATATTGGCTCTGCTTCTAACTTGGGCCAGAATTGTAAAATGGTCTTATAAATTAGCGATTTCGTTGTAATTCACATTCCAAGTAATATTCGGCATGCTAATTACGTTGCCGATTGCCAAATTGCATTATCTCTTATAGTTTCCGAGATATGGACTATCGACATTTTACAATATTGGCTCTGCTTCTAACTTGGGTCAAAATTGTAATATGGTCTTATGAATTAGCGATTTCGCTCCAATTCACTTTCCAAGTAATATTCGGCATGCTAATTACGTTGCCGATTGCCAAATTGCATTATCTCTTATAGTTTCCGAGATATGGACTATCGACATCTGACAATATTGGCTCTGCTTCTAACTTGGGCCAGAAATGTAAAATGGTCTTCTGAATTAGCGATTTCGCTCCAATTCACATTCCAAGTAACATTCGGCACGCTAATTACGTTGCCGATTGCCATATTGCATTATCTCTTATAGTTTCCGAGATATGGACTATCGACATCTTGCAAGAATGGCTCTGCTTCTAACTTGAGCCAGAATTGTAAAATGGTCTTATGAATTAGCGATTTCGTTGTAATTCACATTCCAAGTAATATTCGGCATGCTAATTACATTGCCTATGGCCAAATTGCATTATGGCTTATAGTTTCCGAGATATGGACTATCGACATTTTACAATATTGGCTCTGCTTCTAACTTGGGTCAAAATTGTAAAATGGTCTTATGAATTAGCGATTTCGTTGTAATTCACATTCCAAGTAATATTCGGCATGCTAATTACGTTGACGATTGCCAAATTGCATTATCACTTTTAGTTTCCGAGATATGGATTATCGACATTTTACAATATTGGCTCTGCTTCTAACTTGGGCCAGAATTGTAAAATGGTCTTATGAATTAGCGATTTCGTTGTAATTCACATTCCAAGTAATATTCGGCATGCTAATTACTTTGCCGATTGCCAAATTGCATTATCTCTTATAGTTTTCGAGATATGGATTATCGACATTTTACAATATTGGCTCTGCTTCTAACTTGGGCCAGAATTGTAAAATGGTCTTATGAATTAGCGATTTCGTTGTAATTCACATTCCAAGTAATATTCGGCATGCTAATTACTTTGCCGATTGCCAAATTGCATTATCTCTTATAGTTTCCGAGATATGGATTATCAACATTTTACAATATTGGCTCTGCTTCTAACTTGGGTCAAAATTGTAATATGGTCTTATGAACTAGCGATTTCGCTCCAATTCACATTCCAAGTAATATTCGGCATGCTAATTACGTTGCCGATTGCCAAATTGCATTATCTCTTATAGTTTCCGAGATATGGACTATCGACATTTTACAATATTGGCTCTGCTTCTAACTTGGGTCAAAATTGTAAAATAGTCTTATGAATTAGCGATTTCGCTCCAATTCACATTCCAAGTAATATTCGGCATGCTAATTACGTTGCCTATTGCCAAACTGCATTATCTCTTATAGTTTCCGAGATATGGACTATCGACATCTTGCAATATTGGCTCTAATTCTAACTTAGGCCAGAATTGTAAAATGGTCTTATGAATTAGCGATTTCGTCGTAATTCACATTCCAAGTAATATTCGGCATGCTAATTACGTTGCCGATTGCCAAATTGCATTATCTCTTTTAGTTTCCGAGATATGGACTATCGACATCTTGCAATATTGGCTCTGCTTCTAACTTGGGCCAGAATTGTAAAATGGTCTTATGAATTAGCGATTTCGTTGTAATTCACTTTCCAAGTAATATTGGGCATGCTAATTACGTTGCCGATTGCCAAATTGCATTATCTCTTATAGTTTCCGAGATATGGACTATCGACATCTTGCAATATTGGCTCTGCTTCTAACTTGGGCCAGAATTGTAAAATGGTCTTATGAATTAGCGATTTCGTTGTAATTCACATTCCAAGTAATATTCGGCATGCTAATTATGTTGCCGATTGCCAAATTGCATTATCTCTTTTAGTTTCCGAGATATGGACTATCGACATCTTGCAATATTGGCTCTGCTTCTAACTTGGGCCAGAATTGTAAATAGTCTTATGAATTAGCGATTTCGTTGTAATTCACATTCCAAGTAATATTCGGCATGCTAATTACGTTGCCGATTGCCAAATTGCATTATCTCTTATAGTTTCCGAGATATGGACTATCGACATTTTACAATATTGGCCCTGCTTCTAACTTGGATCAAAATTGTAATATGGTCTTATGAATTAGCGATTTCGCTCCAATTCACATTCCAAGTAATATTCAGCATGCTAATTACGTTGCCGATTGCCAAATTGCATTATCTATTATAGTTTCCGAGATATGGACTATCGACATTTTACAATATTGGCTCTGCTTCTAACTTGCGTCAAAATTGTAAAATGGTCTTATGAATTAGCGATTTCGCTCCAATTCGCATTCGAGGTAATATTCGGCATGCTAATTACGTTACCGATTGCCAAATTGCATTATCTCTTATAGTTTCCGAGATATGGACTATCGACATCTTGCAATATTGGCTCTGCTTCTAACTTATGCCAGAATTGTAAAATGGTCTTATGAATTAGCGATTTCTTTGTAATTCACATTCCGAGTAATATTGGGCATGCTAATTACTTTGCCGATTGCCGAATTGCATTATCTATTATAGTTTCCGAGATATGGACTATCGACATCTTGCAATATTGGCTCTGCTTCTAACTTGGGCCAGAATTGTAAAATGGTCTTATGAATTAGCGATTTCGTTGTAATTCACATTCCAAGTAATATTCGGCATGCTAATTACGTTGCCGATTGCCAAATTGCATTATTTCTTTTAGTTTCCGAGATATGGACTATCGACATCTTGCAATATTGGCTCTGCTTCTAACTTGGGCCAGAATTGTAAAAGGTCTTATGAATTAGCGATGTCGTTGTAATTCACATTCCAAGTAATATTCGGCATGCTAATTACGTTGCCGATTGCCAAAATGCAGTATCTCTTATAGTTTCCGAGATATGGACTCTCAAGATCTTGCAATATTGGCTCTGCTTCTAACTTGGGCCGGAATTGTAAAATGGTCTTATGAATTAGCGATTTCGTTGTAATTTACATTCCAAGTAATATTCGGCATGCTAATTACGTTGCCGATTGCCAAATTGCATTATCTCTTATAGTTTCCGAGATATGGACTCTCAACATCTTGCAATATTGGCTCTGCTTCTAACTTGGGCCGGAATTGTAAAATGGACATATGAATTAGCGATTTCGTTGTAATTCACATTCCAAGTAATATTCGGCATGCTAATTACGTTGCCGATTGCCAAATTGCATTATCTCTTAAAGTTTCCGAGGTATAGACTATCGACATTTTACAATATTGTTTCTGCTTCTAACTTGGGTCAAAATTGTAAAATGGTCTTACGTATTAGCGATTTATCTCCAATTCACATTCCAAGTAATATTCGGCATGCTAATTACGTTGCCGATTGCCAAATTGCATTATCTCTTATAGTTTCCGAGATATGGACTATCGACATCTGACAATATTGGCTCTGCTTCTAACTTGGGCCAGAATTGTAAAATGGTCTAATGAATTAGCGAATTCGCTCCAATTCACATTCCAAGTAATATTCGGCATGCTAATTACGTTGCCGATTGCCAAATTGCATTATCTCTTATAGTTTCCGAGATATGGAATATCGACATCTGACAATATTGGCTCAGCTTCTAACTTGGACCAGAAATGTAAAATGGTCTTATGATTTAGCGATTTCGCTCCAATTCACATTCCAAGTAATATTCGGCATGCTAATTACGTTGCCGATTGCCAAATAGCATTATCTCTTATAGTTTGCGAGATATGGACTATCGACATCTTGCAATATTGGCTCTGCTTCTAACTTGGGCCAGAATTGTAAAATGGTCTTATGAAATAGCGATTTCGTTGTAATTCACATTCCAAGTAATATTCGGCATGCTAATTACGTTGCCGATTGCCAAATTGCATTATCTCTTATAGTTTCCGAGATATGGACTATCGACATCTTGCAATATTGGCTCTGCTTCTAACTTGGGATAGAATTGTAAAATGGTCTTATGAATTAGCGATTTCGTTGTAATTCACATTCCAAGTAATATTCGGCATGCTAATTACGTTGCCGATTGCCAAATTGCATTATCTCTTATAGTTTCCGAGATATGGACTATCGACATCTTGCAATATTGGCTCTGCTTCTAACTTGGGATAGAATTGTAAAATGGTCTTATGAATTAGCGATTTCGTTGTAATTCACATTCCAAGTAATATTCGGCATGCTAATTACGTTGCCGATTGCCAAATTGCATTATCTCTTATAGTTTCCGAGATATGGACTCTCGACATCTTGCAATATTGGCTCTGCTTCTAACTTGAGCCAGAATTGTAAAATGGTCTTATGAATTAGCGATTTCGTTGTAATTCACATTCCAAGTAATATTCGGCATGCTAATTACGTTGCCGATTGCCAAATTGCATTATCTCTTATAGTTTCCGAGATATGAACTATCGGCATCTTGCAATTTTGGCTCTGTTTCTAACTTGGGCCAGAATTGTAAAATGGTCTTATGAATTAGCGATTTCGTTGTAATTCACATTCCAAGTAATATTCGGCATGCTAATTACATTGCCGATTACCAAATTGCATTATCTCTTATAGTTTCCGAGATATGGACTATCGACATCTGACAATATTGGCTCTGCTTCTAACTTGGGCCAGAATTGTAAAATGGTCTTATGAATTAGCGATTTCGTTGTAATTCACATTCCAAGTAATATTCGGCATGCTAATTACGTTGCCGATTGCCAAATTGCATTATCTCTTATAGTTTCCGAGATATGGACTATCGACATCTGACAATATTGGCTCTACTTCTAACTTGGGTCAAAATTGTAAAATGGTCTTATGAATTAGCGATTTATCTCCAATTCACATTCCAAGTAATATTCGGCATGCTAATTACGTTGCCGATTGCCAAATTGCATTATCTCTTATAGTTTCCGAGATATGGACTATCGACATCTTGCGATATTGGCTCTGCTTCTAACTTGGCCCAGAATTGTAAAATGGTCTTATGAATTAGCGATTTCGCTCCAATTCACATTCCAAGTAATATTCGGCATGCTAATTACGTTGCCGGTTGCCAAATTGGATTATCTCCTATAGTTTCCGAGATATGGACTATCGACATCTGACAATATTGGCTCTGCTTCTAACTTGGGCCAGAAATATAAAATGGTCTTATGAATTAGCGATTTCGCTCCAATTCACATTCCAAGTAATATTCGGCATGCTAATTACATTGCCGATGGAAAAATTGCATTATCTCTTATAGTTTCCGAGATATGGACTATCGACATTTTACAATATTGGCTCTGCTTCTAACTTAGGCCAGAATTGTAAAATGGTCTTATGAATTAGCGATTTCGTCGTAATTCACATTCCAAGTAATATTCGGCATGCTAATTACGTTGCCGATTGCCAAATTGCATTATCTCTTTTAGTTTCCGAGATATGGACTATCGACATCTTGCAATATTGGCTCTGCTTCTAACTTGGGCCAGAATTGTAAAATGGTCTTATGAATTAGCGATTTCGTTGTAATTCACTTTCCAAGTAATATTGGGCATGCTAATTACGTTGCCGATTGCCAAATTGCATTATCTCTTATAGTTTCCGAGATATGGACTATCGACATCTTGCAATATTGGCTCTGCTTCTAACTTGGGCCAGAATTGTAAAATGGTCTTATGAATTAGCGATTTCGTTGTAATTCACATTCCAAGTAATATTCGGCATGCTAATTATGTTGCCGATTGCCAAATTGCATTATCTCTTTTAGTTTCCGAGATATGGACTATCGACATCTTGCAATATTGGCTCTGCTTCTAACTTGGGCCAGAATTGTAAATAGTCTTATGAATTAGCGATTTCGTTGTAATTCACATTCCAAGTAATATTCGGCATGCTAATTACGTTGCCGATTGCCAAATTGCATTATCTCTTATAGTTTCCGAGATATGGACTATCGACATTTTACAATATTGGCCCTGCTTCTAACTTGGATCAAAATTGTAATATGGTCTTATGAATTAGCGATTTCGCTCCAATTCACATTCCAAGTAATATTCAGCATGCTAATTACGTTGCCGATTGCCAAATTGCATTATCTCTTATAGTTTCCGAGATATGGACTATCGACATTTTACAATATTGGCTCTGCTTCTAACTTGCGTCAAAATTGTAAAATGGTCTTATGAATTAGCGATTTCGCTCCAATTCGCATTCGAGGTAATATTCGGCATGCTAATTACTTTGCCGATTGCCAAATTGCATTATCTCTTATAGTTTCCGAGATATGGACTATCGACATCTTGCAATATTGGCTCTGCTTCTAACTTATGCCAGAATTGTAAAATGGTCTTATGAATTAGCGATTTCTTTGTAATTCACATTCCGAGTAATATTGGGCATGCTAATTACTTTGCCGATTGCCGAATTGCATTATCTATTATAGTTTCCGAGATATGGACTATCGACATCTTGCAATATTGGCTCTGCTTCTAACTTGGGCCAGAATTGTAAAATGGTCTTATGAATTAGCGATTTCGTTGTAATTCACATTCCAAGTAATATTCGGCATGCTAATTACGTTGCCGATTGCCAAATTGCATTATTTCTTTTAGTTTCCGAGATATGGACTATCGACATCTTGCAATATTGGCTCTGCTTCTAACTTGGGCCAGAATTGTAATAGGTCTTATGAATTAGCGATGTCGTTGTAATTCACATTCCAAGTAATATTCGGCATGCTAATTACGTTGCCGATTGCCAAAATGCAGTATCTCTTATAGTTTCCGAGATATGGACTCTCAAGATCTTGCAATATTGGCTCTGCTTCTAACTTGGGCCGGAATTGTAAAATGGTCTTATGAATTAGCGATTTCGTTGTAATTCACATTCCAAGTAATATTCGGCATGCTAATTACGTTGCCGATTGCCAAATTGCATTATCTCTTATAGTTTCCGAGATATGGACTCTCAACATCTTGCAATATTGGCTCTGCTTCTAACTTGGGCCGGAATTGTAAAATGGACTTATGAATTAGCGATTTCGTTGTAATTCACATTCCAAGTAATATTCGGCATGCTAATTACGTTGCCGATTGCCAAATTGCATTATCTCTTAAAGTTTCCGAGGTATAGACTATCGACATTTTACAATATTGTTTCTGCTTCTAACTTGGGTCAAAATTGTAAAATGGTCTTACGTATTAGCGATTTATCTCCAATTCACATTCCAAGTAATATTCGGCATGCTAATTACGTTGCCGATTGCCAAATTGCATTATCTCTTATAGTTTCCGAGATATGGACTATCGACATCTGACAATATTGGCTCTGCTTCTAACTTGGGCCAGAATTGTAAAATGGTCTAATGAATTAGCGAATTCGCTCCAATTCACATTCCAAGTAATATTCGGCATGCTAATTACGTTGCCGATTGCCAAATTGCATTATCTCTTATAGTTTCCGAGATATGGAATATCGACATCTGACAATATTGGCTCAGCTTCTAACTTGGGCCAGAAATGTAAAATGGTCTTATGATTTAGCGATTTCGCTCCAATTCACATTCCAAGTAATATTCGGCATGCTAATTACGTTGCCGATTGCCAAATAGCATTATCTCTTATAGTTTGCGAGATATGGACTATCGACATCTTGCAATATTGGCTCTGCTTCTAACTTGGGCCCAAATTGTAAAATGGTCTTATGAAATAGCGATTTCGTTGTAATTCACATTCCAAGTAATATTCGGCATGCTAATTACGTTGCCGATTGCCAAATTGCATTATCTCTTATAGTTTCCGAGATATGGACTATCGACATCTTGCAATATTGGCTCTGCTTCTAACTTGGGATAGAATTGTAAAATGGTCTTATGAATTAGCGATTTCGTTGTAATTCACATTCCAAGTAATATTCGGCATGCTAATTACGTTGCCGATTGCCAAATTGCATTATCTCTTATAGTTTCCGAGATATGGACTATCGACATCTTGCAATATTGGCTCTGCTTCTAACTTGGGCCAGAATTGTAAAAGGTCTTATGAATTAGCGATGTCGTTGTAATTCACATTCCAAGTAATATTCGGCATGCTAATTACGTTGCCGATTGCCAAAATGCAGTATCTCTTATAGTTTCCGAGATATGGACTCTCAAGATCTTGCAATATTGGCTCTGCTTCTAACTTGGGCCGGAATTGTAAAATGGTCTTATGAATTAGCGATTTCGTTGTAATTCACATTCCAAGTAATATTCGGCATGCTAATTACGTTGCCGATTGCCAAATTGCATTATCTCTTATAGTTTCCGAGATATGGACTCTCAACATCTTGCAATATTGGCTCTGCTTCTAACTTGGGCCGGAATTGTAAAATGGACTTATGAATTAGCGATTTCGTTGTAATTCACATTCCAAGTAATATTCGGCATGCTAATTACGTTGCCGATTGCCAAATTGCATTATCTCTTAAAGTTTCCGAGGTATAGACTATCGACATTTTACAATATTGTTTCTGCTTCTAACTTGGGTCAAAATTGTAAAATGGTCTTACGTATTAGCGATTTGTCTCCAATTCACATTCCAAGTAATATTCGGCATGCTAATTACGTTGCCGATTGCCAAATTGCATTATCTCTTATAGTTTCCGAGATATGGACTATCGACATCTGACAATATTGGCTCTGCTTCTAACTTGGGCCAGAATTGTAAAATGGTCTAATGAATTAGCGAATTCGCTCCAATTCACATTCCAAGTAATATTCGGCATGCTAATTACGTTGCCGATTGCCAAATTGCATTATCTCTTATAGTTTCCGAGATATGGAATATCGACATCTGACAATATTGGCTCAGCTTCTAACTTGGGCCAGAAATGTAAAATGGTCTTATGATTTAGCGATTTTGCTCCAATTCACATTCCAAGTAATATTCGGCATGCTAATTACGTTGCCGATTGCCAAATAGCATTATCTCTTATAGTTTGCGAGATATGGACTATCGACATCTTGCAATATTGGCTCTGCTTCTAACTTGGGCCAGAATTGTAAAATGGTCTTATGAAATAGCGATTTCGTTGTAATTCACATTCCAAGTAATATTCGGCATGCTAATTACGTTGCCGATTGCCAAATTGCATTATCTCTTATAGTTTCCGAGATATGGACTATCGACATCTTGCAATATTGGCTCTGCTTCTAACTTGGGATAGAATTGTAAAATGGTCTTATGAATTAGCGATTTCGTTGTAATTCACATTCCAAGTAATATTCGGCATGCTAATTACGTTGCCGATTGCCAAATTGCATTATCTCTTATAGTTTCCGAGATATGGACTATCGACATCTTGCAATATTGGCTCTGCTTCTAATTTGGGCCAGAATTGTAAAATGGTCTTATGAATTAGCGATTTCGTTGTAATTCACATTCCAAGTAATATTCGGCATGCTAATTACGTTGCCGATTGCCAAATTGCATTATCTCTTATAGTTTCCGAGATATGGACTATCGACATCTTGCAATATTGGCTCTGCTTCTAACTTGGGATAGAATTGTAAAATGGTCTTATGAATTAGCGATTTCGTTGTAATTCACATTCCAAGTAATATTCGGCATGCTAATTACGTTGCCGATTGCCAAATTGCATTATCTCTTATAGTTTCCGAGATATGGACTCTCGACATCTTGCAATATTGGCTCTGCTTCTAACTTGAGCCAGAATTGTAAAATGGTCTTATGAATTAGCGATTTCGTTGTAATTCACATTCCAAGTAATATTCGGCATGCTAATTACGTTGCCGATTGCCAAATTGCATTATCACTTATAGTTTCCGAGATATGAACTATCGGCATCTTGCAATATTGGCTCTGTTTCTAACTTGGGCCAGAATTGTAAAATGGTCTTATGAATTAGCGATTTCGTTGTAATTCACATTCCAAGTAATATTCGGCATGCTAATTACATTGCCGATTACCAAATTGCATTATCTCTTATAGTTTCCGAGATATGGACTATCGACATCTGACAATATTGGCTCTGCTTCTAACTTGGGCCAGAATTGTAAAATGGTCTTATGAATTAGCGATTTCGTTGTAATTCACATTCCAATTAATATTCGGCATGCTAATTACGTTGCCGATTGCCAAATTGCATTATCTCTTATAGTTTCCGAGATATGGACTATCGACATCTGACAATATTGGCTCTACTTCTAACTTGGGTCAAAATTGTAAAATGGTCTTATGAATTAGCGATTTATCTCCAATTCACATTCCAAGTAATATTCGGCATGCTAATTACGTTGCCGATTGCCAAATTGCATTATCTCTTATAGTTTCCGAGATATGGACTATCGACATCTTGCGATATTGGCTCTGCTTCTAACTTGGCCCAGAATTGTAAAATGGTCTTATGAATTAGCGATTTCGCTCCAATTCACATTCCAAGTAATATTCGGCATGCTAATTACGTTGCCGGTTGCCAAATTGGATTATCTCCTATAGTTTCCGAGATATGGACTATCGACATCTGACAATATTGGCTCTGCTTCTAACTTGGGCCAGAAATATAAAATGGTCTTATGAATTAGCGATTTCGCTCCAATTCACATTCCAAGTAATATTCGGCATGCTAATTACATTGCCGATGGAAAAATTGCATTATCTCTTATAGTTTCCGAGATATGGACTATCGACATTTTACAATATTGGCTCTGCTTCTAACTTGGGTCAAAATTGTAAAATGGTCTTATGAATTAGCGATTTCGTTGTAATTCACATTCCAAGTAATATTCGGCATACTAATTACGTTGCCGATTGCCAAATTGCATTATCTCTTATAATTTCCGAGATATGGACTATCGATATCTTGCAATATTGGCTCTGCTTCTAACTTGGACCAGAATTGTAAAATGGTCTTATGAATTAGCGATTTCGTTGTAATTCACATTCCGAGTAATATTGGGCATGCTAATTACTTTGCCGATTGCCGAATTGCATTATCTATTATAGTTTCCGAGATATGGACTATCGACATCTTGCAATATTGGCTCTGCTTCTAACTTGGGCCAGAATTGTAAAATGGTCTTATGAATTAGCGATTTCGTTGTAATTCACATTCCGAGTAATATTGGCCATGCTAATTACTTTGCCGATTGCCGAATTGCATTATCTATTATAGTTTCCGAGATATGGACTATCGACATCTTGCAATATTGGCTCTGCTTCTAACTTGGGCCAGAATTGTAAAATGGTCTTATGAATTAGCGATTTCGTTGTAATTCACATTCCAAGTAATATTCGGCATACTAATTACGTTGCCGATTGCCAAATTGCATTATCTCTTATAGTTTCCGAGATATGGACTATCGACATTTTACAATATTGGCTCTGCTTCTAACTTGCGTCAAAATTGTAAAATGGTCTTATGAATTAGCGATTTCGCTCCAATTCGCATTCGAGGTAATATTCGGCGTGCTAATTACGTTGCCGATTGCCAAATTGCATTATCTCTTATAGTTTCCGAGATATGGACTATCGACATCTTGCAATATTGGCTCTGCTTCTAACTTGGGCCAGAATTGTAAAATGGTCTTATGAATTAGCGATTTCGTTGTAATTCACATTCCAAGTAATATTCGGCATACTAATTACGTTGCCGATTGCCAAATTGCATTATCTCTTATAGTTTCCGAGATATGGACTATCGACATTTTACAATATTGGCTCTGCTTCTAACTTGCGTCAAAATTGTAAAATGGTCTTATGAATTAGCGATTTCGCTCCAATTCGCATTCGAGGTAATATTCGGCATGCTAATTACGTTGCCGATTGCCAAATTGCATTATCTCTTATAGTTTCCGAGATATGGACTATCGACATCTTGCAATATTGGCTCTGCTTCTAACTTATGCCAGAATTGTAAAATGGTCTTATGAATTAGCGATTTCGTTGTAATTCACATTCCGAGTAATATTGGGCATGCTAATTACTTTGCCGATTGCCGAATTGCATTATCTATTATAGTTTCCGAGATATGGACTATCGACATCTTGCAATATTGGCTCTGCTTCTAACTTGGGCCAGAATTGTAAAATGGTCTTATGAATTAGCGATTTCGTTGTAATTCACATTCCAAGTAATATTCGGCATGCTAATTACGTTGCCGATTGCCAAATTGCATTATTTCTTTTAGTTTCCGAGATATGGACTATCGACATCTTGCAATATTGGCCCTGCTTCTAACTTGGGCCAGAATTGTAAAAGGTCTTATGAATTAGCGATGTCGTTGTAATTCACATTCCAAGTAATATTCGGCATGCTAATTACGTTGACGATTGCCAAATTGCATTATCTCTTATAGTTTCCGAGATATCGACTCTCAACATCTTGCAATATTGGCTCTGCTTCTAACTTGGGCCGGAATTGTAAAATGGACTTATGAATTAGCGATTTCGTTGTAATTCACATTCCAAGTAATATTCGGCATGCTAATTACGTTGCCGATTGCCAAATTGCATTATCTCTTATAGTTTCCGAGGTATAGACTATCGACATTTTACAATATTGTTTCTGCTTCTAACTTGGGTCAAAATTGTAAAATGGTCTTACGTATTAGCGATTTATCTCCAATTCACATTCCAAGTAATATTCGGCATGCTAATTACGTTGCCGATTGCCAAATTGCATTATCTCTTATAGTTTCCGAGATATGGACTATCGACATCTTGCAATATTGGCTCTGCTTCTAACTTAGGCCAGAATTGTAAAATGGTCTTATGAATTAGCGATTTCGTTGTAATTCACATTCCAAGTAATATTCGGCATGCTAATTACGTTGCCGATTGCCAAATTGCATTATCTCTTATAGTTTCCGAGATATGAACTATCGGCATCTTGCAATATTGGCTCTGTTTCTAACTTGGGCCAGAATTGTAAAATGGTCTTATGAATTAGCGATTTCGTTGTAATTCACATTCCAAGTAATATTCGGCATGCTAATTACGTTGCCGATTACCAAATTGCATTATCTCTTATAGTTTCCGAGATATGGACTATCGACATCTGACAATATTGGCTCTGCTTCTAACTTGGGCCAGAATTGTAAAATGGTCTTATGAATTAGCGATTTCGTTGTAATTCACATTCCAAGTAATATTCGGCATGCTAATTACGTTGCCCATTGCCAAATTGCATTATCTCTTATAGTTTCCGAGATATGGACTATCGACATCTGACAATATTGGCTCTGCTTCTAACTTGGGTCAAAATTGTAAAATGGTCTTATGAATTAGCGATTTATCTCCAATTCACATTCCAAGTAATATTCGGCATGCTAATTACGTTGCCGATTGCCAAATTGCATTATCTCTTATAGTTTCCGAGATATGGACTATCGACATCTTGCGATATTGGCTCTGCTTCTAACTTGGCCCAGAATTGTAAAATGGTCTTATGAATTAGCGATTTCGCTCCAATTCACATTCCAAGTAATATTCGGCATGCTAATTACGTTGCCGGTTGCCAAATTGGATTATCTCCTATAGTTTCTGAGATATGGACTATCGACATCTGACAATATTGGCTCTGCTTCTAACTTGGGCCAGAAATATAAAATGGTCTTATGAATTAGCGATTTCGCTCCAATTCACATTCCAAGTAATATTCGGCATGCTAATTACATTGCCGATGGAAAAATTGCATTATCTCTTATAGTTTCCGAGATATGGACTATCGACATTTTACAATATTGGCTCTGCTTCTAACTTGGGTCAAAATTGTAAAATGGTCTTATGAATTAGCGATTTCGTTGTAATTCACATTCCAAGTAATATTCGGCATACTAATTACGTTGCCGATTGCCAAATTGCATTATCTCTTATAGTTTCCGAGATATGGACTATCGACATTTTACAATATTGGCTCTGCTTCTAACTTGCGTCAAAATTGTAAAATGGTCTTATGAATTAGCGATTTCGCTCCAATTCGCATTCGAGGTAATATTCGGCATGCTAATTACATTGCCGATGGAAAAATTGCATTATCTCTTATAGTTTCCGAGATATGGACTATCGACATTTTACAATATTGGCTCTGCTTCTAACTTGCGTCAAAATTGTAAAATGGTCTTATGAATTAGCGATTTCGCTCCAATTCGCATTCGAGGTAATATTCGGCATGCTAATTACGTTGCCGATTGCCAAATTGCATTATCTCTTATAGTTTCCGAGATATGGACTATCGACATCTTGCAATATTGGCTCTGCTTCTAACTTATGCCAGAATTGTAAAATGGTCTTATGAATTAGCGATTTCGTTGTAATTCACATTCCGAGTAATATTGGGCATGCTAATTACTTTGCCGATTGCCGAATTGCATTATCTATTATAGTTTCCGAGATATGGACTATCGACATCTTGCAATATTGGCTCTGCTTCTAACTTGGGCCAGAATTGTAAAATGGTCTTATGAATTAGCGATTTCGTTGTAATTCACATTCCAAGTAATATTCGGCATGCTAATTACGTTGCCGATTGCCAAATTGCATTATTTCTTTTAGTTTCCGAGATATGGACTATCGACATCTTGCAATATTGGCTCTGCTTCTAACTTGGGCCAGAATTGTAAAAGGTCTTATGAATTAGCGATGTCGTTGTAATTCACATTCCAAGTAATATTCGGCATGCTAATTACGTTGCCGATTGCCAAATTGCAGTATCTCTTATAGTTTCCGAGATATGGACTCTCAAGATCTTGCAATATTGGCTCTGCTTCTAACTTGGGCCGGAATTGTAAAATGGTCTTATGAATTAGCGATTTCGTTGTAATTCACATTCCAAGTAATATTCGGCATGCTAATTACGTTGCCGATTGCCAAATTGCATTATCTCTTATAGTTTCCGAGATATGGACTCTCAACATCTTGCAATATTGGCTCTGATTCTAACTTGGGCCGGAATTGTAAAATGGACTTATGAATTAGCGATTTCGTTGTAATTCACATTCCAAGTAATATTCGGCATGCTAATTACGTTGCCGATTGCCAAATTGCATTATCTCTTATAGTTTCCGAGGTATAGACTATCGACATTTTACAATATTGTTTCTGCTTCTAACTTGGGTCAAAATTGTAAAATGGTCTTACGTATTAGCGATTTATCTCCAATTCACATTCCAAGTAATATTCGGCATGCTAATTACGTTGCCGATTGCCAAATTGCATTATCTCTTATAGTTTCCGAGATATGGACTATCGACATCTGACAATATTGGCTCTGCTTCTAACTTGGGCCAGAATTGTAAAATGGTCTAATGAATTAGCGAATTCGCTCCAATTCACATTCCAAGTAATATTCGGCATGCCAATTACGTTGCCGATTGCCAAATAGCATTATCTCTTATAGTTTGCGAGATATGGACTATCGACATCTTGCAATATTGGCTCTGCTTCTAACTTGGGCCAGAATTGTAAAATGGTCTTATGAAATAGCGATTTCGTTGTAATTCACATTCCAAGTAATATTCGGCATGCTAATTACGTCGCCGATTGCCAAATTGCATTATCTCTTATAGTTTCCGAGATATGGACTATCGACATCTTGCAATATTGGCTCTGCTTCTAACTTGGGATAGAATTGTAAAATGGTCTTATGAATTAGCGATTTCGTTGTAATTCACATTCCAAGTAATATTCGGCATGCTAATTACGTTGCCGATTGCCAAATTGCATTATCTCTTATAGTTTCCGAGATATGGACTATCGACATCTTGCAATATTGGCTCTGCTTCTAACTTGGGCCAGAATTGTAAAATGGTCTTATGAATTAGCGATTTCGTTGTAATTCACATTCCAAGTAATATTCGGCATGCTAATTACGTTGCCGATTGCCAAATTGCATTATCTCTTATAGTTTCCGAGATATGGACTATCGACATCTTGCAATATTGGCTCTGCTTCTAACTTGGGATAGAATTGTAAAATGGTCTTATGAATTAGCGATTTCGTTGTAATTCACATTCCAAGTAATATTCGGCATGCTAATTACGTTGCCGATTGCCAAATTGCATTATCTCTTATAGTTTCCGAGATATGGACTCTCGACATCTTGCAATATTGGCTCTGCTTCTAACTTGAGCCAGAATTGTAAAATGGTCTTATGAATTAGCGATTTCGTTGTAATTCACATTCCAAGTAATATTCGGCATGCTAATTACGTTGCCGATTGCCAAATTGCATTATCTCTTATGGTTTCCGAGATATGAACTATCGGCATCTTGCAATATTGGCTCTGTTTCTAACTTGGGCCAGAATTGTAAAATGGTCTTATGAATTAGCGATTTCGTTGTAATTCACATTCCAAGTAATATTCGGCATGCTAATTACGTTGCCGATTACCAAATTGCATTATCTCTTATAGTTTCCGAGATATGGACTATCGACATCTGACAATATTGGCTCTGCTTCTAACTTGGGCCAGAATTGTAAAATGGTCTTATGAATTAGCGATTTCGTTGTAATTCACATTCCAAGTAATATTCGGCATGCTAATTACGTTGCCGATTGCCAAATTGCATTATCTCTTATAGTTTCCGAGATATGGACTATCGACATCTGACAATATTGGCTCTGCTTCTAACTTGGGTCAAAATTGTAAAATGGTCTTATGAATTAGCGATTTATCTCCAATTCACATTCCAAGTAATATTCGGCATGCTAATTACGTTGCCGATTGCTAAATTACATTATCTCTTATAGTTTCCGAGATATGGACTATCGACATCTTGCGATATTGGCTCTGCTTCTAACTTGGCCCAGAATTGTAAAATGGTCTTATGAATTAGCGATTTCGCTCCAATTCACATTCCAAGTAATATTCGGCATGCTAATTACACTGCCGATGGCCAAATTGCATTATCTCTTATAGTTTCCGAGATATGGACTATCGACATTTTACAATATTGGCTCTGCTTCTAACTTGGGTAAAAATTCTAAAATGGTCTTATGAATTAGCGATTTCGCTCCAATTCACATTATAAGTAATATTCGGCATGCTAACTACGTTGCCGATGGCCAAATTGCATTATCTCTTATAGTTTCCGAGATATGGACTATCGACATCTTGCAATATTAGCTCTGCTTCTAACTTGGGCCAGAAATGTAAAATGGTCTTATGAATAAGCGATTTCGCTCCAATTCACATTCCAAGTAATATTCGGCATGCTAATCACACTGCCGATGGCCAAATTGCATTATCTCTTATAGTTTCCGAGATATGGACTATCGACATTTTACAATATTGGCTCTGCTTCTAACTTGGGTAAAAATTCTAAAATGGTCTTATGAATTAGCGATTTCGCTCCAATTCACATTATAAGTAATATTCGGCATGCTAACTACGTTGCCGATGGCCAAATTGCATTATCTCTTATAGTTTCCGAGATATGGACTATCGACATCTTGCAATATTGGCTCTGCTTCTAACTTGGGATAGAATTGTAAAATGGTCTTATGAATTAGCGATTTCGTTGTAATTCACATTCCAAGTAATATTCGGCATGCTAATTACGTTGCCGATTGCCAAATTGCATTATCTCTTATAGTTTCCGAGATATGGACTATCGACATCTTGCAATATTGGCTCTGTTTCTAACTTGGGATAGAATTGTAAAATGGTCTTATGAATTAGCGATTTCGTTGTAATTCACATTCCAAGTAATATTCGGCATGCTAATTACGTTGCCGATTGCCAAATTGCATTATCTCTTATAGTTTCCGAGATATGGACTCTCGACATCTTGCAATATTGGCTCTGCTTCTAACTTGAGCCAGAATTGTAAAATGGTCTTATGAATTAGCGATTTCGTTGTAATTCACATTCCAAGTAATATTCGGCATGCTAATTACGTTGCCGATTGCCAAATTGCATTATCTCTTATAGTTTCCGAGATATGAACTATCGGCATTTTGCAATATTGGCTCTGTTTCTAACTTGGGCCAGAATTGTAAAATGGTCTTATGAATTAGCGATTTCGTTGTAATTCACATTCCAAGTAATATTCGGCATGCTAATTACGTTGCCGATTACCAAATTGCATTATCTCTTATAGTTTCCGAGATATGGACTATCGACATCTGACAATATTGGCTCTGCTTCTAACTTGGGCCAGAATTGTAAAATGGTCTTATGAATTAGCGATTTCGTTGTAATTCACATTCCAAGTAATATTCGGCATGCTAATTACGTTGCCCATTGCCAAGTTGCATTATCTCTTATAGTTTCCGAGATATGGACTATCGACATCTGACAATATTGGCTCTGCTTCTAACTTGGGTCAAAATTGTAAAATGGTCTTATGAATTAGCGATTTATCTCCAATTCACATTCCAAGTAATATTCGGCATGCTAATTACGTTGCCGATTGCCAAATTGCATTATCTCTTATAGTTTCCGAGATATGGACTATCGACATCTTGCGATATTGGCTCTGCTTCTAACTTGGCCCAGAATTGTAAAATGGTCTTATGAATTAGCGATTTCGCTCCAATTCACATTCCAAGTAATATTCGGCATGCTAATTACGTTGCCGGTTGCCAAATTGGATTATCTCCTATAGTTTCCGAGATATGGACTATCGACATCTGACAATATTGGCTCTGCTTCTAACTTGGGCCAGAAATATAAAATGGTCTTATGAATTAGCGATTTCGCTCCAATTCACATTCCAAGTAATATTCGGCATGCTAATTACATTGCCGATGGAAAAATTGCATTATCTCTTATAGTTTCCGAGATATGGACTATCGACATTTTACAATATTGGCTCTGCTTCTAACTTGGGTCAAAATTGTAAAATGGTCTTATGAATTAGCGATTTCGTTGTAATTCACATTCCAAGTAATATTCGGCATACTAATTACGTTGCCGATTGCCAAATTGCATTATCTCTTATAGTTTCCGAGATATGGACTATCGATATCTTGCAATATTGGCTCTGCTTCTAACTTGGGCCAGAATTGTAAAATGGTCTTATGAATTAGCGATTTCGTTGTAATTCACATTCCGAGTAATATTGGGCATGCTAATTACTTTGCCGATTGCCGAATTGCATTATCTATTATAGTTTCCGAGATATGGACTATCGACATCTTGCAATATTGGCTCTGCTTCTAACTTGGGCCAGAATTGTAAAATGGTCTTATGAATTAGCGATTTCGTTGTAATTCACATTCCAAGTAATATTCGGCATACTAATTACGTTGCCGATTGCCAAATTGCATTATCTCTTATAGTTTCCGAGATATGGACTATCGACATTTTACAATATTGGCTCTGCTTCTAACTTGCGTCAAAATTGTAAAATGGTCTTATGAATTAGCGATTTCGCTCCAATTCGCATTCGAGGTAATATTCGGCATGCTAATTACGTTGCCGATTGCCAAATTGCATTATCTCTTATAGTTTCCGAGATATGGACTATCGACATCTTGCAATATTGGCTCTGCTTCTAACTTGGGCCAGAATTGTAAAATGGTCTTATGAATTAGCGATTTCGTTGTAATTCACATTCCAAGTAATATTCGGCATACTAATTACGTTGCCGATTGCCAAATTGCATTATCTCTTATAGTTTCCGAGATATGGACTATCGACATTTTACAATATTGGCTCTGCTTCTAACTTGCGTCAAAATTGTAAAATGGTCTTATGAATTAGCGATTTCGCTCCAATTCGCATTCGAGGTAATATTCGGCATGCTAATTACGTTGCCGATTGCCAAATTGCATTATCTCTTATAGTTTCCGAGATATGGACTATCGACATCTTGCAATATTGGCTCTGCTTCTAACTTATGCCAGAATTGTAAAATGGTCTTATGAATTAGCGATTTCGTTGTAATTCACATTCCGAGTAATATTGGGCATGCTAATTACTTTGCCGATTGCCGAATTGCATTATCTATTATAGTTTCCGAGATATGGACTATCGACATCTTGCAATATTGGCTCTGCTTCTAACTTGGGCCAGAATTGTAAAATGGTCTTATGAATTAGCGATTTCGTTGTAATTCACATTCCAAGTAATATTCGGCATGCTAATTACGTTGCCGATTGCCAAATTGCATTATTTCTTTTAGTTTCCGAGATATGGACTATCGACATCTTGCAATATTGGCTCTGCTTCTAACTTGGGCCAGAATTGTAAAAGGTCTTATGAATTAGCGATGTCGTTGTAATTCACATTCCAAGTAATATTCGGCATGCTAATTACGTTGCCGATTGCCAAATTGCAGTATCTCTTATAGTTTCCGAGATATGGACTCTCGACATCTTGCAATATTGGCTCTGCTTCTAACTTGAGCCAGAATTGTAAAATGGTCTTATGAATTAGCGATTTCGTTGTAATTCACATTCCAAGTAATATTCGGCATGCTAATTACGTTGCCGATTGCCAAATTGCATTATCTCTTATAGTTTCCGAGATATGAACTATCGGCATCTTGCAATATTGGCTCTGTTTCTAACTTGGGCCAGAATTGTAAAATGGTCTTATGAATTAGCGATTTCGTTGTAATTCACATTCCAAGTAATATTCGGCATGCTAATTACGTTGCCGATTACCAAATTGCATTATCTCTTATAGTTTCCGAGATATGGACTATCGACATCTGACAATATTGGCTCTGCTTCTAACTTGGGTCAGAAATATAAAATGGTCTTATGAATTAGCGATTTCGCTCCAATTCACATTCCAAGTAATATTCGGCATGCTAATTACATTGCCGATGGAAAAATTGCATTATCTCTTATAGTTTCCGAGATATGGACTATCGACATCTTGCAATATTGGCTCTGCTTCTAACTTGGGATAGAATTGTAAAATGGTCTTCTGAATTAGCGATTTCGTTGTAATTCACATTCCAAGTAATATTCGGCATGCTAATTACGTTGCCGATTGCCAAATTGCATTATCTCTTATAGTTTCCGAGATATGGACTATCGACATCTTGCAATATTGGCTCTGCTTCTAACTTGGGCCAGAATTGTAAAATGGTCTTATGAATTAGCGATTTCGTTGTAATTCACATTCCAAGTAATATTCGGCATGCTAATTACGTTGCCGATTGCCAAATTGCATTATCTCTTATAGTTTCCGAGATATGGACTATCGACATCTTGCAATATTGGCTCTGCTTCTAACTTGGGATAGAATTGTAAAATGGTCTTATGAATTAGCGATTTCGTTGTAATTCACATTCCAAGTAATATTCGGCATGCTAATTACGTTGCCGATTGCCAAATTGCATTATCTCTTATAGTTTCCGAGATATGGACTCTCGACATCTTGCAATATTGGCTCTGCTTCTAACTTGAGCCAGAATTGTAAAATGGTCTTATGAATTAGCGATTTCGTTGTAATTCACATTCCAAGTAATATTCGGCATGCTAATTACGTTGCCGATTGCCAAATTGCATTATCTCTTATAGTTTCCGAGATATGAACTATCGGCATCTTGCAATATTGGCTCTGTTTCTAACTTGGGCCAGAATTGTAAAATGGTCTTATGAATTAGCGATTTCGTTGTAATTCACATTCCAAGTAATATTCGGCATGCTAATTACATTGCCGATTACCAAATTGCATTATCTCTTATAGTTTCCGAGATATGGACTATCGACATCTGACAATATTGGCTCTGCTTCTAACTTGGGCCAGAATTGTAAAATGGTCTTATGAATTAGCGATTTCGTTGTAATTCACATTCCAAGTAATATTCGGCATGCTAATTACGTTGCCGATTGCCAAATTGCATTATCTCTTATAGTTTCCGAGATATGGACTATCGACATCTGACAATATTGGCTCTACTTCTAACTTGGGTCAAAATTGTAAAATGGTCTTATGAATTAGCGATTTATCTCCTATTCACATTCCAAGTAATATTCGGCATGCTAAATACGTTGCCGATTGCCAAATTGCATTATCTCTTATAGTTTCCGAGATATGGACTATCGACATCTTGCGATATTGGCTCTGCTTCTAACTTGGCCCAGAATTGTAAAATGGTCTTATGAATTAGCGATTTCGCTCCAATTCACATTCCAAGTAATATTCGGCATGCTAATTACGTTGCCGGTTGCCAAATTGGATTATCTCCTATAGTTTCCGAGATATGGACTATCGACATCTGACAATATTGGCTCTGTTTCTAACTTGGGCCAGAAATATAAAATGGTCTTATGAATTAGCGATTTCGCTCCAATTCACATTCCAAGTAATATTCGGCATGCTAATTACATTGCCGATGGAAAAATTGCATTATCTCTTATAGTTTCCGAGATATGGACTATCGACATTTTACAATATTGGCTCTGCTTCTAACTTGGGTCAAAATTGTAAAATGGTCTTATGAATTAGCGATTTCGTTGTAATTCACATTCCAAGTAATATTCGGCATACTAATTACGTTGCCGATTGCCAAATTGCATTACCTCTTATAGTTTCCGAGATATGGACTATCGATATCTTGCAATATTGGCTCTGCTTCTAACTTGGGCCAGAATTGTAAAATGGTCTTATGAATTAGCGATTTCGTTGTAATTCACATTCCGAGTAATATTGGGCATGCTAATTACTTTGCCGATTGCCGAATTGCATTATCTATTATAGTTTCCGAGATATGGACTATCGACATCTTGCAATATTGGCTCTGCTTCTAACTTGGGCCAGAATTGTAAAATGGTCTTATGAATTAGCGATTTCGTTGTAATTCACATTCCGAGTAATATTGGGCATGCTAATTACTTTGCCGATTGCCGAATTGCATTATCTATTATAGTTTCCGAGATATGGACTATCGACATCTTGCAATATTGGCTCTGCTTCTAACTTGGGCCAGAATTGTAAAATGGTCTTATGAATTAGCGATTTCGTTGTAATTCACATTCCAAGTAATATTCGGCATACTAATTACGTTGCCGATTGCCAAATTGCATTATCTCTTATAGTTTCCGAGATATGGACTATCGACATTTTACAATATTGGCTCTGCTTCTAACTTGCGTCAAAATTGTAAAATGGTCTTATGAATTAGCGATTTCGCTCCAATACGCATTCGAGGTAATATTCGGCGTGCTAATTACGTTGCCGATTGCCAAATTGCATTATCTCTTATAGTTTCCGAGATATGGACTATCGACATCTTGCAATATTGGCTCTGCTTCTAACTTGGGCCAGAATTGTAAAATGGTCTTATGAATTAGCGATTTCGTTGTAATTCACATTCCAAGTAATATTCGGCATACTAATTACGTTGCCGATTGCCAAATTGCATTATCTCTTATAGTTTCCGAGATATGGACTATCGACATTTTACAATATTGGCTCTGCTTCTAACTTGCGTCAAAATTGTAAAATGGTCTTATGAATTAGCGATTTCGCTCCAATTCGCATTCGAGGTAATATTCGGCATGCTAATTACGTTGCCGATTGCCAAATTGCATTATCTCTTATAGTTTCCGAGATATGGACTATCGACATCTTGCAATATTGGCTCTGCTTCTAACTTATGCCAGAATTGTAAAATGGTCTTATGAATTAGCGATTTCGTTGTATTTCACATTCCGAGTAATATTGGGCATGCTAATTACTTTGCCGATTGCCGAATTGCATTATCTATTATAGTATCCGAGATATGGACTATCGACATCTTGCAATATTGGCTCTGCTTCTAACTTGGGCCAGAATTGTAAAATGGTCTTATGAATTAGCGATTTCGTTGTAATTCACATTCCAAGTAATATTCGGCATGCTAATTACGTTGCCGATTGCCAAATTGCATTATTTCTTTTAGTTTCCGAGATATGGACTATCGACATCTTGCAATATTGGCCCTGCTTCTAACTTGGGCCAGAATTGTAAAAGGTCTTATGAATTAGCGATGTCGTTGTAATTCACATTCCAAGTAATATTCGGCATGCTAATTACGTTGCCGATTGCCAAATTGCAATATCTCTTATAGTTTCCGAGATATGGACTCTCAAGATCTTGCAATATTGGCTCTGCTTCTAACTTGGGCCGGAATTGTAAAATGGTCTTATGAATTAGCGATTTCGTTGTAAATCACATTCCAAGTAATATTCGGCACGCTAATTACGTTGCCGATTGCCAAATTGCATTATCTCTTATAGTTTCCGAGATATGGACTCTCAACATCTTGCAATATTGGCTCTGCTTCTAACTTGGGCCGGAATTGTAAAATGGACTTATGAATTAGCGATTTCGTTGTAATTCACATTCCAAGGAATATTCGGCATGCTAATTACGTTGCCGATTGCCAAATTGCATTATCTCTTATAGTTTCCGAGGTATAGACTATCGACATTTTACAATATTGTTTCTGCTTCTAACTTGGGTCAAAATTGTAAAATGGTCTTACGTATTAGCGATTTATCTCCAATTCACATTCCAAGTAATATTCGGCATGCTAATTACGTTGCCGATTGCCAAATTGCATTATCTCTTATAGTTTCCGAGATATGGACTATCGACATCTGACAATATTGGCTCTGCTTCTAACTTGGGCCAGAATTGTAAAATGGTCTTATGAAATAGCGATTTCGTTGTAATTCACATTCCAAGTAATATTCGGCATGCTAATTACGTTGCCGATTGCCAAATTGCATTATCTCTTATAGTTTCCGAGATATGGACTATCGACATCTTGCAATATTGGCTCTGCTTCTAACTTGGGATAGAATTGTAAAATGGTCTTATGAATTAGCGATTTCGTTGTAATTCACATTCCAAGTAATATTCGGCATGCTAATTACGTTGCCGATTGCCAAATTGCATTATCTCTTATAGTTTCCGAGATATGGACTATCGACATCTTGCAATATTGGCTCTGCTTCTAACTTAGGCCAGAATTGTAAAATGGTCTTATGAATTAGCGATTTCGTTGTAATTCACACTCCAAGTAATATTCGGCATGCTAATTACGTTGCCGATTGCCAAATTGCATTATCTCTTATAGTTTCCGAGATATGGACTATCGACATCTTGCAATATTGGCTCTGCTTCTAACTTAGGCCAGAATTGTAAAATGGTCTTATGAATTAGCGATTTCGTTGTAATTCACATTCCAAATAATATTCGGCATGCTAATTACGTTGCCGATTACCAAATTGCATTATCTCTTATAGTTTCCGAGATATGGACTATCGACATCTGACAATATTGGCTCTGCTTCTAACTTGGGCCAGAATTGTAAAATGGTCTTATGAATTAGCGATTTCGTTGTAATTCACATTCCAAGTAATATTCGGCATGCTAATTACGTTGCCCATTGCCAAATTGCATTATCTCTTATAGTTTCCGAGATATGGACTATCGACATCTGACAATATTGGCTCTGCTTCTAACTTGGGTCAAAATTGTAAAATGGTCTTATGAATTAGCGATTTATCTCCAATTCACATTCCAAGTAATATTCGGCATGCTAATTACGTTGCCGATTGCCAAATTGCATTATCTCTTATAGTTTCCGAGATATGGACTATCGACATCTTGCGATATTGGCTCTGCTTCTAACTTGGCCCAGAATTGTAAAATGGTCTTATGAATTAGCGATTTCGCTCCAATTCACATTCCAAGTAATATTCGGCATGCTAATTACGTTGCCGGTTGCCAAATTGGATTATCTCCTATAGTTTCCGAGATATGGACTATCGACATCTGACAATATTGGCTCTGCTTCTAACTTGGGCCAGAAATATAAAATGGTCTTATGAATTAGCGATTTCGCTCCAATTCACATTCCAAGTAATATTCGGCATGCTAATTACATTGCCGATGGAAAAATTGCATTATCTCTTATAGTTTCCGAGATATGGACTATCGACATTTTACAATATTGGCTCTGCTTCTAACTTGGGTCAAAATTGTAAAATGGTCTTATGAATTAGCGATTTCGTTGTAATTCACATTCCAAGTAATATTCGGCATACTAATTACGTTGCCGATTGCCAAATTGCATTATCTCTTATAGTTTCCGAGATATGGACTATCGATATCTTGCAATATTGGCTCTGCTTCTAACTTGGGCCAGAATTGTAAAATGGTCTTATGAATTAGCGATTTCGTTGTAATTCACATTCCGAGTAATATTGGGCATGCTAATTACTTTGCCGATTGCCGAATTGCATTATCTATTATAGTTTCCGAGATATGGACTATCGACATCTTGCAATATTGGCTCTGCTTCTAACTTGGGCCAGAATTGTAAAATGGTCTTATGAATTAGCGATTTCGTTGTAATTCACATTCCAAGTAATATTCGGCATACTAATTACGTTGCCGATTGCCAAATTGCATTATCTCTTATAGTTTCCGAGATATGGACTATCGACATTTTACAATATTGGCTCTGCTTCTAACTTGCGTCAAAATTGTAAAATGGTCTTATGAATTAGCGATTTCGCTCCAATTCGCATTCGAGGTAATATTCGGCATGCTAATTACGTTGCCGATTGCCAAATTGCATTATCTCTTATAGTTTCCGAGATATGGACTATCGACATCTTGCAATATTGGCTCTGCTTCTAACTTGGGCCAGAATTGTAAAATGGTCTTATGAATTAGCGATTTCGTTGTAATTCACATTCCAAGTAATATTCGGCATACTAATTACGTTGCCGATTGCCAAATTGCATTATCTCTTATAGTTTCCGAGATATGGACTATCGACATTTTACAATATTGGCTCTGCTTCTAACTTGCGTCAAAATTGTAAAATGGTCTTATGAATTAGCGATTTCGCTCCAAATCGCATTCGAGGTAATATTCGGCATGCTAATTACGTTGCCGATTGCCAAATTGCATTATCTCTTATAGTTTCCGAGATATGGACTATCGACATCTTGCAATATTGGCTCTGCTTCTAACTTATGCCAGAATTGTAAAATGGTCTTATGAATTAGCGATTTCGTTGTAATTCACATTCCGAGTAATATTGGGCATGCTAATTACTTTGCCGATTGCCGAATTGCATTATCTATTATAGTTTCCGAGATATGGACTATCGACATCTTGCAATATTGGCTCTGCTTCTAACTTGGGCCAGAATTGTAAAATGGTCTTATGAATTAGCGATTTCGTTGTAATTCACATTCCAAGTAATATTCGGCATGCTAATTACGTTGCCGATTGCCAAATTGCATTATTTCTTTTAGTTTCCGAGATATGGACTATCGACATCTTGCAATATTGGCTCTGCTTCTAACTTGGGCCAGAATTGTAAAAGGTCTTATGAATTAGCGATGTCGTTGTAATTCACATTCCAAGTAATATTCGGCATGCTAATTACTTTGCCGATTGCCGAATTGCATTATCTGTTATAGTTTCCGAGATATGGACTATCGACATCTTGCAATATTGGCTCTGCTTCTAACTTGGGCCAGAATTGTAAAATGGTCTTATGAATTAGCGATTTCGTTGTAATTCACATTCCAAGTAATATTCGGCATGCTAATTACGTTGCCGATTGCCGAGTTGCATTATCTATTATAGTTTCCGAGATATGGACTATCGACATCTTGCAATATTGGCTCTGCTTCTAACTTGGGCCAGAATTGTAAAATGGTCTTATGAATTAGCGATTTCGTTGTAATTCACATTCCAAGTAATATTCGGCATGCTAATTACGTTGCCGATTGCCAAATTGCATTATCTCTTATAGTTTCCGAGATATGGACTCTCAACATCTTGCAATATTGGCTCTGCTTTTAACTTGGGCCGGAATTGTAAAATGGACTTATGAATTAGCGATTTCGTTGTAATTCACATTCCAAGTAATATTCGGCATGCTAATTACGTTGCCGATTGCCAAATTGCATTATCTCTTATAGTTTCCGAGGTATAGACTATCGACATTTTACAATATTGTTTCTGCTTCTAACTTGGGTCAAAATTGTAAAATGGTCTTACGTATTAGCGATTTCGTTGTAATTCACATTCCAAGTAATATTCGGCATGCTAATTACGTTGCCGATTGCCAAATTGCATTATCTCTTATAGTTTCCGAGATATGGACTATCGACATCTTGCAATATTGGCTCTGCTTCTAGCTTGGGCCAGAATTGTAAAATGGTCTTATGAATTAGCGATTTCGTTGTAATTCACATTCCAAGTAATATTCGGCATGCTAATTACGTTGCCGATTGCCAAATTGCATTATCTCTTATAGTTTCCGAGATATGGACTATCGACATCTTGCAATATTGGCTCTGCTTCTAACTTGGGATAGAATTGTAAAATGGTCTTATGAATTAGCGATTTCGTTGTAATTCACATTCCAAGTAATATTCGACATGCTAATTACGTTGCCGATTGCCAAATTGCATTATCTCTTATAGTTTCCGAGATATGGACTCTCGACATCTTGCAATATTGGCTCTGCTTCTAACTTGAGCCAGAATTGTAAAATGGTCTTATGAATTAGCGATTTCGTTGTAATTCACATTCCAAGTAATATTCGGCATGCTAATTACGTTGCCGATTGCCAAATTGCATTATCTCTTATAGTTTCCGAGATATGAACTATCGGCATCTTGCAATATTGGCTCTGTTTCTAACTTGGGCCAGAATTGTAAAATGGTCTTATGAATTAGCGATTTCGTTGTAATTCACATTCCAAGTAATATTCGGCATGCTAATTACGTTGCCGATTACCAAATTGCATTATCTCTTATAGTTTCCGAGATATGGACTATCGACATCTGACAATATTGGCTCTGCTTCTAACTTGGGCCAGAATTGTAAAATGGTCTTATGAATTAGCGATTTCGTTGTAATTCACATTCCAAGTAATATTCGGCATGCTAATTACGTTGCCGATTGCCAAATTGCATTATCTCTTATAGTTTCCGAGATATGGACTATCGACATCTGACAATATTGGCTCTGCTTCTAACTTGGGTCAAAATTGTAAAATGGTCTTATGAATTAGCGATTTATCTCCAATTCACATTCCAAGTAATATTCGGCATGCTAATTACGTTGCCGATTGCCAAATTACATTATCTCTTATAGTTTCCGAGATATGGACTATCGACATCTTGCGATATTGGCTCTGCTTCTAACTTGGCCCAGAATTGTAAAATGGTCTTATGAATTAGCGATTTCGCTCCAATTCACATTCCAAGTAATATTCGGCATGCTAATTACGTTGCCGGTTGCCAAATTGGATTATCTCCTATAGTTTCCGAGATATGGACTATCGACATCTGACAATATTGGCTCTGCTTCTAACTTGGGCCAGAAATATAAAATGGTCTTATGAACTAGCGATTTCGCTCCAATTCACATTCCAAGTAATATTCGGCATGCTAATTACATTGCCGATGGAAAAATTGCATTATCTCTTATAGTTTCCGAGATATGGACTATCGACATTTTACAATATTGGCTCTGCTTCTAACTTGGGTCAAAATTGTAAAATGGTCTTATGAATTAGCGATTTCGTTGTAATTCACATTCCAAGTAATATTCGGCATACTAATTACGTTGCGGATTGCCAAATTGCATTATCTCTTATAGTTTCCGAGATATGGACTATCGATATCTTGCAATATTGGCTCTGTTTCTAACTTGGGCCAGAATTGTAAAATGGTCTTATAAATTAGCGATTTCGTTGTAATTCACATTCCAAGTAATATTCAGCATGCTAATTACGTTGCCGATTGCCAAATTGCATTATCTCTTATAGTTTCCGAGATATGGACTATCGACATTTTACAATATTGGCTCTGCTTCTAACTTGCGTCAAAATTGTAAAATGGTCTTATGAATTAGCGATTTCGCTCCAATTCGCATTCGAGGTAATATTCGGCATGCTAATTACGTTGCCGATTGCCAAATTGCATTATCTCTTATAGTTTCCGAGATATGGACTATCGACATCTTGCAATATTGGCTCTGCTTCTAACTTATGCCAGAATTGTAAAATGGTCTTATGAATTAGCGATTTCGTTGTAATTCACATTCCGAGTAATATTGGGCATGCTAATTACTTTGCCGATTGCCGAATTGCATTATCTATTATAGTTTCCGAGATATGGACTATCGACATCTTGCAATATTGGCTCTGCTTCTAACTTGGGCCAGAATTGTAAAATGGTCTTATGAATTAGCGATTTCGTTGTAATTCACATTCCAAGTAATATTCGGCATGCTAATTACGTTGCCGATTGCCAAATTGCATTATTTCTTTTAGTTTCCGAGATATGGACTATCGACATCTTGCAATATTGGCTCTGCTTCTAACTTGGGCCAGAATTGTAAAAGGTCTTATGAATTAGCGATGTCGTTGTAATTCACATTCCAAGTAATATTCGGCATGCTAATTACGTTGCCGATTGCCAAATTGCAGTATCTCTTATAGTTTCCGAGATATGGACTCTCAAGATCTTGCAATATTGGCTCTGCTTCTAACTTGGGCCGGAATTGTAAAATGGTCTTATGAATTAGCGATTTCGTTGTAATTCACATTCCAAGTAATATTCGGCATGCTAATTACGTTGCCGATTGCCAAATTGCATTATCTCTTATAGTTTCCGAGATATGGACTCTCAACATCTTGCAATATTGGCTCTGCTTCTAACTTGGACCGGAATTGTAAAATGGACTTATGAATTAGCGATTTCGTTGTAATTCACATTCCAAGTAATATTCGGCATGCTAATTACGTTGCCGATTGCCAAATTGCATTATCTCTTATAGTTTCCGAGGTATAGACTATCGACATTTTACAATATTGTTTCTGCTTCTAACTTGGGTCAAAATTGTAAAATGGTCTTACGTATTAGCGATTTATCTCCAATTCACATTCCAAGTAATATTCGGCATGCTAATTACGTTGCCGATTGCCAAATTGCATTATCTCTTATAGTTTCCGAGATATGGACTATCGACATCTGACAATATTGGCTCTGCTTCTAACTTGGGCCAGAATTGTAAAATGGTCTAATGAATTAGCGAATTCGCTCCAATTCACATTCCAAGTAATATTCGGCATGCTAATTACGTTGCCGATTGCCAAATTGCATTATCTCTTATAGTTTGCGAGATATGGACTATCGACATCTTGCAATATTGGCTCTGCTTCTAACTTGGGCCAGAATTGTAAAATGGTCTTATGAAATAGCGATTTCGTTGTAATTCACATTCCAAGTAATATTCGGCATGCTAATTACGTTGCCGATTGCCAAATTGCATTATCTCTTATAGTTTCCGAGATATGGACTATCGACATCTTGCAATATTGGCTCTGCTTCTAACTTGGGATAGAATTGTAAAATGGTCTTATGAATTAGCGATTTCGTTGTAATTCACATTCCAAGTAATATTCGGCATGCTAATTACGTTGCCGATTGCCAAATTGCATTATCTCTTATAGTTTCCGAGATATGGACTATCGACATCTTGCAATATTGGCTCTGCTTCTAACTTGGGCCAGAATTGTAAAATGGTCTTATGAATTAGCGGTTTCGTTGTAATTCACATTCCAAGTAATATTCGGCATGCTAATTACGTTGCCGATTGCCAAATTGCATTATCTCTTATAGTTTCCGAGATATGGACTGTCGACATCTTGCAATATTGGCTCTGCTTCTAACTTGGGATAGAATTGTAAAATGGCCTTATGAATTAGCGATTTCGTTGTAATTCACATTCCAAGTAATATTCGGCATTCTAATTACGTTGCCGATTGCCAAATTGCATTATCTCTTATAGTTTCCGAGATATGGACTCTCGACATCTTGCAATATTGGCTCTGCTTCTAACTTGAGCCAGAATTGTAAAATGGTCTTATGAATTAGCGATTTCGTTGTAATTCACATTCCAAGTAATATTCGGCATGCTAATTACGTTGCCGATTGCCAAATTGCATTATCTCTTATAGTTTCCGAGATATGAACTATCGGCATCTTGCAATATTGGCTCTGTTTCTAACTTGGGCCAGAATTGTAAAATGGTCTTATGAATTAGCGATTTCGTTGTAATTCACATTCCAAGTAATATTCGGCATGCTAATTACATTGCCGATTACCAAATTGCATTATCTCTTATAGTTTCCGAGATATGGACTATCGACATCTGACAAAATTGGCTCTGCTTCTAACTTGGGCCAGAATTGTGAAATGGTCTTATGAATTAGCGATTTCGTTGTAATTCACATTCCAAGTAATATTGGGCATGCTAATTACGTTGCCGATTGCCAAATTGCATTATCTCTTATAGTTTCCGAGATATGGACTATCGACATCTGACAATATTGGCTCTACTTCTAACTTGGGTCAAAATTGTAAAATGGTCTTATGAATTAGCGATTTATCTCCAATTCACATTCCAAGTAATATTCGGCATGCTAATTACGTTGCCGATTGCCAAATTGCATTATCTCTTATAGTTTCCGAGATATGGACTATCGACATCTTGCGATATTGGCTCTGCTTCTAACTTGGCCCAGAATTGTAAAATGGTCTTATGAATTAGCGATTTCGCTCCAATTCACATTCCAAGTAATATTCGGCATGCTAATTACGTTGCCGGTTGCCAAATTGGATTATCTCCTATAGTTTCCGAGATATGGACTATCGACATCTGACAATATTGGCTCTGCTTCTAACTTGGGCCAGAAATATAAAATGGTCTTATGAATTAGCGATTTCGCTCCAATTCACATTCCAAGTAATATTCGGCATGCTAATTATATTGCCGATGGAAAAATTGCATTATCTCTTATAGTTTCCGAGATATGGACTATCGACATTTTACAATATTGGCTCTGCTTCTAACTTTTGTCAAAATTGTAAAATGGTCTTATGAATTAGCGATTTCGTTGTAATTCACATTCCAAGTAATATTCGGCATACTAATTACGTTGCCGATTGCCAAATTGCATTATCTCTTATAGTTTCCGAGATATGGACTATCGATATCTTGCAATATTGGCTCTGCTTCTAACTTGGGCCAGAATTGTAAAATGGTCTTATGAATTAGCGATTTCGTTGTAATTCACATTCCGAGTTATATTGGGCATGCTAATTACTTTGCCGATTGCCGAATTGCATTATCTATTATAGTTTCCGAGATATGGACTATCGACATCTTGCAATATTGGCTCTGCTTCTAACTTGGGCCAGAATTGTAAAATGGTCTTATGAATTAGCGATTTCGTTGTAATTCACATTCCGAGTAATATTGGGCATGCTAATTACTTTGCCGATTGCCGAATTGCATTATCTATTATAGTTTCCGAGATATGGACTATCGACATCTTGCAATATTGGCTCTGCTTCTAACTTGGGCCAGAATTGTAAAATGGTCTTATGAATTAGCGATTTCGTTGTAATTCACATTCCAAGTAATATTCGGCATACTAATTACGTTGCCGATTGCCAAATTGCATTATCTCTTATAGTTTCCGAGATATGGACTATCGACATTTTACAATATTGGCTCTGCTTCTAACTTGCGTCAAAATTGTAAAATGGTCTTATGAATTAGCGATTTCGCTCCAATTCGCATTCGAGGTAATATTCGGCGTGCTAATTACGTTGCCGATTGCCAAATTGCATTATCTCTTATAGTTTCCGAGATATGGACTATCGACATCTTGCAATATTGGCTCTGCTTCTAACTTGGGCCAGAATTGTAAAATGGTCTTATGAATTAGCGATTTCGTTGTAATTCACATTCCAAGTAATATTCGGCATACTAATTACGTTGCCGATTGCCAAATTGCATTATCTCTTATAGTTTCCGGGATATGGACTATCGACATTTTACAATATTGGCTCTGCTTCTAACTTGCGTCAAAATTGTAAAATGGTCTTATGAATTAGCGATTTCGCTCTAATTCGCATTCGAGGTAATATTCGGCATGCTAATTACGTTGCCGATTGCCAAATTGCATTATCTCTTATAGTTTCCGAGATATGAACTATCGACATCTTGCAATATTGGCTCTGCTTCTAACTTGGGCCAGAATTGTAAAATGGTCTTATGAATTAGCGATTTCATTGTAATTCACATTCCAAGTAATATTCGGCATGCTAATTACGTTGCCGATTGCCAAATTGCATTATTTCTTTTAGTTTCCGAGATATGGACTATCGACATCTTGCAATATTGGCCCTGCTTCTAACTTGGGCCAGAATTGTAAAAGGTCTTATGAATTAGCGATGTCGTTGTAATTCACATTCCAAGTAATATTCGGCATGCTAATTACGTTGCCGATTGCCAAATTGCAATATCTCTTATAGTTTCCGAGATATGGACTCTCAAGATCTTGCAATATTGGCTCTGCTTCTAACTTGGGCCGGAATTGTAAAATGGTCTTATGAATTAGCGATTTCGTTGTAAATCACATTCCAAGTAATATTCGGCATGCTAATTACGTTGCCGATTGCCAAATTGCATTATCTCTTATAGTTTCCGAGATATGGACTCTCAACATCTTGCAATATTGGCTCTGCTTCTAACTTGGGCCGGAATTGTAAAATGGACTTATGAATTAGCGATTTCGTTGTAATTCACATTCCAAGTAATATTCAGCATGCTAATTACGTTGCCGATTGCCAAATTGCATTATCTCTTATAGTTTCCGAGGTATAGACTATCGACATTTTACAATATTGTTTCTGCTTCTAACTTGGGTCAAAATTGTAAAATGGTCTTACGTATTAGCGATTTATCTCCAATTCACATTCCAAGTAATATTCGGCATGCTAATTACGTTGCCGATTGCCAAATTGCATTATCTCTTATAGTTTCCGAGATATGGACTATCGACATCTGACAATATTGGCTCTGCTTCTAACTTGGGCCAGAATTGTAAAATGGTCTTATGAAATAGCGATTTCGTTGTAATTCACATTCCAAGTAATATTCAGCATGCTAATTACGTTGCCGATTGCCAAATTGCATTATCTCTTATAGTTTCCGAGGTATAGACTATCGACATTTTACAATATTGTTTCTGCTTCTAACTTGGGTCAAAATTGTAAAATGGTCTTACGTATTAGCGATTTATCTCCAATTCACATTCCAAGTAATATTCGGCATGCTAATTACGTTGCCGATTGCCAAATTGCATTATCTCTTATAGTTTCCGAGATATGGACTCTCAACATCTTGCAATATTGGCTCTGCTTCTAACTTGGGCCGGAATTGTAAAATGGACTTATGAATTAGCGATTTCGTTGTAATTCACATTCCAAGTAATATTCAGCATGCTAATTACGTTGCCGATTGCCAAATTGCATTATCTCTTATAGTTTCCGAGGTATAGACTATCGACATTTTACAATATTGTTTCTGCTTCTAACTTGGGTCAAAATTGTAAAATGGTCTTACGTATTAGCGATTTATCTCCAATTCACATTCCAAGTAATATTTGGCATGCTAATTACGTTGCCGATTGCCAAATTGCATTATCTCTTATAGTTTCCGAGATATGGACTATCGACATCTTGCAATATTGGCTCTGCTTCTAACTTGGGATAGAATTGTAAAATGGTCTTATGAATTAGCGATTTCGTTGTAATTCACATTCCAAGTAATATTCGGCATGCTAATTACTTTGCCGATTGCCAAATTGCATTATCTCTTATAGTTTCCGAGATATGGACTCTCGACATCTTGCAATATTGGCTCTGCTTCTAACTTGAGCCAGAATTGTAAAATGGTCTTATGAATTAGCGATTTCGTTGTAATTCACATTCCAAGTAATATTCGGCATGCTAATTACGTTGCCGATTGCCAAATTGCATTATCTCTTATAGTTTCCGAGATATGAACTATCGGCATCTTGCAATATTGGCTCTGTTTCTAACTTGGGCCAGAATTGTAAAATGGTCTTATGAATTAGCGATTTCGTTGTAATTCACATTCCAAGTAATATTCGGCATGCTAATTACGTTGCCGATTACCAAATTGCATTATCTCTTATAGTTTCCGAGATATGGACTATCGACATCTGACAATATTGGCTCTGCTTCTAACTTGGGCCAGAATTGTAAAATGGTCTTATGAATTAGCGATTTCGTTGTAATTCACATTCCAAGTAATATTCGGCATGCTAATTACGTTGCCCATTGCCAAATTGCATTATCTCTTATAGTTTCCGAGATATGGACTATCGACATCTGACAATATTGGCTCTGCTTCTAACTTGGGTCAAAATTGTAAAATGGTCTTATGAATTAGCGATTTATCTCCAATTCACATTCCAAGTAATATTCGGCATGCTAATTACGTTGCCGATTGCCAAATTGCATTATCTCCTATAGTTTCCGAGATATGGACTATCGACATCTTGCGATATTGGCTCTGCTTCTAACTTGGCCCAGAATTGTAAAATGGTCTTATGAATTAGCGATTTCGCTCCAATTCACATTCCAAGTAATATTCGGCATGCTAATTACGTTGCCGGTTGCCAAATTGGATTATCTCCTATAGTTTCCGAGATATGGACTATCGACATCTGACAATATTGGCTCTGCTTCTAACTTGGGCCAGAAATATAAAATGGTCTTATGAATTAGCGATTTCGCTCCAATTCACATTCCAAGTAATATTCGGCATGCTAATTACATTGCCGATGGAAAAGTTGCATTATCTCTTATAGTTTCCGAGATATGGACTATCGACATTTTACAATATTGGCTCTGCTTCTAACTTGGGTCAAAATTGTAAAATGGTCTTATGAATTAGCGATTTCGTTGTAATTCACATTCCAAGTAATATTCGGCATACTAATTACGTTGCCGATTGCCAAATTGCATTATCTCTTATAGTTTCCGAGATATGGACTATCGATATCTTGCAATATTGGCTCTGCTTCTAACTTGGGCCAGAATTGTAAAATGGTCTTATGAATTAGCGATTTCGTTGTAATTCACATTCCGAGTAATATTGGGCATGCTAATTACTTTGCCGATTGCCGAATTGCATTATCTATTATAGTTTCCGAGATATGGACTATCGACATCTTGCAATATTGGCTCTGCTTCTAACTTGGGCCAGAATTGTAAAATGGTCTTATGAATTAGCGATTTCGTTGTAATTCACATTCCAAGTAATATTCGGCATACTAATTACGTTGCCGATTGCCAAATTGCATTATCTCTTATAGTTTCCGAGATATGGACTATCGACATTTTACAATATTGGCTCTGCTTCTAACTTGCGTCAAAATTGTAAAATGGTCTTATGAATTAACGATTTCGCTCCAATTCGCATTCGAGGTAATATTCGGCATGCTAATTACGTTGCCGATTGCCAAATTGCATTATCTCTTATAGTTTCCGAGATATGGACTATCGACATCTTGCAATATTGGCTCTGCTTCTAACTTGGGCCAGAATTGTAAAATGGTCTTATGAATTAGCGATTTCGTTGTAATTCACATTCCAAGTAATATTCGGCATACTAATTACGTTGCCGATTGCCAAATTGCATTATCTCTTATAGTTTCCGAGATATGGACTATCGACATTTTACAATATTGGCTCTGCTTCTAACTTGCGTCAAAATTGTAAAATGGTCTTATGAATTAGCGATTTCGCTCCAATTCGCATTCGAGGTAATATTCGGCATGCTAATTACGTTGCCGATTGCCAAATTGCATTATCTCTTATAGTTTCCGAGATATGGACTATCGACATCTTGCAATATTGGCTCTGCTTCTAACTTATGCCAGAATTGTAAAATGGTCTTATGAATTAGCGATTTCGTTGTAATTCACATTCCGAGTAATATTGGGCATGCTAATTACTTTGCCGATTGCCGAATTGCATTATCTATTATAGTTTCCGAGATATGGACTATCGACATCTTGCAATATTGGCTCTGCTTCTAACTTGGGCCAGAATTGTAAAATGGTCTTATGAATTAGCGATTTCGTTGTAATTCACATTCCAAGTAATATTCGGCATGCTAATTACGTTGCCGATTGCCAAATTGCATTATTTCTTTTAGTTTCCGAGATATGGACTATCGACATCTTGCAATATTGGCTCTGCTTCTAACTTGGGCCAGAATTGTAAAAGGTCTTATGAATTAGCGATGTCGTTGTAATTCACATTCCAAGTAATATTCGGCATGCTAATTACGTTGCCGATTGCCAAATTGCAGTATCTCTTATAGTTTCCGAGATATGGACTCTCAAGATCTTGCAATATTGGCTCTGCTTCTAACTTGGGCCGGAATTGTAAAATGGTCTTATGAATTAGCGATTTCGTTGTAATTCACATTCCAAGTAATATTCGGCATGCTAATTACGTTGCCGATTGCCAAATTGCATTATCTCTTATAGTTTCCGAGATATGGACTCTCAACATCTTGCAATATTGGCTCTGCTTCTAACTTGGGCCGGAATTGTAAAATGGACTTATGAATTAGCGATTTCGTTGTAATTCACATTCCAAGTAATATTCGGCATGCTAATTACGTTGCCGATTGCCAAATTGCATTATCTCTTATAGTTTCCGAGGTATAGACTATCGACATTTTACAATATTGTTTCTGCTTCTAACTTGGGTCAAAATTGTAAAATGGTCTTACGTATTAGCGATTTATCTCCAATTCACATTCCAAGTAATATTCGGCATGCTAATTACGTTGCCGATTGCCAAATTGCATTATCTCTTATAGTTTCCGAGATATGGACTATCGACATCTGACAATATTGGCTCTGCTTCTAACTTGGGCCAGAATTGTAAAATGGTCTAATGAATTAGCGAATTCGCTCCAATTCACATTCCAAGTAATATTCGGCATGCCAATTACGTTGCCGATTGTCAAATTGCATTATCTCTTATAGTTTCCGAGATATGGACTATCGACATCTTGCAATATTGGCTCTGCTTCTAACTTGGGATAGAATTGTAAAATGGTCTTATGAATTAGCGATTTCGTTGTAATTCACATTCCAAGTAATATTCGGCATGCTAATTACGTTGCCGATTGCCAAATTGCATTATCTCTTATAGTTTCCGAGATATGAACTATCGGCATCTTGCAATATTGGCTCTGTTTCTAACTTGGGCCAGAATTGTAAAATGGTCTTATGAATTAGCGATTTCGTTGTAATTCACATTCCAAGTAATATTCGGCATGCTAATTACGTTGCCGATTACCAAATTGCATTATCTCTTATAGTTTCCGAGATATGGACTATCGACATCTGACAATATTGGCTCTGCTTCTAACTTGGGCCAGAATTGTAAAATGGTCTTATGAATTAGCGATTTCGTTGTAATTCACATTCCAAGTAATATTCGGCATGCTAATTACGTTGCCCATTGCCAAATTGCATTATCTCTTATAGTTTCCGAGATATGGACTATCGACATCTGACAATATTGGCTCTGCTTCTAACTTGGGTCAAAATTGTAAAATGGTCTTATGAATTAGCGATTTATCTCCAATTCACATTCCAAGTAATATTCGGCATGCTAATTACGTTGCCGATTGCCAAATTGCATTATCTCTTATAGTTTCCGAGATATGGACTATCGACATCTTGCGATATTGGCTCTGCTTCTAACTTGGCCCAGAATTGTAAAATGGTCTTATGAATTAGCGATTTCGCTCCAATTCACATTCCAAGTAATATTCGGCATGCTAATTACGTTGCCCATTGCCAAATTGCATTATCTCTTATAGTTTCCGAGGTATAGACTATCGACATTTTACAATATTGTTTCTGCTTCTAACTTGGGTCAAAATTGTAAAATGGTCTTACGTATTAGCGATTTATCTCCAATTCACATTCCAAGTAATATTCGGCATGCTAATTACGTTGCCGATTGCCAAATTGCATTATCTCTTATAGTTTCCGAGATATGGACTATCGACATCTGACAATATTGGCTCTGCTTCTAACTTGGGCCAGAATTGTAAAATGGTCTTATGAATTAGCGATTTCGTTGTAATTCACATTCCAAGTAATATTCGGCATGCTAATTACGTTGCCCATTGCCAAATTGGATTATCTCCTATAGTTTCCGAGATATGGACTATCGACATCTGACAATATTGGCTCTGCTTCTAACTTGGGCCAGAAATATAAAATGGTCTTATGAATTAGCGATTTCGCTCCAATTCACATTCCAAGTAATATTCGGCATGCTAATTACATTGCCGATGGAAAAATTGCATTATCTCTTATAGTTTTCGAGATATGGACTATCGACATTTTACAATATTGGCTCTGCTTCTAACTTGGGTCAAAATTGTAAAATGGTCTTATGAATTAGCGATTTCGTTGTAATTCACATTCCAAGTAATATTCGGCATACTAATTACGTTGCCGATTGCCAAATTGCATTATCTCTTATAGTTTCCGAGATATGGACTATCGATATCTTGCAATATTGGCTCTGCTTCTAACTTGGGCCAGAATTGTAAAATGGTCTTATGAATTAGTGATTTCGTTGTAATTCACATTCCGAGTAATATTGGGCATGCTAATTACTTTGCCGATTGCCGAATTGCATTATCTATTATAGTTTCCGAGATATGGACTATCGACATCTTGCAATATTGGCTCTGCTTCTAACTTGGGCCAGAATTGTAAAATGGTCTTATGAATTAGCGATTTCGTTGTAATTCACATTCCAAGTAATATTCGGCATACTAATTACGTTGCCGATTGCCAAATTGCATTATCTCTTATAGTTTTCGAGATATGGACTATCGACATTTTACAATATTGGCTCTGCTTCTAACTTGCGTCAAAATTGTAAAATGATCTTATGAATTAGCGATTTCGCTCCAATTCGCATTCGAGGTAATATTCGGCATGCTAATTACGTTGCCGATTGCCAAATTGCATTATCTCTTATAGTTTTCGAGATATGGACTATCGACATCTTGCAATATTGGCTCTGCTTCTAACTTAGGCCAGAGTTGTAAAATGGTCTTATGAATTAGCGATTTCGTTGTAATTCACATTCCAAGTAATATTCGGCATACTAATTACGTTGCCGATTGCCAAATTGCATTATCTCTTATAGATTCCGAGATATGGACTATCGACATTTTACAATATTGGCTCTGCTTCTAACTTGCGTCAAAATTGTAAAATGGTCTTATGAATTAGCGATTTCGCTCCAATTCGCATTCGAGGTAATATTCGGCATGCTAATTACGTTGCCGATTGCCAAATTGCATTATCTCTTATAGTTTCCGAGATATGGACTCTCAAGATCTTGCAATATTGGCTCTGCTTCTAACTTGGGCCGGAATTGTAAAATGGTCTTATGAATTAGCGATTTCGTTGTAATTCACATTCCGAGTAATATTGGGCATGCTAATTACTTTGCCGATTGCCGAATTGCATTATCTATTATAGTTTCCGAGATATGGACTATCGACATCTTGCAATATTGGCTCTGCTTCTAACTTGGGCCAGAATTGTAAAATGGTCTTATGAATTAGCGATTTCGTTGTAATTCACATTCCAAGTAATTTTCGGCATGCTAATTACGTTGCCGATTGCCAAATTGCATTATTTCTTTTAGTTTCCGAGATATGGACTATCGACATCTTGCAATATTGGCTCTGCTTCTAACTTGGGCCAGAATTGTAAAAGGTCTTATGAATTAGCGATGTCGTTGTAATTCACATTCCAAGTAATATTCGGCATGCTAATTACGTTGCCGATTGCCAAATTGCAGTATCTCTTATAGTTTCCGAGATATGGACTCTCAAGATCTTGCAATATTGGCTCTGCTTCTAACTTGGGCCGGAATTGTAAAATGGTCTTATGAATTAGCGATTTCGTTGTAATTCACATTCCAAGTAATATTCGGCATGCTAATTACGTTGCCGATTGCCAAATTGCATTATCTCTTATAGTTTCCGAGATATGGACTCTCAACATCTTGCAATATTGGCTCTGCATCTAACTTGGGCCGGAATTGTAAAATGGACTTATGAATTAGCGATTTCGTTGTAATTCACATTCCAAGTAATATTCGGCATGCTAATTACGTTGCCGATTGCCAAATTGCATTATCTCTTATAGTTTCCGAGGTATAGACTATCGACATTTTACAATATTGTTTCTGCTTCTAACTTGGGTCAAAATTGTAAAATGGTCTTACGTATTAGCGATTTATCTCCAATTCACATTCCAAGTAATATTCGGCATGCTAATTACGTTGCCGATTGCCAAATTGCATTATCTCTTATAGTTTCCGAGATATGGACTATCGACATCTGACAATATTGGCTCTGCTTCTAACTTGGGCCAGAATTGTAAAATGGTCTAATGAATTAGCGAATTCGCTCCAATTCACATTCCAAGTAATATTCGGCATGCCAATTACGTTGCCGATTGCCAAATAGCATTATCTCTTATAGTTTGCGAGATATGGACTATCGACATCTTGCAATATTGGCTCTGCTTCTAACTTGGGCCAGAATTGTAAAATGGTCTTATGAAATAGCGATTTCGTTGTAATTCACATTCCAAGTTATATTCGGCATGCTAATTACGTTGCCGATTGCCAAATTGCATTATCTCTTATAGTTTCCGAGATATGGACTATCGACATCTTGCAATATTGGCTCTGCTTCTAACTTGGGATAGAATTGTAAAATGGTCTTATGAATTAGCGATTTCGTTGTAATTCACATTCCAAGTAATATTCGGCATGCTAATTACGTTGCCGATTGCCAAATTGCATTATCTCTTATAGTTTCCGAGATATGGACTATCGACATCTTGCAATATTGGCTCTGCTTCTAGCTTGGGCCAGAATTGTAAAATGGTCTTATGAATTAGCGATTTCGTTGTAATTCACATTCCAAGTAATATTCGGCATGCTAATTACGTTGCCGATTGCCAAATTGCATTATCTCTTATAGTTTCCGAGATATGGACTATCGACATCTTGCAATATTGGCTCTGCTTCTAATTTGGGATAGAATTGTAAAATGGTCTTATGAATTAGCGATTTCGTTGTAATTCACATTCCAAGTAATATTCGGCATGCTAATTACGTTGCCGATTGCCAAATTGCATTATCTCTTATAGTTTCCGAGATATGGACTCTCGACATCTTGCAATATTGGCTCTGCTTCTAACTTGAGCCAGAATTGTAAAATGGTCTTATGAATTAGCGATTTCGTTGTAATTCACATTCCAAGTAATATTCGGCATGCTAATTACGTTGCCGATTGCCAAATTGCATTATCTCTTATAGTTTCAGAGATATGAACTATCGGCATCTTGCAATATTGGCTCTGTTTCTAACTTGGGCCAGAATTGTAAAATGGTCTTATGAATTAGCGATTTCGTTGTAATTCACATTCCAAGTAATATTCGGCATGCTAATTACGTTGCCGATTACCAAATTGCATTATCTCTTATAGTTTCCGAGATATGGACTATCGACATCTGACAATATTGGCTCTGCTTCTAACTTGGGCCAGAATTGTAAAATGGTCTTATGAATTAGCGATTTCGTTGTAATTCACATTCCAAGTAATATTCGGCATGCTAATTACGTTGCCGATTGCCAAATTGCATTATCTCTTATAGTTTCCGAGATATGGACTATCGACATCTGACAATATTGGCTCTGCTTCTAACTTGGGTCAAAATTGTAAAATGGTCTTATGAATTAGCGATTTATCTCCAATTCACATTCCAAGTAATATTCGGCATGCTAATTACGTTGCCGATTGCCAAATTACATTATCTCTTATAGTTTCCGAGATATGGACTATCGACATCTTGCGATATTGGCTCTGCTTCTAACTTGGCCCAGAATTGTAAAATGGTCTTATGAATTAGCGATTTCGCTCCAATTCACATTCCAAGTAATATTCGGCATGCTAATTACGTTGCCGGTTGCCAAATTGGATTATCTCCTATAGTTTCCGAGATATGGACTATCGACATCTGACAATATTGGCTCTGCTTCTAACTTGGGCCAGAAATATAAAATGGTCTTATGAATTAGCGATTTCGCTCCAATTCACATTCCAAGTAATATTCGGCATGCTAATTACATTGCCGATGGAAAAATTGCATTATCTCTTATAGTTTCCGAGATATGGACTATCGAGATTTTACAATATTGGCTCTGCTTCTAATTTGGGTCAAAATTGTAAAATGGTCTTATGAATTAGCGATTTCGTTGTAATTCACATTCCAAGTAATATTCGGCATACTAATTACGTTGCGGATTGCCAAATTGCATTATCTCTTATAGTTTCCGAGATATGGACTATCGATATCTTGCAATATTGGCTCTGTTTCTAACTTGGGCCAGAATTGTAAAATGGTCTTATAAATTAGCGATTTCGTTGTAATTCACATTCCAAGTAATATTCGGCATGCTAATTACGTTGATGATTGCCAAATTGCATTATCTCTTATAGTTTCCGACATATGGACTATCGACATCTGACAATATTGGCTCCGCTTCTAACTTGGGCCAGAAATGTAAAATGGTCTTATGAATTAGCGATTTCGCTCCAATTCACATTCCAAGTAATATTCGGCATGCTAATTACGTTGCCGATTGCCAAATTGCATTATCTCTTATAGTTTCCGATATATGGACTATCGACATCTTGCAAGATTGGCTCTGCTTCTAACTTGAGCCAGAATTGTAAAATGGTCTTATGAATTAGCGATTTCGTTGTAATTCACATTCCAAGTAATATTCGGCATGCTAATTACATTGCCTATGACCAAATTGCATTATCTCTTATAGTTTCCGAGATATGGACTATCGACATATTACAATATTGGCTATGCTTCTATCTGGGGTCAAAATTGTAAAATGGTCTTATGAATTAGCGATTTCGCTGTAATTCACATTCCAAGTAATATTCGGCATGCTAATTACGTTGCCGATTGCCGAATTGCATTATCACTTTTAGTTTCCGAGATATGGACTATCGACATCTTGCAATATTGGCTCTGCTTCTAACTTGGGCCCGAATTGTAAATGGTCTTATGAATTAGCGATTTCGTTGTAATTCACATTCCAAGTAATATTCGGCATGCTAATTACTTTGCCGATTGCCAAATTGCATTATCTCTTATAGTTTCCGAGATATGGATTATCGACATCTTGCAATATTGGCTCTGCTTCTAACTTGGGTCAAAATTGTAATATGGTCTTATGAATTAGCGATTTCGCTCCAACTCACATTCCAAGTAATATTCGGCATGCTAATTACGTTGCCGATTGCCAAATTGCATTATCTCTTATAGTTTCCGAGATATGGACTATCGACATCTGACAATATTGGCTCTGCTTCTAACTTGGGCCAGAATTGTAAAATGGTCTAATGAATTAGCGAATTCGCTCCAATTCACATTCCAAGTAATATTCGGCATGCCAATTACGTTGCCGATTGCCAAATAGCATTATCTCTTATAGTTTGCGAGATATGGACTATCGACATCTTGCAATATTGGCTCTGCTTCTAACTTGGGCCAGAATTGTAAAATGGTCTTATGAAATAGCGATTTCGTTGTAATTCACATTCCAAGTTATATTCGGCATGCTAATTACGTTGCCGATTGCCAAATTGCATTATCTCTTATAGTTTCCGAGATATGGACTATCGACATCTTGCAATATTGGCTCTGCTTCTAACTTGGGATAGAATTGTAAAATGGTCTTATGAATTAGCGATTTCGTTGTAATTCACATTCCAAGTAATATTCGGCATGCTAATTACGTTGCCGATTGCCAAATTGCATTATCTCTTATAGTTTCCGAGATATGGACTATCGACATCTTGCAATATTGGCTCTGCTTCTAGCTTGGGCCAGAATTGTAAAATGGTCTGATGAATTAGCGATTTCGTTGTAATTCACATTCCAAGTAATATTCGGCATGCTAATTACGTTGCCGATTGCCAAATTGCATTATCTCTTATAGTTTCCGAGATATGGACTATCGACATCTTGCAATATTGGCTCTGCTTCTAACTTGGGATAGAATTGTAAAATGGTCTTATGAATTAGCGATTTCGTTGTAATTCACATTCCAAGTAATATTCGGCATGCTAATTACGTTGCCGATTGCCAAATTGCATTATCTCTTATAGTTTCCGAGATATGGACTCTCGACATCTTGCAATATTGGCTCTGCTTCTAACTTGAGCCAGAATTGTAAAATGGTCTTATGAATTAGCGATTTCGTTGTAATTCACATTCCAAGTAATATTCGGCATGCTAATTACGTTGCCGATTGCCAAATTGCATTATCTCTTATAGTTTCCGAGATATGAACTATCGGCATCTTGCAATATTGGCTCTGTTTCTAACTTGGGCCAGAATTGTAAAATGGTTTTATGAATTAGCGATTTCGTTGTAATTCACATTCCAAGTAATATTCGGCATGCTAATTACGTTGCCGATTACCAAATTGCATTATCTCTTATAGTTTCCGAGATATGGACTATCGACATCTGACAATATTGGCTCTGCTTCTAACTTGGGCCAGAATTGTAAAATGGTCTTATGAATTAGCGATTTCGTTGTAATTCACATTCCAAGTAATATTCGGCATGCTAATTACGTTGCCGATTGCCAAATTGCATTATCTCTTATAGTTTCCGAGATATGGACTATCGACATCTGACAATATTGGCTCTGCTTCTAACTTGGGTCAAAATTGTAAAATGGTCTTATGAATTAGCGATTTATCTCCAATTCACATTCCAAGTAATATTCGGCATGCTAATTACGTTGCCGATTGCCAAATTACATTATCTCTTATAGTTTCCGAGATATGGACTATCGACATCTTGCGATATTGGCTCTGCTTCTAACTTGGCCCAGAATTGTAAAATGGTCTTATGAATTAGCGATTTCGCTCCAATTCACATTCCAAGTAATATTCGGCATGCTAATTACGTTGCCGGTTGCCAAATTGGATTATCTCCTATAGTTTCCGAGATATGGACTATCGACATCTGACAATATTGGCTCTGCTTCTAACTTGGGCCAGAAATATAAAATGGTCTTATGAATTAGCGATTTCGCTCCAATTCACATTCCAAGTAATATTCGGCATGCTAATTACATTGCCGATGGAAAAATTGCATTATCTCTTATAGTTTCCGAGATATGGACTATCGACATTTTACAATATTGGCTCTGCTTCTAATTTGGGTCAAAATTGTAAAATGGTCTTATGAATTAGCGATTTCGTTGTAATTCACATTCCAAGTAATATTCGGCATACTAATTACGTTGCGGATTGCCAAATTGCATTATCTCTTATAGTTTCCGAGATATGGACTATCGATATCTTGCAATATTGGCTCTGTTTCTAACTTGGGCCAGAATTGTAAAATGGTCTTATAAATTAGCGATTTCGTTGTAATTCACATTCCAAGTAATATTCGGCATGCTAATTACGTTGATGATTGCCAAATTGCATTATCTCTTATAGTTTCCGACATATGGACTATCGACATCTGACAATATTGGCTCCGCTTCTAACTTGAGCCAGAAATGTAAAATGGTCTTATGAATTAGCGATTTCGCTCCAATTCACATTCCAAGTAATATTCGGCATGCTAATTACGTTGCCGATTGCCAAATTGCATTATCTCTTATAGTTTCCGATATATGGACTATCGACATCTTGCAAGATTGGCTCTGCTTCTAACTTGAGCCAGAATTGTAAAATGGTCTTATGAATTAGCGATTTCGTTGTAATTCACATTCCAAGTAATATTCGGCATGCTAATTACATTGCCTATGACCAAATTGCATTATCTCTTATAGTTTCCGAGATATGGACTATCGACATATTACAATATTGGCTATGCTTCTATCTGGGGTCAAAATTGTAAAATGGTCTTATGAATTAGCGATTTCGTTGTAATTCACATTCCAAGTAATATTCGGCATGCTAATTACGTTGCCGATTGCCGAATTGCATTATCACTTTTAGTTTCCGAGATATGGACTATCGACATCTTGCAATATTGGCTCTGCTTCTAACTTGGGCCCGAATTGTAAATGGTCTTATGAATTAGCGATTTCGTTGTAATTCACATTCCAAGTAATATTCGGCATGCTAATTACTTTGCCGATTGCCAAATTGCATTATCTCTTATAGTTTCCGAGATATGGACTATCGACAGCTTGCAATGTTGGCTCTGCTTCTAACTTGGGCCAGAATTGTAAAATGGTCTTATGAATTAGCGATTTCGCTCCAATTCACATTCCAAGTAATATTCGGCATGCTAATTACGTTGCCGATTGCCAAATTGCATTATCTCTTATAGTTTCCGAGATATGGACTATCGACATCTTGCAATATTGGCTCTGCTTCTAACTTGGGATAGAATTGTAAAATGGTCTTATGAATTAGCGATTTCGTTGTAATTCACATTCCAAGTAATATTCGGCATGCTAATTACGTTGCCGATTGCCAAATTGCATTATCTCCTATAGTTTCCGAGATATGGACTATCGACATCTTGCAATATTGGCTCTGCTTCTAACTTGGGCCAGAATTGTAAAATGGTCTTATGAATTAGCGATTTCGTTGTAATTCACATTCCAAGTAATATTCGGCATGTTAATTACGTTGCCGATTGCCAGATTGCATTATCTCTTATAGTTTCCGAGATATGGACTCTCAACCTCTTGCAATATTGGCTCTGCTTCTAACTTGGGCCGGAATTGTAAAATGGTCTTATGAATTAGCGATTTCGTTGTAATTCACATTCCAAGTAATATTCGGCATGCTAATTATGTTGCCGATTGCCAAATTGCATTATCTCTTTTAGTTTCCGAGATATGGACTATCGACATCTTGCAATATTGGCTCTTCTTCTAACTTGGGCCAGAACTGTAAATGGTCTTATGAATTAGCGATTTCGTTGTAATTCACATTCCAAGTAATATTCGGCATGCTAATTACGTTGCCGATTGCCAAATTGCATTATCTCTTATAGTTTCCGAGATATGGACTATCGACATTTTACAATATTGGCTCTGCTTCTAACTTGGATCAAAATTGTAATATGGTCTTATGAATTAGCGATTTCGCTCCAATTCACATTCCAAGTAATATTCAGCATGCTAATTACGTTGCCGATTGCCAAATTGCATTATCTCTTATAGTTTCCGAGATATGGACTATCGACATTTTACAATATTGGCTCTGCTTCTAACTTGCGTCAAAATGGTAAAATGGTCTTATGAATTAGCGATTTCGCTCCAATTCACATTCGAGGTAATATTCGGCATGCTAATTACGTTGCCGATTGCCTAATTGCATTATCTCTTATAGTTTCCGAGATATGGACTATCGACATCTTGCAATATTGGCTCTGCTTCTAACTTGGGCCAGAATTGTAAAATGGTCTTATGAAATAGCGATTTCGTTGTAATTCACATTCCAAGTTATATTCGGCATGCTAATTACGTTGCCGATTGCCAAATTGCATTATCTCTTATAGTTTCCGAGATATGGACTATCGACATCTTGCAATATTGGCTCTGCTTCTAACTTGGGATAGAATTGTAAAATGGTCTTATGAATTAGCGATTTCGTTGTAATTCACATTCCAAGTAATATTCGGCATGCTAATTACGTTGCCGATTGCCAAATTGCATTATCTCTTATAGTTTCCGAGATATGGACTATCGACATCTTGCAATATTGGCTCTGCTTCTAACTTATGCCAGAATTGTAAAATGGTCTTATGAATTAGCGATTTCGTTGTAATTCACATTCCAAGTAATATTGGGCATGCTAATTACTTTGCCGATTGCCAAATTGCATTATCTCTTATAGTTTCCGAGATATGGATTATCGACATCTTGCGATATTGGCTCTGCTTCTAACTTGGCCCAGAATTGTAAAATGGTCTTATGAATTAGCGATTTCGCTCCAATTCACATTCCAAGTAATATTCGGCATGCTAATTACGTTGCCGGTTGCCAAATTGGATTATCTCCTATAGTTTCCGAGATATGGACTATCGACATCTGACAATATTGGCTCTGCTTCTAACTTGGGCCAGAAATATAAAATGGTCTTATGAATTAGCGATTTCGCTCCAATTCACATTCCAAGTAATATTCGGCATGCTAATTACATTGCCGATGGAAAAATTGCATTATCTCTTATAGTTTTCGAGATATGGACTATCGACATTTTACAATATTGGCTCTGCTTCTAACTTGGGTCAAAATTGTAAAATGGTCTTATGAATTAGCGATTTCGTTGTAATTCACATTCCAAGTAATATTCGGCATACTAATTACGTTGCCGATTGCCAAATTGCATTATCTCTTATAGTTTCCGAGATATGGACTATCGATATCTTGCAATATTGGCTCTGCTTCTAACTTGGGCCAGAATTGTAAAATGGTCTTATGAATTAGTGATTTCGTTGTAATTCACATTCCGAGTAATATTGGGCATGCTAATTACTTTGCCGATTGCCGAATTGCATTATCTATTATAGTTTCCGAGATATGGACTATCGACATCTTGCAATATTGGCTCTGCTTCTAACTTGGGCCAGAATTGTAAAATGGTCTTATGAATTAGCGATTTCGTTGTAATTCACATTCCAAGTAATATTCGGCATACTAATTACGTTGCCGATTGCCAAATTGCATTATCTCTTATAGTTTTCGAGATATGGACTATCGACATTTTACAATATTGGCTCTGCTTCTAACTTGCGTCAAAATTGTAAAATGATCTTATGAATTAGCGATTTCGCTCCAATTCGCATTCGAGGTAATATTCGGCATGCTAATTACGTTGCCGATTGCCAAATTGCATTATCTCTTATAGTTTCCGAGATATGGACTATCGACATCTTGCAATATTGGCTCTGCTTCTAACTTGGGCCAGAGTTGTAAAATGGTCTTATGAATTAGCGATTTCGTTGTAATTCACATTCCAAGTAATATTCGGCATACTAATTACGTTGCCGATTGCCAAATTGCATTATCTCTTATAGATTCCGAGATATGGACTATCGACATTTTACAATATTGGCTCTGCTTCTAACTTGCGTCAAAATTGTAAAATGGTCTTATGAATTAGCGATTTCGCTCCAATTCGCATTCGAGGTAATATTCGGCATGCTAATTACGTTGCCGATTGCCAAATTGCATTATCTCTTATAGTTTCCGAGATATGGACTATCGACATCTTGCAATATTGGCTCTGCTTCTAACTTATGCCAGAATTGTAAAATGGTCTTATGAATTAGCGATTTCGTTGTAATTCACATTCCGAGTAATATTGGGCATGCTAATTACTTTGCCGATTGCCGAATTGCATTATCTATTATAGTTTCCGAGATATGGACTATCGACATCTTGCAATATTGGCTCTGCTTCTAACTTGGGCCAGAATTGTAAAATGGTCTTATGAATTAGCGATTTCGTTGTAATTCACATTCCAAGTAATTTTCGGCATGCTAATTACGTTGCCGATTGCCAAATTGCATTATTTCTTTTAGTTTCCGAGATATGGACTATCGACATCTTGCAATATTGGCTCTGCTTCTAACTTGGGCCAGAATTGTAAAAGGTCTTATGAATTAGCGATGTCGTTGTAATTCACATTCCAAGTAATATTCGGCATGCTAATTACGTTGCCGATTGCCAAATTGCAGTATCTCTTATAGTTTCCGAGATATGGACTCTCAAGATCTTGCAATATTGGCTCTGCTTCTAACTTGGGCCGGAATTGTAAAATGGTCTTATGAATTAGCGATTTCGTTGTAATTCACATTCCAAGTAATATTCGGCATGCTAATTACGTTGCCGATTGCCAAATTGCATTATCTCTTATAGTTTCCGAGATATGGACTCTCAACATCTTGCAATATTGGCTCTGCATCTAACTTGGGCCGGAATTGTAAAATGGACTTATGAATTAGCGATTTCGTTGTAATTCACATTCCAAGTAATATTCGGCATGCTAATTACGTTGCCGATTGCCAAATTGCATTATCTCTTATAGTTTCCGAGGTATAGACTATCGACATTTTACAATATTGTTTCTGCTTCTAACTTGGGTCAAAATTGTAAAATGGTCTTACGTATTAGCGATTTATCTCCAATTCACATTCCAAGTAATATTCGGCATGCTAATTACGTTGCCGATTGCCAAATTGCATTATCTCTTATAGTTTCCGAGATATGGACTATCGACATCTGACAATATTGGCTCTGCTTCTAACTTGGGCCAGAATTGTAAAATGGTCTAATGAATTAGCGAATTCGCTCCAATTCACATTCCAAGTAATATTCGGCATGCCAATTACGTTGCCGATTGCCAAATAGCATTATCTCTTATAGTTTGCGAGATATGGACTATCGACATCTTGCAATATTGGCTCTGCTTCTAACTTGGGCCAGAATTGTAAAATGGTCTTATGAAATAGCGATTTCGTTGTAATTCACATTCCAAGTTATATTCGGCATGCTAATTACGTTGCCGATTGCCAAATTGCATTATCTCTTATAGTTTCCGAGATATGGACTATCGACATCTTGCAATATTGGCTCTGCTTCTAACTTGGGATAGAATTGTAAAATGGTCTTATGAATTAGCGATTTCGTTGTAATTCACATTCCAAGTAATATTCGGCATGCTAATTACGTTGCCGATTGCCAAATTGCATTATCTCTTATAGTTTCCGAGATATGGACTATCGACATCTTGCAATATTGGCTCTGCTTCTAGCTTGGGCCAGAATTGTAAAATGGTCTTATGAATTAGCGATTTCGTTGTAATTCACATTCCAAGTAATATTCGGCATGCTAATTACGTTGCCGATTGCCAAATTGCATTATCTCTTATAGTTTCCGAGATATGGACTATCGACATCTTGCAATATTGGCTCTGCTTCTAATTTGGGATAGAATTGTAAAATGGTCTTATGAATTAGCGATTTCGTTGTAATTCACATTCCAAGTAATATTCGGCATGCTAATTACGTTGCCGATTGCCAAATTGCATTATCTCTTATAGTTTCCGAGATATGGACTCTCGACATCTTGCAATATTGGCTCTGCTTCTAACTTGAGCCAGAATTGTAAAATGGTCTTATGAATTAGCGATTTCGTTGTAATTCACATTCCAAGTAATATTCGGCATGCTAATTACGTTGCCGATTGCCAAATTGCATTATCTCTTATAGTTTCCGAGATATGGACTATCGGCATCTTGCAATATTGGCTCTGTTTCTAACTTGGGCCAGAATTGTAAAATGGTTTTATGAATTAGCGATTTCGTTGTAATTCACATTCCAAGTAATATTCGGCATGCTAATTACGTTGCCGATTACCAAATTGCATTATCTCTTATAGTTTCCGAGATATGGACTATCGACATCTGACAATATTGGCTCTGCTTCTAACTTGGGCCAGAATTGTAAAATGGTCTTATGAATTAGCGATTTCGTTGTAATTCACATTCCAAGTAATATTCGGCATGCTAATTACGTTGCCGATTGCCAAATTGCATTATCTCTTATAGTTTCCGAGATATGGACTATCGACATCTGACAATATTGGCTCTGCTTCTAACTTGGGTCAAAATTGTAAAATGGTCTTATGAATTAGCGATTTATCTCCAATTCACATTCCAAGTAATATTCGGCATGCTAATTACGTTGCCGATTGCCAAATTACATTATCTCTTATAGTTTCCGAGATATGGACTATCGACATCTTGCGATATTGGCTCTGCTTCTAACTTGGCCCAGAATTGTAAAATGGTCTTATGAATTAGCGATTTCGCTCCAATTCACATTCCAAGTAATATTCGGCATGCTAATTACGTTGCCGGTTGCCAAATTGGATTATCTCCTATAGTTTCCGAGATATGGACTATCGACATCTGACAATATTGGCTCTGCTTCTAACTTGGGCCAGAAATATAAAATGGTCTTATGAATTAGCGATTTCGCTCCAATTCACATTCCAAGTAATATTCGGCATGCTAATTACATTGCCGATGGAAAAATTGCATTATCTCTTATAGTTTCCGAGATATGGACTATCGACATTTTACAATATTGGCTCTGCTTCTAATTTGGGTCAAAATTGTAAAATGGTCTTATGAATTAGCGATTTCGTTGTAATTCACATTCCAAGTAATATTCGGCATACTAATTACGTTGCGGATTGCCAAATTGCATTATCTCTTATAGTTTCCGAGATATGGACTATCGATATCTTGCAATATTGGCTCTGTTTCTAACTTGGGCCAGAATTGTAAAATGGTCTTATAAATTAGCGATTTCGTTGTAATTCACATTCCAAGTAATATTCGGCATGCTAATTACGTTGATGATTGCCAAATTGCATTATCTCTTATAGTTTCCGACATATGGACTATCGACATCTGACAATATTGGCTCCGCTTCTAACTTGGGCCAGAAATGTAAAATGGTCTTATGAATTAGCGATTTCGCTCCAATTCACATTCCAAGTAATATTCGGCATGCTAATTACGTTGCCGATTGCCAAATTGCATTATCTCTTATAGTTTCCGATATATGGACTATCGACATCTTGCAAGATTGGCTCTGCTTCTAACTTGAGCCAGAATTGTAAAATGGTCTTATGAATTAGCGATTTCGTTGTAATTCACATTCCAAGTAATATTCGGCATGCTAATTACATTGCCTATGACCAAATTGCATTATCTCTTATAGTTTCCGAGATATGGACTATCGACATATTACAATATTGGCTATGCTTCTATCTGGGGTCAAAATTGTAAAATGGTCTTATGAATTAGCGATTTCGTTGTAATTCACATTCCAAGTAATATTCGGCATGCTAATTACGTTGCCGATTGCCGAATTGCATTATCTCTTATAGTTTCCGAGATATGGACTATCGACATCTTGCAATATTGGCTCTGCTTCTAACTTGGGCCCGAATTGTAAATGGTCTTATGAATTAGCGATTTCGTTGTAATTCACATTCCAAGTAATATTCGGCATGCTAATTACTTTGCCGATTGCCAAATTGCATTATCTCTTATAGTTTCCGAGATATGGATTATCGACATCTTGCAATATTGGCTCTGCTTCTAACTTGGGTCAAAATTGTAATATGGTCTTATGAATTAGCGATTTCGCTCCAACTCACATTCCAAGTAATATTCGGCATGCTAATTACGTTGCCGATTGCCAAATTGCATTATCTCTTATAGTTTCCGAGATATGGACTATCGACATCTGACAATATTGGCTCTGCTTCTAACTTGGGCCAGAATTGTAAAATGGTCTAATGAATTAGCGAATTCGCTCCAATTCACATTCCAAGTAATATTCGGCATGCCAATTACGTTGCCGATTGCCAAATAGCATTATCTCTTATAGTTTGCGAGATATGGACTATCGACATCTTGCAATATTGGCTCTGCTTCTAACTTGGGCCAGAATTGTAAAATGGTCTTATGAAATAGCGATTTCGTTGTAATTCACATTCCAAGTTATATTCGGCATGCTAATTACGTTGCCGATTGCCAAATTGCATTATCTCTTATAGTTTCCGAGATATGGACTATCGACATCTTGCAATATTGGCTCTGCTTCTAACTTGGGATAGAATTGTAAAATGGTCTTATGAATTAGCGATTTCGTTGTAATTCACATTCCAAGTAATATTCGGCATGCTAATTACGTTGCCGATTGCCAAATTGCATTATCTCTTATAGTTTCCGAGATATGGACTATCGACATCTTGCAATATTGGCTCTGCTTCTAGCTTGGGCCAGAATTGTAAAATGGTCTGATGAATTAGCGATTTCGTTGTAATTCACATTCCAAGTAATATTCGGCATGCTAATTACGTTGCCGATTGCCAAATTGCATTATCTCTTATAGTTTCCGAGATATGGACTATCGACATCTTGCAATATTGGCTCTGCTTCTAACTTGGGATAGAATTGTAAAATGGTCTTATGAATTAGCGATTTCGTTGTAATTCACATTCCAAGTAATATTCGGCATGCTAATTACGTTGCCGATTGCCAAATTGCATTATCTCTTATAGTTTCCGAGATATGGACTCTCGACATCTTGCAATATTGGCTCTGCTTCTAACTTGAGCCAGAATTGTAAAATGGTCTTATGAATTAGCGATTTCGTTGTAATTCACATTCCAAGTAATATTCGGCATGCTAATTACGTTGCCGATTGCCAAATTGCATTATCTCTTATAGTTTCCGAGATATGAACTATCGGCATCTTGCAATATTGGCTCTGTTTCTAACTTGGGCCAGAATTGTAAAATGGTCTTATGAATTAGCGATTTCGTTGTAATTCACACTCCAAGTAATATTCGGCATGCTAATTACGTTGCCGATTACCAAATTGCATTATCTCTTATAGTTTCCGAGATATGGACTATCGACATCCGACAATATTGGCTCTGCTTCTAACTTGGGCCAGAATTGTAAAATGGTCTTATGAATTAGCGATTTCGTTGTAATTCACATTCCAAGTAATATTCGGCATGCTAATTACGTTGCCGATTGCCAAATTGCATTATCTCTTATAGTTTCCGAGATATGGACTATCGACATCTGACAATATTGGCTCTGCTTCTAACTTGGGTCAAAATTGTAAAATGGTCTTATGAATTAGCGATTTATCTCCAATTCACATTCCAAGTAATATTCGGCATGCTAATTACGTTGCCGATTGCCAAATTACATTATCTCTTATAGTTTCCGAGATATGGACTATCGACATCTTGCGATATTGGCTCTGCTTCTAACTTGGCCCAGAATTGTAAAATGGTCTTATGAATTAGCGATTTCGCTCCAATTCACATTCCAAGTAATATTCGGCATGCTAATTACGTTGCCGGTTTCCAAATTGGATTATCTCCTATAGTTTCCGAGATATGGACTATCGACATCTGACAATATTGGCTCTGCTTCTAACTTGGGCCAGAAATATAAAATGGTCTTATGAATTAGCGATTTCGCTCCAATTCACATTCCAAGTAATATTCGGCATGCTAATTACATTGCCGATGGAAAAATTGCATTATCTCTTATAGTTTCCGAGATATGGACTATCGACATTTTACAATATTGGCTCTGCTTCTAATTTGGGTCAAAATTGTAAAATGGTCTTATGAATTAGCGATTTCGTTGTAATTCACATTCCAAGTAATATTCGGCATACTAATTACGTTGCGGATTGCCAAATTGCATTATCTCTTATAGTTTCCGAGATATGGACTATCGACATCTGACAATATTGGCTCCGCTTCTAACTTGAGCCAGAAATGTAAAATGGTCTTATGAATTAGCGATTTCGCTCCAATTCACATTCCAAGTAATATTCGGCATGCTAATTACGTTGCCGATTGCCAAATTGCATTATCTCTTATAGTTTCCGATATATGGACTATCGACATCTTGCAAGATTGGCTCTGCTTCTAACTTGAGCCAGAATTGTAAAATGGTCTTATGAATTAGCGATTTCGTTGTAATTCACATTCCAAGTAATATTCGGCATGCTAATTACATTGCCTATGACCAAATTGCATTATCTCTTATAGTTTCCGAGATATGGACTATCGACATATTACAATATTGGCTATGCTTCTATCTGGGGTCAAAATTGTAAAATGGTCTTATGAATTAGCGATTTCGTTGTAATTCACATTCCAAGTAATATTCGGCATGCTAATTACGTTGCCGATTGCCGAATTGCATTATCACTTTTAGTTTCCGAGATATGGACTATCGACATCTTGCAATATTGGCTCTGCTTCTAACTTGGGCCCGAATTGTAAATGGTCTTATGAATTAGCGATTTCGTTGTAATTCACATTCCAAGTAATATTCGGCATGCTAATTACTTTGCCGATTGCCAAATTGCATTATCTCTTATAGTTTCCGAGATATGGACTATCGACAGCTTGCAATGTTGGCTCTGCTTCTAACTTGGGCCAGAATTGTAAAATGGTCTTATGAATTAGCGATTTCGCTCCAATTCACATTCCAAGTAATATTCGGCATGCTAATTACGTTGCCTATTGCCAAATTGCATTATCTCTTATAGTTTCCGAGATATGGACTATCGACATCTTGCAATATTGGCTCTGCTTCTAACTTGGGATAGAATTGTAAAATGGTCTTATGAATTAGCGATTTCGTTGTAATTCACATTCCAAGTAATATTCGGCATGCTAATTACGTTGCCGATTGCCAAATTGCATTATCTCTTATAGTTTCCGAGATATGGACTATCGACATCTTGCAATATTGGCTCTGCTTCTAACTTGGGCCAGAATTGTAAAATGGTCTTATGAATTAGCGATTTCGTTGTAATTCACATTCCAAGTAATATTCGGCATGTTAATTACGTTGCCGATTGCCAGATTGCATTATCTCTTATAGTTTCCGAGATATGGACTCTCAACCTCTTGCAATATTGGCTCTGCTTCTAACTTGGGCCGGAATTGTAAAATGGTCTTATGAATTAGCGATTTCGTTGTAATTCACATTCCAAGTAATATTCGGCATGCTAATTATGTTGCCGATTGCCAAATTGCATTATCTCTTTTAGTTTCCGAGATATGGACTATCGACATCTTGCAATATTGGCTCTGCTTCTAACTTGGGCCAGAACTGTAAATGGTCTTATGAATTAGCGATTTCGTTGTAATTCACATTCCAAGTAATATTCGGCATGCTAATTACGTTGCCGATTGCCAAATTGCATTATCTCTTATAGTTTCCGAGATATGGACTATCGACATTTTACAATATTGGCTCTGCTTCTAACTTGGATCAAAATTGTAATATGGTCTTATGAATTAGCGATTTCGCTCCAATTCACATTCCAAGTAATATTCAGCATGCTAATTACGTTGCCGATTGCCAAATTGCATTATCTCTTATAGTTTCCGAGATATGGACTATCGACATTTTACAATATTGGCTCTGCTTCTAACTTGCGTCAAAATTGTAAAATGGTCTTATGAATTAGCGATTTCGCTCCAATTCACATTCGAGGTAATATTCGGCATGCTAATTACGTTGCCGATTGCCTAATTGCATTATCTCTTATAGTTTCCGAGATATGGACTATCGACATCTTGCAATATTGGCTCTGCTTCTAACTTGGGCCAGAATTGTAAAATGGTCTTATGAAATAGCGATTTCGTTGTAATTCACATTCCAAGTTATATTCGGCATGCTAATTACGTTGCCGATTGCCAAATTGCATTATCTCTTATAGTTTCCGAGATATGGACTATCGACATCTTGCAATATTGGCTCTGCTTCTAACTTGGGATAGAATTGTAAAATGGTCTTATGAATTAGCGATTTCGTTGTAATTCACATTCCAAGTAATATTCGGCATGCTAATTACGTTGCCGATTGCCAAATTGCATTATCTCTTATAGTTTCCGAGATATGGACGATCGACATCTTGCAATATTGGCTCTGCTTCTAACTTATGCCAGAATTGTAAAATGGTCTTATGAATTAGCGATTTCGTTGTAATTCACATTCCAAGTAATATTGGGCATGCTAATTACTTTGCCGATTGCCAAATTGCATTATCTCTTATAGTTTCCGAGATATGGATTATCGACATCTTGCAAGATTGGCTCTGCTTCTAACTTGAGCCAGAATTGTAAAATGGTCTTATGAATTAGCGATTTCGTTGTAATTCACATTCCAAGTAATATTCGGCATGCTAATTACATTGCCTATGGCCAAATTGCATTATCTCTTATAGTTTCCGAGATATGGACTATCGACATATTACAATATTGGCTATGATTCTATCTGGGGTCAAAATTGTAAAATGGTCTTATGAATTAGCGATTTCGTTGTAATTCACATTCCAAGTAATATTCGGCATGCTAATTACGTTGCCGATTGCCGAATTGCATTATCACTTTTAGTTTCCGAGATATGGACTATCGACATCTTGCAATATTGGCTCTGCTTCTAACTTGGGCCCGAATTGTAAATGGTCTTATGAATTAGCGATTTCGTTGTAATTCACATTCCAAGTAATATTCGGCATGCTAATTACTTTGCCGATTGCCAAATTGCATTATCTCTTATAGTTTCCGAGATATGGATTATCGACATCTTGCAATATTGGCTCTGCTTCTAACTTGGGTCAAAATTGTAATATGGTCTTATGAATTAGCGATTTCGCTCCAACTCACATTCCAAGTAATATTCGGCATGCTAATTACGTTGCTGATTGCCAAATTGCATTATCTCTTATAGTTTCCGAGATATGGACTATCGACATTTTACAATATTGGCTCTGCTTCTAACTTGGGTCAAAATTGTAAAATGGTCTTATGAATTAGCGATTTCGCTCCAATTCACATTCCAAGTAATATTCGGCATGCTAATTACGTTGCCTATTGCCAAATTGCATTATCTCTTATAGTTTCCGAGATATGGACTATCGACATCTTGCAATATTGGCTCTGCTTCTAACTTGGGCCAGAATTGTAAAATGGTCTTATGAATTAGCGATTTCGTTGTAATTCACTTTCCAAGTAATACAGGGCATGCTAATTACGTTGCCGATTGCCAAATTGCATTATCTCTTATAGTTTCCGAGATATGGACTATCGACATCTTGCAATGTTGGCTCTGCTTCTAACTTGGGCCAGAATTGTAAAATGGTCTTATGAATTAGCGATTTCGCTCCAATTCATATTCCAAGTAATATTCGGCATGCTAATTACGTTGCCTATTGCCAAATTGCATTATCTCTTATAGTTTCGGAGATATGGACTATCGACATCTTGCAATATTGGCTCTGCTTCTAACTTGGGCCAGAATTGTAAAATGGTCTTATGAATTAGCGATTCCGTTGTAATTCACATTCCAAGTAATATTCGGCATGTTAATTACGTTGCCGATTGAAAAATTGCATTATCTCTTATAGTTTCCGAGATATGGACTCTCAACATCTTGCAATATTGGCTCTGCTTCTAACTTGGGCCGGAATTGTAAAATGGTCTTATGAATTAGCGATTTCGCTCCAATTCACATTCCAAGTAATATTCGGCATGCCAATTACATTGCCGATGGAAAAATTGCATTATCTCTTATAGTTTCCGAGATATGGACTATCGACATTTTACAATATTGGCTCTGCTTCTAATTTGGGTCAAAATTGTAAAATGGTCTTATGAATTAGCGATTTCGTTGTAATTCACATTCCAAGTAATATTCGGCATACTAATTACGTTGCGGATTGCCAAATTGCATTATTTCTTATAGTTTCCGAGATATGGACTATCGATATCTTGCAATATTGGCTCTGTTTCTAACTTGGGCCAGAATTGTAAATGGTCTTATGAATTAGCGATTTCGTTGTAATTCACATTCCAAGTAATATTCGGCATGCTAATTACGTTGCCGATTGCCAAATTGCATTATCTCTTATAATTTCCGAGATATGGACTATCGACATTTTACAATATTGGCTCTGCATCTAACTTGGATCAAAATTGTAATATGGTCTTATGAATTAGCGATTTCGCTCCAATTCACATTCCAGGTAATATTCAGCATGCTAATTACGTTGCCGATTGCCAAATTGCATTATCTCTTATAGTTTCCGAGATATGGACTATCGACATTTTACAATATTGGCTCTGCTTCTAACTCGCGTCAAAATTGTAAAATGGTCTTATGAATTAGCGATTTCGCTCCAATTCACATTCGAGGTAATATTCGGCATGCTAATTACGTTGCCGATTGCCAAATTGCATTATCTCTTATAGTTTCCGAGATATGGACTATCGACATCTTGCAATATTGGCTCTGCTTCTAACTTATGCCAGAATTGTAAAATGGTCATATGAATCAGCGATTTCGCTCCAATTCACATTCCAAGTAATATTCGGCATGCTAATTACGTTGCCGATTGCCAAATTGCATTATCTCTTATAGTTTCCGATATATGGACTATCGACATCTTGCAAGATTGGCTCTGCTTCTAACTTGAGCCAGAATTGTAAAATGGTCTTATGAATTAGCGATTTCGTTGTAATTCACATTCCAAGTAATATTCGGCATGCTAATTACATTGCCTATGACCAAATTGCATTATCTCTTATAGTTTCCGAGATATGGACTATCGACATATTACAATATTGGCTATGCTTCTATCTGGGGTCAAAATTGTAAAATGGTCTTATGAATTAGCGATTTCGTTGTAATTCACATTCCAAGTAATATTCGGCATGCTAATTACGTTGCCGATTGCCGAATTGCATTATCACTTTTAGTTTCCGAGATATGGACTATCGACATCTTGCAATATTGGCTCTGCTTCTAACTTGGGCCCGAATTGTAAATGGTCTTATGAATTAGCGATTTCGTTGTAATTCACATTCCAAGTAATATTCGGCATGCTAATTACTTTGCCGATTGCCAAATTGCATTATCTCTTATAGTTTCCGAGATATGGACTATCGACAGCTTGCAATGTTGGCTCTGCTTCTAACTTGGGCCAGAATTGTAAAATGGTCTTATGAATTAGCGATTTCGCTCCAATTCACATTCCAAGTAATATTCGGCATGCTAATTACGTTGCCTATTGCCAAATTGCATTATCTCTTATAGTTTCCGAGATATGGACTATCGACATCTTGCAATATTGGCTCTGCTTCTAACTTGGGAAAGAATTGTAAAATGGTCTTATGAATTAGCGATTTCGTTGTAATTCACATTCCAAGTAATATTCGGCATGCTAATTACGTTGCCGATTGCCAAATTGCATTATCTCTTATAGTTTCCGAGATATGGACTATCGACATCTTGCAATATTGGCTCTGCTTCTAACTTGGGCCAGAATTGTAAAATGGTCTTATGAATTAGCGATTTCGTTGTAATTCACATTCCAAGTAATATTCGGCATGTTAATTACGTTGCCGATTGCCAGATTGCATTATCTCTTATAGTTTCCGAGATATGGACTCTCAACCTCTTGCAATATTGGCTCTGCTTCTAACTTGGGCCGGAATTGTAAAATGGTCTTATGAATTAGCGATTTCGTTGTAATTCACATTCCAAGTAATATTCGGCATGCTAATTACGTTGCCGATTGCCGAATTGCATTATCACTTTTAGTTTCCGAGATATGGACTATCGACATCTTGCAATATTGGCTCTGCTTCTAACTTGGGCCCGAATTGTAAATGGTCTTATGAATTAGCGATTTCGTTGTAATTCACATTCCAAGTAATATTCGGCATGCTAATTACTTTGCCGATTGCCAAATTGCATTATCTCTTATAGTTTCCGAGATATGGACTATCGACAGCTTGCAATGTTGGCTCTGCTTCTAACTTGGGCCAGAACTGTAAATGGTCTTATGAATTAGCGATTTCGTTGTAATTCACATTCCAAGTAATATTCGGCATGCTAATTACGTTGCCGATTGCCAAATTGCATTATCTCTTATAGTTTCCGAGATATGGACTATCGACATTTTACAATATTGGCTCTGCTTCTAACTTGGATCAAAATTGTAATATGGTCTTATGAATTAGCGATTTCGCTCCAATTCACATTCCAAGTAATATTCAGCATGCTAATTACGTTGCCGATTGCCAAATTGCATTATCTCTTATAGTTTCCGAGATATGGACTATCGACATTTTACAATATTGGCTCTGCTTCTAACTTGCGTCAAAATTGTAAAATGGTCTTATGAATTAGCGATTTCGCTCCAATTCACATTCGAGGTAATATTCGGCATGCTAATTACGTTGCCGATTGCCTAATTGCATTATCTCTTATAGTTTCCGAGATATGGACTATCGACATCTTGCAATATTGGCTCTGCTTCTAACTTGGGCCAGAATTGTAAAATGGTCTTATGAAATAGCGATTTCGTTGTAATTCACATTCCAAGTTATATTCGGCATGCTAATTACGTTGCCGATTGCCAAATTGCATTATCTCTTATAGTTTCCGAGATATGGACTATCGACATCTTGCAATATTGGCTCTGCTTCTAACTTGGGATAGAATTGTAAAATGGTCTTATGAATTAGCGATTTCGTTGTAATTCACATTCCAAGTAATATTCGGCATGCTAATTACGTTGCCGATTGCCAAATTGCATTATCTCTTATAGTTTCCGAGATATGGACTATCGACATCTTGCAATATTGGCTCTGCTTCTAACTTATACCAGAATTGTAAAATGGTCTTATGAATTAGCGATTTCGTTGTAATTCACGTTCCAAGTAATATTGGGCATGCTAATTACTTTGCCGATTGCCAAATTGCATTATCTCTTATAGTTTCCGAGATATGGATTATCGACATCTTGCAAGATTGGCTCTGCTTCTAACTTGAGCCAGAATTGTAAAATGGTCTTATGAATTAGCGATTTCGTTGTAATTCACATTCCAAGTAATATTCGGCATGCTAATTACATTGCCTATGGCCAAATTGCATTATCTCTTATAGTTTCCGAGATATGGACTATCGACATATTACAATATTGGCTATGATTCTATCTGGGGTCAAAATTGTAAAATGGTCTTATGAATTAGCGATTTCGTTGTAATTCACATTCCAAGTAATATTCGGCATGCTAATTACGTTGCCGATTGCCGAATTGCATTATCACTTTTAGTTTCCGAGATATGGACTATCGACATCTTGCAATATTGGCTCTGCTTCTAACTTGGGCCCGAATTGTAAATGGTCTTATGAATTAGCGATTTCGTTGTAATTCACATTCCAAGTAATATTCGGCATGCTAATTACTTTGCCGATTGCCAAATTGCATTATCTCTTATAGTTTCCGAGATATGGATTATCGACATCTTGCAATATTGGCTCTGCTTCTAACTTGGGTCAAAATTGTAATATGGTCTTATGAATTAGCGATTTCGCTCCAACTCACATTCCAAGTAATATTCGGCATGCTAATTACGTTGCTGATTGCCAAATTGCATTATCTCTTATAGTTTCCGAGATATGGACTATCGACATTTTACAATATTGGCTCTGCTTCTAACTTGGGTCAAAATTGTAAAATGGTCTTATGAATTAGCGATTTCGCTCCAATTCACATTCCAAGTAATATTCGGCATGCTAATTACGTTGCCTATTGCCAAATTGCATTATCTCTTATAGTTTCCGAGATATGGACTATCGACATCTTGCAATATTGGCTCTGCTTCTAACTTGGGCCAGAATTGTAAAATGGTCTTATGAATTAGCGATTTCGTTGTAATTCACTTTCCAAGTAATACAGGGCATGCTAATTACGTTGCCGATTGCCAAATTGCATTATCTCTTATAGTTTCCGAGATATGGACTATCGACATCTTGCAATGTTGGCTCTGCTTCTAACTTGGGCCAGAATTGTAAAATGGTCTTATGAATTAGCGATTTCGCTCCAATTCATATTCCAAGTAATATTCGGCATGCTAATTACGTTGCCTATTGCCAAATTGCATTATCTCTTATAGTTTCGGAGATATGGACTATCGACATCTTGCAATATTGGCTCTGCTTCTAACTTGGGCCAGAATTGTAAAATGGTCTTATGAATTAGCGATTCCGTTGTAATTCACATTCCAAGTAATATTCGGCATGTTAATTACGTTGCCGATTGAAAAATTGCATTATCTCTTATAGTTTCCGAGATATGGACTCTCAACATCTTGCAATATTGGCTCTGCTTCTAACTTGGGCCGGAATTGTAAAATGGTCTTATGAATTAGCGATTTCGTTGTAATTCACATTCCAAGTAATATTCGGCATGCTAATTACGTTGCCGATTGCCAAATTGCATTATCTCTTATAGTTTCCGAGATATGGACTATCGACATCTTGCAATATTGGCTCTGCTTCTAACTTGGGCCAGAATTGTAAAATGGTCTTATGAATTAGCGATTTCGTTGTAATTCACATTCCAAGTAATATTCGGCATGCTAATTATGTTGCCGATTGCCAAATTGCATTATCTCTTTTAGTTTCCGAGATATGGACTATCGACATCTTGCAATATTGGCTCTGCTTCTAACTTGGGCCAGAATTGTAAATGGTCTTATGAATTAGCGATTTCGTTGTAATTCACATTCCAAGTAATATTCGGCATGCTAATTACGTTGCCGATTGCCAAATTGCATTATCTCTTATAATTTCCGAGATATGGACTATCGACATTTTACAATATTGGCTCTGCATCTAACTTGGATCAAAATTGTAATATGGTCTTATGAATTAGCGATTTCGCTCCAATTCACATTCCAGGTAATATTCAGCATGCTAATTACGTTGCCGATTGCCAAATTGCATTATCTCTTATAGTTTCCGAGATATGGACTATCGACATTTTACAATATTGGCTCTGCTTCTAACTCGCGTCAAAATTGTAAAATGGTCTTATGAATTAGCGATTTCGCTCCAATTCACATTCGAGGTAATATTCGGCATGCTAATTACGTTGCCGATTGCCAAATTGCATTATCTCTTATAGTTTCCGAGATATGGACTATCGACATCTTGCAATATTGGCTCTGCTTCTAACTTATGCCAGAATTGTAAAATGGTCATATGAATTAGCGATTTCGTTGTAATTCACATTCCAAGTAATATTGGGCATGCTAATTACTTTGCCGATTGCCAAATTGCATTATCTATTATAGTTTCCGAGATATGGACTATCGATATTTTGCAATATTGGCTCTGCTTCTAACTTGGGCCAGAATTGTAAAATGGTCTTATGAATTAGCGATTTCGTTGTAATTCACATTCCAAGTAATATTCGGCATGCTAATTACGTTGCCGATTGCCAAATTGCATTATCTCTTTTAGTTTCCGAGATATGGACTATCGACATCTTGCAATATTGGCTCTGCTTCTAACTTGGGCCAGAATTGTAAATGGTCTTATGAATTAGCGATGTCGTTGTAATTCACATTCCAAGTAATATTCGGCATGCTAATTACGTTGCGGATTGCCAAATTGCAGTATCTCTTATAGTTTCCGAGATATGGACTCTCAACATCTTGCAATATTGGCTCTGCTTCTAACTTGGGCCGGAATTGTAAAATGGTCTTATGAATTAGCGATTTCGTTGTAATTCACATTCCAAGTAATATTCGGCATGCTAATTACGTTGCCGATTGCCAAATTGCATTATCTCTTATAGTTTCCGAGATATGGACTCTCAACATCTTGCAATATTGGCTCTGCTTCTAACTTGGGCCGGAATTGTAAAATGGACTTATGAATTAGCGATTTCGTTGTAATTCACATTCCAAGTAATATTCGGCATGTTAATTACGTTGCCGATTGCCAAATTGCATTATCTCTTATAGTTTCCGAGGTATAGACTATCGACATTTTACAATATTGTTTCTGCTTCTAACTTGGGTCAAAATTGTAAAATGGTTTACGTATTAGCGATTTATCTCCAATTCACATTCCAAGTAATATTCGGCATGCTAATTACGTTGCCGATTGCCAAATTGCATTATCTCTTATAGTTTCCGAGATATGGACTATCGACATCTGACAATATTGGCTCTGCTTCTAACTTGGGCCAGAATTATAAAATGGTCTTATGAATTAGCGAATTCGCTCCAATTCACATTCCAAGTAATATTCGGCATGCTAATTACGTTGCCGATTGCCAAATTGCATTATCTCTTATAGTTTCCGAGATATGGAATATCGACATCTGACAATATTGGCTCAGCTTCTAACTTGGGCCAGAAATGTAAAATGGTCTTATGATTTAGCGATTTCGCTCCAATTCACATTCCAAGTAATATTCGGCATGCTAATTACGTTGCCGATTGCCAAATTGCATTATCTCTTATAGTTTGCGAGATATGGACTATCGACCTCTTGCAATATTGGCTCTGCTTCTAACTTGGGCCAGAAATGTAAAATGGTCTTATGATTTAGCGATTTCGCTCCAATTCACATTCCAAGTAATATTCGGCATGCTAATTACGTTGCCGATTGCCAAATTGCATTATCTCTTATAGTTTGCGAGATATGGACTATCGACCTCTTGCAATATTGGCTCTGCTTCTAACTTGGGCCAGAATTGTAAAATGGTCTTATGAAATAGCGATTTCGTTGTAATTCACATTCCAAGTAATATTCGGCATGCTAATTACGTTGCCGATTGCCAAATTGCATTATCTCTTATAGTTTCCGAGATATGGACTATCGACATATTGCAATATTGGCTCTGCTTCTAACTTGGGATAGAATTGTAAAATGGTCTTATGAATTAGCGATTTCGTTGTAATTCACATTCCAAGTAATACTCGGCATGCTAATTACGTTGCCGATTGCCAAATTGCATTATCTCTTATAGTTTCCGAGATATGGACTATCGACATCTTGCAATATTGGCTCTGCTTCTAACTTGGGCCAGAATTGTAAAATGGTCTTATGAATTAGCGATTTCGTTGTAATTCACATTCCAAGTAATATTCGGCATGCTAATTACGTTGCCGATTGCCAAATTGCATTATCTCTTATAGTTTCCGAGATATGGACTATCGACCTCTTGCAATATTGGCTCGGCTTCTAACTTGGGCCAGAATTGTAAAATGGTATTATGAAATAGCGATTTCGTTGTAATTCACATTCCAAGTAATATTCGGCATGCTAATTACGTTGCCGATTGCCAAATTGCATTATCTCTTATAGTTTCCGAGATATGGACTATCGACATCTTGCAATATTGGCTCTGCTTCTAACTTGGGATAGAATTGTAAAATGGTCTTATGAATTAGCGATTTCGTTGTAATTCACATTCCAAGTAATACTCGGCATGCTAATTACGTTGCCGATTGCCAAATTGCATTATCTCTTATAGTTTCCGAGATATGGACTATCGACATCTTGCAATATTGGCTCTGCTTCTAACTTGGGCCAGAATTGTAAAATGGTCTTATGAATTAGCGATTTCGTTGTAATTCACATTCCAAGTAATATTCGGCATGCTAATTACGTTGCCGATTGCCAAATTGCATTATCTCTTATAGTTTCCGAGATATGGATTATCGACATCTTGCAATATTGGCTCTGCTTCTAACTTGGGATAGAATTGTAAAATGGTCTTATGAATTAGCGATTTCGTTGTAATTCACATTCCAAGTAATATTCGGCATGCTAATTACGTTGCCGATTGCCAAATTGCATTATCTCTTATAGTTTCCGAGATATGAACTATCGGCATCTTGCAATATTGGCTCTGTTTCTAACTTGGGCCAGAATTGTAAAATGGTCTTATGAATTAGCGATTTCGTTGTAATTCACATTCCAAGTAATATTCGGCATGCTAATTACGTTGCCGATTACCAAATTGCATTATCTCTTAAAGTTTCCGAGATATGGACTATCGACATCTGACAATATTGGCTCTGCTTCTAACTTGGGCCAGAATTGTAAAATGGTCTTATGAATTAGCGATTTCGTTGTAATTCACATTCCAAGTAATATTCGGCATGCTAATTACGTTGCCGATTGCCAAATTGCATTATCTTTTATAGTTTCCGAGATATGGACTATCGACATCTGACAATATTGGCTCTGCTTCTAACTTGGGTCAAAATTGTAAAATGGTCTTATGAATTAGCGATTTATCTCCAATTCACATTCCAAGTAATATTCGGCATGCTAATTACGTTGCCGATTGCCAAATTGCATTATCTATTATAGTTTCCGAGATATGGACTATCGACATCTTGCAATATTGGCTCTGCTTCTAACTTGGGATAGAATTGTAAAATGGTCTTATGAATTAGCGATTTCGTTGTAATTCACATTCCAAGTAATATTCGGCATGCTAATTACGTTGCCGATTGCCAAATTGCATTATCTCTTATAGTTTCCGAGATATGGACTATCGACATCTTGCAATATTGGCTCTGCTTCTAACTTGAGCCAGAATTGTAAAATGGTCTTATGAATTAGCGATTTCGTTGTAATTCACATTCCAAGTAATATTCGGCATGCTAATTACGTTGCCGATTGCCAAATTGCATTATCTCTTATAGTTTCCGAGATATGAACTATCGGCATCTTCCAATATTGGCTCTGTTTCTAACTTGGGCCAGAATTGTAAAATGGTCTTATGAATTAGCGATTTCGTTGAAATTCACATTCCAAGTAATATTCGGCATGCTAATTACGTTGCCGATTGCCAAATTGCATTATCTCTTATAGTTTCCGAGATATGGACTATCGACATCTGACAATATTGGCTCTGCTTCTAACTTGGGTCAAAATTGTAAAATGGTCTTATGAATTAGCGATTTATCTCCAATTCACATTCCAAGTAATATTCGGCATGCTAATTACGTTGCCGATTGCCAAATTGCATTATCTCTTATAGTTTCCGAGATATGGACTATCGACATCTTGCGATATTGGCTCTGCTTCTAACTTGAGCCAGAATTGTAAAATGGTCTTATGAATTAGCGATGTCGTTGTAATTCACATTCCAAGTAATATTCGGCATGCTAATTACATTGCCTATGACCAAATTGCATTATCTCTTATAGTTTCCGAGATATGGACTATCGACATATTACAATATTGGCTATGCTTCTATCTGGGGTCAAAATTGTAAAATGGTCTTATGAATTAGCGTTTTCGTTGTAATTCACATTCCAAGTAATATTCGGCATGCTAATTACGTTGCCGATTGCCGAATTGCATTATCACTTTTAGTTTCCGAGATATGGACTATCGACATCTTGCAATATTGGCTCTGCTTCTAACTTGGGCCCGAATTGTAAATGGTCTTATGAATTAGCGATTTCGTTGTAATTCACATTCCAAGTAATATTCGGCATGCTAATTACTTTGCCGATTGCCAAATTGCATTATCTCTTATAGTTTCCGAGATATGGATTATCGACATCTTGCAATATTGGCTCTGCTTCTAACTTGGGTCAAAATTGTAATATGGTCTTATGAATTAGCGATTTCGCTCCAACTCACATTCCAAGTAATATTCGGCATGCTAATTACGTTGCCGATTGCCAAATTGCATTATCTCTTATAGTTTCCGAGATATGGACTATCGACATTTTACAATATTGGCTCTGCTTCTAACTTGGGTCAAAATTGTAAAATGGTCTTATGAATTAGCGATTTCGCTCCAATTCACATTCCAAGTAATATTCGGCATGCTAATTACGTTGCCTATTGCCAAATTGCATTTTCTCTTATAGTTTCCGAGATATGGACTATCGACATCTTGCAATATTGGCTCTGCTTCTAACTTGGGCCAGAATTGTAAAATGGTCTTATGAATTAGCGATTTCGTTGTAATTCACTTTCCAAGTAATACAGGGCATGCTAATTACGTTACCGATTGCCAAATTGCATTATCTCTTATAGTTTCCGAGATATGGACTATCGACATCTTGCAATGTTGGCTCTGCTTCTAACTTGGGCCAGAATTGTAAAATGGTCTTATGAATTAGCGATTTCGCTCCAATTCACATTCCAAGTAATATTCGGCATGCTAATTACGTTGCCTATTGTCAAATTGCATTATCTCTTATAGTTTCCGAGATATGGACTATCGACATCTTGCAATATTGGCTCTGCTTCTAACTTGGGCCAGAATTGTAAAATGGTCTTATGAATTAGCGATTTCGTTGTAATTCACATTCCAAGTAATATTCGGCATGTTAATTACGTTGCCGATTGCCAGATTGCATTATCTCTTATAGTTTCCGAGATATGGACTCTCAACCTCTTGCAATATTGGCTCTGCTTCTAACTTGGGCCGGAATTGTAAAATGGTCTTATGAATTAGCGATTTCGTTGTAATTCACATTCCAAGTAATATTCGGCATGCTAATTATGTTGCCGATTGCCAAATTGCATTATCTCTTTTAGTTTCCGAGATATGGACTATCGACATCTTGCAATATTGGCTCTGCTTCTAACTTGGGCCAGAACTGTAAATGGTCTTATGAATTAGCGATTTCGTTGTAATTCACATTCCAAGTAATATTCGGCATGCTAATTACGTTGCCGATTGCCAAATTGCATTATCTCTTATAGTTTCCGAGATATGGACTATCGACATTTTACAATATTGGCTCTGCTTCTAACTTGGATCAAAATTGTAATATGGTCTTATGAATTAGCGATTTCGCTCCAATTCACATTCCAAGTAATATTCAGCATGCTAATTACGTTGCCGATTGCCAAATTGCATTATCTCTTATAGTTTCCGAGATATGGACTATCGACATTTTACAATATTGGCTCTGCTTCTAACTTGCGTCAAAATTGTAAAATGGTCTTATGAATTAGCGATTTCGCTCCAATTCACATTCGAGGTAATATTCGGCATGCTAATTACGTTGCCGATTGCCTAATTGCATTATCTCTTATAGTTTCCGAGATATGGACTATCGACATCTTGCAATATTGGCTCTGCTTCTAACTTATGCCAGAATTGTAAAATGGTCTTATGAATTAGCGATTTCGTTGTAATTCACATTCCAAGTAATATTGGGCATGCTAATTACTTTGCCGATTGCCAAATTGCATTATCTCTTATAGTTTCCGAGATATGGATTATCGACATCTTGCAAGATTGGCTCTGCTTCTAACTTGAGCCAGAATTGTAAAATGGTCTTATGAATTAGCGATTTCGTTGTAATTCACATTCCAAGTAATATTCGGCATGCTAATTACATTGCCTATGGCCAAATTGCATTATCTCTTATAGTTTCCGAGATATGGACTATCGACATATTACAATATTGGCTATGCTTCTATCTGGGGTCAAAATTGTAAAATGGTCTTATGAATTAGCGATTTCGTTGTAATTCACATTCCAAGTAATATTCGGCATGCTAATTACGTTGCCGATTGCCGAATTGCATTATCACTTTTAGTTTCCGAGATATGGACTATCGACATCTTGCAATATTGGCTCTGCTTCTAACTTGGGCCCGAATTGTAAATGGTCTTATGAATTAGCGATTTCGTTGTAATTCACATTCCAAGTAATATTCGGCATGCTAATTACTTTGCCGATTGCCAAATTGCATTATCTCTTATAGTTTCCGAGATATGGATTATCGACATCTTGCAATATTGGCTCTGCTTCTAACTTGGGTCAAAATTGTAATATGGTCTTATGAATTAGCGATTTCGCTCCAACTCACATTCCAAGTAATATTCGGCATGCTAATTACGTTGCCGATTGCCAAATTGCATTATCTCTTATAGTTTCCGAGATATGGACTATCGACATTTTACAATATTGGCTCTGCTTCTAACTTGGGTCAAAATTGTAAAATGGTCTTATGAATTAGCGATTTCGCTCCAATTCACATTCCAAGTAATATTCGGCATGCTAATTACGTTGCCTATTGCCAAATTGCATTATCTCTTATAGTTTCCGAGATATGGACTATCGACATCTTGCAATATTGGCTCTGCTTCTAACTTGGGCCAGAATTGTAAAATGGTCTTATGAATTAGCGATTTCGTTGTAATTCACTTTCCAAGTAATACAGGGCATGCTAATTACGTTGCCGATTGCCAAATTGCATTATCTCTTATAGTTTCCGAGATATGGACTATCGACATTTTACAATATTGGCTCTGCTTCTAACTTGGATCAAAATTGTAATATGGTCTTATGAATTAGCGATTTCGCTCCAATTCACATTCCAAGTAATATTCAGCATGCTAATTACGTTGCCGATTGCCAAATTGCATTATCTCTTATAGTTTCCGAGATATGGACTATCGACATTTTACAATATTGGCTCTGCTTCTAACTTGCGTCAAAATTGTAAAATGGTCTTATGAATTAGCGATTTCGCTCCAATTCACATTCGAGGTAATATTCGGCATGCTAATTACGTTGCCGATTGCCTAATTGCATTATCTCTTATAGTTTCCGAGATATGGACTATCGACATCTTGCAATATTGGCTCTGCTTCTAACTTATGCCAGAATTGTAAAATGGTCTTATGAATTAGCGATTTCGTTGTAATTCACATTCCAAGTAATATTGGGCATGCTAATTACTTTGCCGATTGCCAAATTGCATTATCTCTTATAGTTTCCGAGATATGGATTATCGACATCTTGCAAGATTGGCTCTGCTTCTAACTTGAGCCAGAATTGTAAAATGGTCTTATGAATTAGCGATTTCGTTGTAATTCACATTCCAAGTAATATTCGGCATGCTAATTACATTGCCTATGGCCAAATTGCATTATCTCTTATAGTTTCCGAGATATGGACTATCGACATATTACAATATTGGCTATGCTTCTATCTGGGGTCAAAATTGTAAAATGGTCTTATGAATTAGCGATTTCGTTGTAATTCACATTCCAAGTAATATTCGGCATGCTAATTACGTTGCCGATTGCCGAATTGCATTATCACTTTTAGTTTCCGAGATATGGACTATCGACATCTTGCAATATTGGCTCTGCTTCTAACTTGGGCCCGAATTGTAAATGGTCTTATGAATTAGCGATTTCGTTGTAATTCACATTCCAAGTAATATTCGGCATGCTAATTACTTTGCCGATTGCCAAATTGCATTATCTCTTATAGTTTCCGAGATATGGATTATCGACATCTTGCAATATTGGCTCTGCTTCTAACTTGGGTCAAAATTGTAATATGGTCTTATGAATTAGCGATTTCGCTCCAACTCACATTCCAAGTAATATTCGGCATGCTAATTACGTTGCCGATTGCCAAATTGCATTATCTCTTATAGTTTCCGAGATATGGACTATCGACATTTTACAATATTGGCTCTGCTTCTAACTTGGGTCAAAATTGTAAAATGGTCTTATGAATTAGCGATTTCGCTCCAATTCACATTCCAAGTAATATTCGGCATGCTAATTACGTTGCCTATTGCCAAATTGCATTATCTCTTATAGTTTCCGAGATATGGACTATCGACATCTTGCAATATTGGCTCTGCTTCTAACTTGGGCCAGAATTGTAAAATGGTCTTATGAATTAGCGATTTCGTTGTAATTCACTTTCCAAGTAATACAGGGCATGCTAATTACGTTGCCGATTGCCAAATTGCATTATCTCTTATAGTTTCCGAGATATGGACTATCGACATCTTGCAATATTGGCTCTGCTTCTAACTTGGGCCAGAATTGTAAAATGGTCTTATGAATTAGCGATTTCGCTCCAATTCATATTCCAAGTAATATTCGGCATGCTAATTACGTTGCCTATTGCCAAATTGCATTATCTCTTATAGTTTCGGAGATATGGACTATCGACATCTTGCAATATTGGCTCTGCTTCTAACTTGGGCCAGAATTGTAAAATGGTCTTATGAATTAGCGATTCCGTTGTAATTCACATTCCAAGTAATATTCGGCATGTTAATTACGTTGCCGATTGAAAAATTGCATTATCTCTTATAGTTTCCGAGATATGGACTCTCAACATCTTGCAATATTGGCTCTGCTTCTAACTTGGGCCGGAATTGTAAAATGATCTTATGAATTAGCGATTTCGTTGTAATTCACATTCCAAGTAATATTCGGCATGCTAATTACGTTGCCGATTGCCAAATTGCATTATCTCTTATAGTTTCCGAGATATGGACTATCGACATCTTGCAATATTGGCTCTGCTTCTAACTTGGGCCAGAATTGTAAAATGGTCTTATGAATTAGCGATTTCGTTGTAATTCACATTCCAAGTAATATTGGGCATGCTAATTATGTTGCCGATTGCCAAATTGTATTATCTCTTTTAGTTTCCGAGATATGGACTATCGACATCTTGCAATATTGGCTCTGCTTCTAACTTGGGCCAGAATTGTAAATGGTCTTATGAATTAGCGATTTCGTTGTAATTCACATTCCAAGTAATATTCGGCATGCTAATTACGTTGCCGATTGCCAAATTGCATTATCTCTTATAATTTCCGAGATATGGACTATCGACATTTTACAATATTGGCTCTGCTTCTAACTCGCGTCAAAATTGTAAAATGGTCTTATGAATTAGCGATTTCGCTCCAATTCACATTCGAGGTAATATTCGGCATGCTAATTACGTTGCCGATTGCCAAATTGCATTATCTCTTATAGTTTCCGAGATATGGACTATCGACATCTTGCAATATTGGCTCTGCTTCTAACTTATGCCAGAATTGTAAAATGGTCATATGAATTAGCGATTTCGTTGTAATTCACATTCCAAGTAATATTGGGCATGCTAATTACTTTGCCGATTGCCAAATTGCATTATCTATTATAGTTTCCGAGATATGGACTATCGACATCTTGCAATATTGGCTCTGCTTCTAACTTGGGCCAGAATTGTAAAATGGTCTTATGAATTAGCGATTTCGTTGTAATTCACATTCCAAGTAATATTCGGCATGCTAATTACGTTGCCGATTGCCAAATTGCATTATCTCTTTTAGTTTCCGAGATATGGACTATCGACATCTTGCAATATTGGCTCTGCTTCTAACTTGGGCCAGAATTGTAAATGGTCTTATGAATTAGCGATGTCGTTGTAATTCACATTCCAAGTAATATTCGGCATGCTAATTACGTTGCGGATTGCCAAATTGCAGTATCTCTTATAGTTTCCGAGATATGGACTCTCAACATCTTGCAATATTGGCTCTGCTTCTAACTTGGGCCGGAATTGTAAAATGGTCTTATGAATTAGCGATTTCGTTGTAATTCACATTCCAAGTAATATTCGGCATGCTAATTACGTTGCCGATTGCCAAATTGCATTATCTCTTATAGTTTCCGAGATATGGACTCTCAACATCTTGCAATATTGGCTCTGCTTCTAACTTGGGCCGGAATTGTAAAATGGACTTATGAATTAGCGATTTCGTTGTAATTCACATTCCAAGTAATATTCGGCATGCTAATTACGTTGCCGATTGCCAAATTGCATTATCTCTTATAGTTTCCGAGGTATAGACTATCGACATTTTACAATATTGTTTCTGCTTCTAACTTGGGTCAAAATTGTAAAATGGTTTACGTATTAGCGATTTATCTCCAATTCACATTCCAAGTAATATTCGGCATGCTAATTACGTTGCCGATTGCCAAATTGCATTATCTCTTATAGTTTCCGAGATATGGACTATCGACATCTGACAATATTGGCTCTGCTTCTAACTTGGGCCAGAATTATAAAATGGTCTTATGAATTAGCGAATTCGCTCCAATTCACATTCCAAGTAATATTCGGCATGCTAATTACGTTGCCGATTGCCAAATTGCATTATCTCTTATAGTTTCCGAGATATGGAATATCGACATCTGACAATATTGGCTCAGCTTCTAACTTGGGCCAGAAATGTAAAATGGTCTTATGATTTAGCGATTTCGCTCCAATTCACATTCCAAGTAATATTCGGCATGCTAATTACGTTGCCGATTGCCAAATTGCATTATCTCTTATAGTTTGCGAGATATGGACTATCGACCTCTTGCAATATTGGCTCTGCTTCTAACTTGGGCCAGAATTGTAAAATGGTCTTATGAAATAGCGATTTCGTTGTAATTCACATTCCAAGTAATATTCGGCATGCTAATTACGTTGCCGATTGCCAAATTGCATTATCCCTTATAGTTTCCGAGATATGGACTATCGACATATTGCAATATTGGCTCTGCTTCTAACTTGGGATAGAATTGTAAAATGGTCTTATGAATTAGCGATTTCGTTGTAATTCACATTATAAGTAATACTCGGCATGCTAATTACGTTGCCGATTGCCAAATTGCATTATCTCTTATAGTTTCCGAGATATGGACTATCGACATCTTGCAATATTGGCTCTGCTTCTAACTTGGGCCAGAATTGTAAAATGGTCTTATGAATTAGCGATTTCGTTGTAATTCACATTCCAAGTAATACTCGGCATGCTAATTACGTTGCCGATTGCCAAATTGCATTATCTCTTATAGTTTCCGAGATATGGACTATCGACATCTTGCAATATTGGCTCTGCTTCTAACTTGGGCCAGAATTGTAAAATGGTCTTATGAATTAGCGATTTCGTTGTAATTCACATTCCAAGTAATATTCGGCATGCTAATTACGTTGCCGATTGCCAAATTGCATTATCTCTTATAGTTTCCGAGATATGGACTATCGACCTCTTGCAATATTGGCTCGGCTTCTAACTTGGGCCAGAATTGTAAAATGGTATTATGAAATAGCGATTTCGTTGTAATTCACATTCCAAGTAATATTCGGCATGCTAATTACGTTGCCGATTGCCAAATTGCATTATCTCTTATAGTTTCCGAGATATGGACTATCGACATCTTGCAATATTGGCTCTGCTTCTAACTTGGGATAGAATTGTAAAATGGTCTTATGAATTAGCGATTTCGTTGTAATTCACATTCCAAGTAATACTCGGCATGCTAATTACGTTGCCGATTGCCAAATTGCATTATCTCTTATAGTTTCCGAGATATGGACTATCGACATCTTGCAATATTGGCTCTGCTTCTAACTTGGGCCAGAATTGTAAAATGGTCTTATGAATTAGCGATTTCGTTGTAATTCACATTCCAAGTAATATTCGGCATGCTAATTACGTTGCCGATTGCCAAATTGCATTATCTCTTATAGTTTCCGAGATATGGACTATCGACATCTTGCAATATTGGCTCTGCTTCTAACTTATGCCAGAATTGTAAAATGGTCATATGAATTAGCGATTTCGTTGTAATTCACATTCCAAGTAATATTGGGCATGCTAATTACTTTGCCGATTGCCAAATTGCATTATCTATTATAGTTTCCGAGATATGGACTATCGACATCTTGCAATATTGGCTCTGCTTCTAACTTGGGCCAGAATTGTAAAATGGTCTTATGAATTAGCGATTTCGTTGTAATTCACATTCCAAGTAATATTCGGCATGCTAATTACGTTGCCGATTGCCAAATTGCATTATCTCTTTTAGTTTCCGAGATATGGACTATCGACATCTTGCAATATTGGCTCTGCTTCTAACTTGGGCCAGAATTGTAAATGGTCTTATGAATTAGCGATGTCGTTGTAATTCACATTCCAAGTAATATTCGGCATGCTAATTACGTTGCGGATTGCCAAATTGCAGTATCTCTTATAGTTTCCGAGATATGGACTCTCAACATCTTGCAATATTGGCTCTGCTTCTAACTTGGGCCGGAATTGTAAAATGGTCTTATGAATTAGCGATTTCGTTGTAATTCACATTCCAAGTAATATTCGGCATGCTAATTACGTTGCCGATTGCCAAATTGCATTATCTCTTATAGTTTCCGAGATATGGACTCTCAACATCTTGCAATATTGGCTCTGCTTCTAACTTGGGCCGGAATTGTAAAATGGACTTATGAATTAGCGATTTCGTTGTAATTCACATTCCAAGTAATATTCGGCATGCTAATTACGTTGCCGATTGCCAAATTGCATTATCTCTTATAGTTTCCGAGGTATAGACTATCGACATTTTACAATATTGTTTCTGCTTCTAACTTGGGTCAAAATTGTAAAATGGTTTACGTATTAGCGATTTATCTCCAATTCACATTCCAAGTAATATTCGGCATGCTAATTACGTTGCCGATTGCCAAATTGCATTATCTCTTATAGTTTCCGAGATATGGACTATCGACCTCTTGCAATATTGGCTCGGCTTCTAACTTGGGCCAGAATTGTAAAATGGTATTATGAAATAGCGATTTCGTTGTAATTCACATTCCAAGTAATATTCGGCATGCTAATTACGTTGCCGATTGCCAAATTGCATTATCTCTTATAATTTCCGAGATATGGACTATCGACATTTTACAATATTGGCTCTGCTTCTAACTCGCGTCAAAATTGTAAAATGGTCTTATGAATTAGCGATTTCGCTCCAATTCACATTCGAGGTAATATTCGGCATGCTAATTACGTTGCCGATTGCCTAATTGCATTATCTCTTATAGTTTCCGAGATATGGACTATCGACATCTTGCAATATTGGCTCTGCTTCTAACTTATGCCAGAATTGTAAAATGGTCTTATGAATTAGCGATTTCGTTGTAATTCACATTCCAAGTAATATTGGGCATGCTAATTACTTTGCCGATTGCCAAATTGCATTATCTCTTATAGTTTCCGAGATATGGATTATCGACATCTTGCAAGATTGGCTCTGCTTCTAACTTGAGCCAGAATTGTAAAATGGTCTTATGAATTAGCGATTTCGTTGTAATTCACATTCCAAGTAATATTCGGCATGCTAATTACATTGCCGATGGCCAAATTGCATTATCTCTTATAGTTTCCGAGATATGGACTATCGACATATTACAATATTGGCTATGCTTCTATCTGGGGTCAAAATTGTAAAATGGTCTTATGAATTAGCGATTTCGTTGTAATTCACATTCCAAGTAATATTCGGCATGCTAATTACGTTGCCGATTGCCGAATTGCATTATCACTTTTAGTTTCCGAGATATGGACTATCGACATCTTGCAATATTGGCTCTGCTTCTAACTTGGGCCCGAATTGTAAATGGTCTTATGAATTAGCGATTTCGTTGTAATTCACATTCCAAGTAATATTCGGCATGCTAATTACTTTGCCGATTGCCAAATTGCATTATCTCTTATAGTTTCCGAGATATGGATTATCGACATCTTGCAATATTGGCTCTGCTTCTAACTTGGGTCAAAATTGTAATATGGTCTTATGAATTAGCGATTTCGCTCCAACTCACATTCCAAGTAATATTCGGCATGCTAATTACGTTGCCGATTGCCAAATTGCATTATCTCTTATAGTTTCCGAGATATGGACTATCGACATTTTACAATATTGGCTCTGCTTCTAACTTGGGTCAAAATTGTAAAATGGTCTTATGAATTAGCGATTTCGCTCCAATTCACATTCCAAGTAATATTCGGCATGCTAATTACGTTGCCTATTGCCAAATTGCATTATCTCTTATAGTTTCCGAGATATGGACTATCGACATCTTGCAATATTGGCTCTGCTTCTAACTTGGGCCAGAATTGTAAAATGGTCTTATGAATTAGCGATTTCGTTGTAATTCACTTTCCAAGTAATACAGGGCATGCTAATTACGTTGCCGATTGCCAAATTGCATTATCTCTTATAGTTTCCGAGATATGGACTATCGACATCTTGCAATATTGGCTCTGCTTCTAACTTGGGCCAGAATTGTAAAATGGTCTTATGAATTAGCGATTTCGCTCCAATTCATATTCCAAGTAATATTCGGCATGCTAATTACGTTGCCTATTGCCAAATTGCATTATCTCTTATAGTTTCGGAGATATGGACTATCGACATCTTGCAATATTGGCTCTGCTTCTAACTTGGGCCAGAATTGTAAAATGGTCTTATGAATTAGCGATTCCGTTGTAATTCACATTCCAAGTAATATTCGGCATGTTAATTACGTTGCCGATTGAAAAATTGCATTATCTCTTATAGTTTCCGAGATATGGACTCTCAACATCTTGCAATATTGGCTCTGCTTCTAACTTGGGCCGGAATTGTAAAATGATCTTATGAATTAGCGATTTCGTTGTAATTCACATTCCAAGTAATATTCGGCATGCTAATTACGTTGCCGATTGCCAAATTGCATTATCTCTTATAGTTTCCGAGATATGGACTATCGACATCTTGCAATATTGGCTCTGCTTCTAACTTGGGCCAGAATTGTAAAATGGTCTTATGAATTAGCGATTTCGTTGTAATTCACATTCCAAGTAATATTGGGCATGCTAATTATGTTGCCGATTGCCAAATTGTATTATCTCTTTTAGTTTCCGAGATATGGACTATCGACATCTTGCAATATTGGCTCTGCTTCTAACTTGGGCCAGAATTGTAAATGGTCTTATGAATTAGCGATTTCGTTGTAATTCACATTCCAAGTAATATTCGGCATGCTAATTACGTTGCCGATTGCCAAATTGCATTATCTCTTATAATTTCCGAGATATGGACTATCGACATTTTACAATATTGGCTCTGCTTCTAACTCGCGTCAAAATTGTAAAATGGTCTTATGAATTAGCGATTTCGCTCCAATTCACATTCGAGGTAATATTCGGCATGCTAATTACGTTGCCGATTGCCAAATTGCATTATCTCTTATAGTTTCCGAGATATGGACTATCGACATCTTGCAATATTGGCTCTGCTTCTAACTTATGCCAGAATTGTAAAATGGTCATATGAATTAGCGATTTCGTTGTAATTCACATTCCAAGTAATATTGGGCATGCTAATTACTTTGCCGATTGCCAAATTGCATTATCTATTATAGTTTCCGAGATATGGACTATCGACATCTTGCAATATTGGCTCTGCTTCTAACTTGGGCCAGAATTGTAAAATGGTCTTATGAATTAGCGATTTCGTTGTAATTCACATTCCAAGTAATATTCGGCATGCTAATTACGTTGCCGATTGCCAAATTGCATTATCTCTTTTAGTTTCCGAGATATGGACTATCGACATCTTGCAATATTGGCTCTGCTTCTAACTTGGGCCAGAATTGTAAATGGTCTTATGAATTAGCGATGTCGTTGTAATTCACATTCCAAGTAATATTCGGCATGCTAATTACGTTGCGGATTGCCAAATTGCAGTATCTCTTATAGTTTCCGAGATATGGACTCTCAACATCTTGCAATATTGGCTCTGCTTCTAACTTGGGCCGGAATTGTAAAATGGTCTTATGAATTAGCGATTTCGTTGTAATTCACATTCCAAGTAATATTCGGCATGCTAATTACGTTGCCGATTGCCAAATTGCATTATCTCTTATAGTTTCCGAGATATGGACTCTCAACATCTTGCAATATTGGCTCTGCTTCTAACTTGGGCCGGAATTGTAAAATGGACTTATGAATTAGCGATTTCGTTGTAATTCACATTCCAAGTAATATTCGGCATGCTAATTACGTTGCCGATTGCCAAATTGCATTATCTCTTATAGTTTCCGAGGTATAGACTATCGACATTTTACAATATTGTTTCTGCTTCTAACTTGGGTCAAAATTGTAAAATGGTTTACGTATTAGCGATTTATCTCCAATTCACATTCCAAGTAATATTCGGCATGCTAATTACGTTGCCGATTGCCAAATTGCATTATCTCTTATAGTTTCCGAGATATGGACTATCGACATCTGACAATATTGGCTCTGCTTCTAACTTGGGCCAGAATTATAAAATGGTCTTATGAATTAGCGAATTCGCTCCAATTCACATTCCAAGTAATATTCGGCATGCTAATTACGTTGCCGATTGCCAAATTGCATTATCTCTTATAGTTTCCGAGATATGGAATATCGACATCTGACAATATTGGCTCAGCTTCTAACTTGGGCCAGAAATGTAAAATGGTCTTATGATTTAGCGATTTCGCTCCAATTCACATTCCAAGTAATATTCGGCATGCTAATTACGTTGCCGATTGCCAAATTGCATTATCTCTTATAGTTTGCGAGATATGGACTATCGACCTCTTGCAATATTGGCTCTGCTTCTAACTTGGGCCAGAATTGTAAAATGGTCTTATGAAATAGCGATTTCGTTGTAATTCACATTCCAAGTAATATTCGGCATGCTAATTACGTTGCCGATTGCCAAATTGCATTATCCCTTATAGTTTCCGAGATATGGACTATCGACATATTGCAATATTGGCTCTGCTTCTAACTTGGGATAGAATTGTAAAATGGTCTTATGAATTAGCGATTTCGTTGTAATTCACATTCCAAGTAATACTCGGCATGCTAATTACGTTGCCGATTGCCAAATTGCATTATCTCTTATAGTTTCCGAGATATGGACTATCGACATCTTGCAATATTGGCTCTGCTTCTAACTTGGGCCAGAATTGTAAAATGGTCTTATGAATTAGCGATTTCGTTGTAATTCACATTCCAAGTAATACTCGGCATGCTAATTACGTTGCCGATTGCCAAATTGCATTATCTCTTATAGTTTCCGAGATATGGACTATCGACATCTTGCAATATTGGCTCTGCTTCTAACTTGGGCCAGAATTGTAAAATGGTCTTATGAATTAGCGATTTCGTTGTAATTCACATTCCAAGTAATATTCGGCATGCTAATTACGTTGCCGATTGCCAAATTGCATTATCTCTTATAGTTTCCGAGATATGGACTATCGACCTCTTGCAATATTGGCTCGGCTTCTAACTTGGGCCAGAATTGTAAAATGGTATTATGAAATAGCGATTTCGTTGTAATTCACATTCCAAGTAATATTCGGCATGCTAATTACGTTGCCGATTGCCAAATTGCATTATCTCTTATAGTTTCCGAGATATGGACTATCGACATCTTGCAATATTGGCTCTGCTTCTAACTTGGGATAGAATTGTAAAATGGTCTTATGAATTAGCGATTTCGTTGTAATTCACATTCCAAGTAATACTCGGCATGCTAATTACGTTGCCGATTGCCAAATTGCATTATCTCTTATAGTTTCCGAGATATGGACTATCGACATCTTGCAATATTGGCTCTGCTTCTAACTTGGGCCAGAATTGTAAAATGGTCTTATGAATTAGCGATTTCGTTGTAATTCACATTCCAAGTAATATTCGGCATGCTAATTACGTTGCCGATTGCCAAATTGCATTATCTCTTATAGTTTCCGAGATATGGATTATCGACATCTTGCAATATTGGCTCTGCTTCTAACTTGGGATAGAATTGTAAAATGGTCTTATGAATTAGCGATTTCGTTGTAATTCACATTCCAAGTAATATTCGGCATGCTAATTACGTTGCCGATTGCCAAATTGCATTATCTCTTATAGTTTCCGAGATATGAACTATCGGCATCTTGCAATATTGGCTCTGTTTTTAACTTGGGCCAGAATTGTAAAATGGTCTTATGAATTAGCGATTTCGTTGTAATTCACATTCCAAGTAATATTCGGCATGCTAATTACGTTGCCGATTACCAAATTGCATTATCTCTTATAGTTTCCGAGATATGGACTATCGACATCTGACAATATTGGCTCTGCTTCTAACTTGGGCCAGAATTGTAAAATGGTCTTATGAATTAGCGATTTCGTTGTAATTCACATTCCAAGTAATATTCGGCATGCTAATTACGTTGCCGATTGCCAAATTGCATTATCTTTTATAGTTTCCGAGATATGGACTATCGACATCTGACAATATTGGCTCTGCTTCTAACTTGGGTCAAAATTGTAAAATGGTCTTATGAATTAGCGATTTATCTCCAATTCACATTCCAAGTAATATTCGGCATGCTAATTACGTTGCCGATTGCCAAATTGCATTATCTATTATAGTTTCCGAGATATGGACTATCGACATCTTGCAATATTGGCTCTGCTTCTAACTTGGGATAGAATTGTAAAATGGTCTTATGAATTAGCGATTTCGTTGTAATTCACATTCCAAGTAATATTCGGCATGCTAATTACGTTGCCGATTGCCAAATTGCATTATCTCTTATAGTTTCCGAGATATGGACTATCGACATCTTGCAATATTGGCTCTGCTTCTAACTTGAGCCAGAATTGTAAAATGGTCTTATGAATTAGCGATTTCGTTGTAATTCACATTCCAAGTAATATTCGGCATGCTAATTACGTTGCCGATTGCCAAATTGCATTATCTCTTATAGTTTCCGAGATATGAACTATCGGCATCTTCCAATATTGGCTCTGTTTCTAACTTGGGCCAGAATTGTAAAATGGTCTTATGAATTAGCGATTTCGTTGAAATTCACATTCCAAGTAATATTCGGCATGCTAATTACGTTGCCGATTGCCAAATTGCATTATCTCTTATAGTTTCCGAGATATGGACTATCGACATCTGACAATATTGGCTCTGCTTCTAACTTGGGTCAAAATTGTAAAATGGTCTTATGAATTAGCGATTTATCTCCAATTCACATTCCAAGTAATATTCGGCATGCTAATTACGTTGCCGATTGCCAAATTGCATTATCTCTTATAGTTTCCGAGATATGGACTATCGACATCTTGCGATATTGGCTCTGCTTCTAACTTGAGCCAGAATTGTAAAATGGTCTTATGAATTAGCGATGTCGTTGTAATTCACATTCCAAGTAATATTCGGCATGCTAATTACATTGCCTATGACCAAATTGCATTATCTCTTATAGTTTCCGAGATATGGACTATCGACATATTACAATATTGGCTATGCTTCTATCTGGGGTCAAAATTGTAAAATGGTCTTATGAATTAGCGATTTCGTTGTAATTCACATTCCAAGTAATATTCGGCATGCTAATTACGTTGCCGATTGCCGAATTGCATTATCACTTTTAGTTTCCGAGATATGGACTATCGACATCTTGCAATATTGGCTCTGCTTCTAACTTGGGCCCGAATTGTAAATGGTCTTATGAATTAGCGATTTCGTTGTAATTCACATTCCAAGTAATATTCGGCATGCTAATTACTTTGCCGATTGCCAAATTGCATTATCTCTTATAGTTTCCGAGATATGGATTATCGACATCTTGCAATATTGGCTCTGCTTCTAACTTGGGTCAAAATTGTAATATGGTCTTATGAATTAGCGATTTCGCTCCAACTCACATTCCAAGTAATATTCGGCATGCTAATTACGTTGCCGATTGCCAAATTGCATTATCTCTTATAGTTTCCGAGATATGGACTATCGACATTTTACAATATTGGCTCTGCTTCTAACTTGGGTCAAAATTGTAAAATGGTCTTATGAATTAGCGATTTCGCTCCAATTCACATTCCAAGTAATATTCGGCATGCTAATTACGTTGCCTATTGCCAAATTGCATTTTCTCTTATAGTTTCCGAGATATGGACTATCGACATCTTGCAATATTGGCTCTGCTTCTAACTTGGGCCAGAATTGTAAAATGGTCTTATGAATTAGCGATTTCGTTGTAATTCACTTTCCAAGTAATACAGGGCATGCTAATTACGTTACCGATTGCCAAATTGCATTATCTCTTATAGTTTCCGAGATATGGACTATCGACATCTTGCAATGTTGGCTCTGCTTCTAACTTGGGCCAGAATTGTAAAATGGTCTTATGAATTAGCGATTTCGCTCCAATTCACATTCCAAGTAATATTCGGCATGCTAATTACGTTGCCTATTGTCAAATTGCATTATCTCTTATAGTTTCCGAGATATGGACTATCGACATCTTGCAATATTGGCTCTGCTTCTAACTTGGGCCAGAATTGTAAAATGGTCTTATGAATTAGCGATTTCGTTGTAATTCACATTCCAAGTAATATTCGGCATGTTAATTACGTTGCCGATTGCCAGATTGCATTATCTCTTATAGTTTCCGAGATATGGACTCTCAACCTCTTGCAATATTGGCTCTGCTTCTAACTTGGGCCGGAATTGTAAAATGGTCTTATGAATTAGCGATTTCGTTGTAATTCACATTCCAAGTAATATTCGGCATGCTAATTATGTTGCCGATTGCCAAATTGCATTATCTCTTTTAGTTTCCGAGATATGGACTATCGACATCTTGCAATATTGGCTCTGCTTCTAACTTGGGCCAGAACTGTAAATGGTCTTATGAATTAGCGATTTCGTTGTAATTCACATTCCAAGTAATATTCGGCATGCTAATTACGTTGCCGATTGCCAAATTGCATTATCTCTTATAGTTTCCGAGATATGGACTATCGACATTTTACAATATTGGCTCTGCTTCTAACTTGGATCAAAATTGTAATATGGTCTTATGAATTAGCGATTTCGCTCCAATTCACATTCCAAGTAATATTCAGCATGCTAATTACGTTGCCGATTGCCAAATTGCATTATCTCTTATAGTTTCCGAGATATGGACTATCGACATTTTACAATATTGGCTCTGCTTCTAACTTGCGTCAAAATTGTAAAATGGTCTTATGAATTAGCGATTTCGCTCCAATTCACATTCGAGGTAATATTCGGCATGCTAATTACGTTGCCGATTGCCTAATTGCATTATCTCTTATAGTTTCCGAGATATGGACTATCGACATCTTGCAATATTGGCTCTGCTTCTAACTTATGCCAGAATTGTAAAATGGTCTTATGAATTAGCGATTTCGTTGTAATTCACATTCCAAGTAATATTGGGCATGCTAATTACTTTGCCGATTGCCAAATTGCATTATCTCTTATAGTTTCCGAGATATGGATTATCGACATCTTGCAAGATTGGCTCTGCTTCTAACTTGAGCCAGAATTGTAAAATGGTCTTATGAATTAGCGATTTCGTTGTAATTCACATTCCAAGTAATATTCGGCATGCTAATTACATTGCCTATGGCCAAATTGCATTATCTCTTATAGTTTCCGAGATATGGACTATCGACATATTACAATATTGGCTATGCTTCTATCTGGGGTCAAAATTGTAAAATGGTCTTATGAATTAGCGATTTCGTTGTAATTCACATTCCAAGTAATATTCGGCATGCTAATTACGTTGCCGATTGCCGAATTGCATTATCACTTTTAGTTTCCGAGATATGGACTATCGACATCTTGCAATATTGGCTCTGCTTCTAACTTGGGCCCGAATTGTAAATGGTCTTATGAATTAGCGATTTCGTTGTAATTCACATTCCAAGTAATATTCGGCATGCTAATTACTTTGCCGATTGCCAAATTGCATTATCTCTTATAGTTTCCGAGATATGGATTATCGACATCTTGCAATATTGGCTCTGCTTCTAACTTGGGTCAAAATTGTAATATGGTCTTATGAATTAGCGATTTCGCTCCAACTCACATTCCAAGTAATATTCGGCATGCTAATTACGTTGCCGATTGCCAAATTGCATTATCTCTTATAGTTTCCGAGATATGGACTATCGACATTTTACAATATTGGCTCTGCTTCTAACTTGGGTCAAAATTGTAAAATGGTCTTATGAATTAGCGATTTCGCTCCAATTCACATTCCAAGTAATATTCGGCATGCTAATTACGTTGCCTATTGCCAAATTGCATTATCTCTTATAGTTTCCGAGATATGGACTATCGACATCTGACAATATTGGCTCTGCTTCTAACTTGGGTCAAAATTGTAAAATGGTCTTATGAATTAGCGATTTATCTCCAATTCACATTCCAAGTAATATTCGGCATGCTAATTACGTTGCCGATTGCCAAATTGCATTATCTCTTATAGTTTCCGAGATATGGACTATCGACATCTTGCAATATTGGCTCTGCTTCTAACTTGGGCCAGAATTGTAAAATGGTCTTATGAATTAGCGATTTCGTTGTAATTCACTTTCCAAGTAATACAGGGCATGCTAATTACGTTGCCGATTGCCAAATTGCATTATCTCTTATAGTTTCCGAGATATGGACTATCGACATCTTGCAATATTGGCTCTGCTTCTAACTTGGGCCAGAATTGTAAAATGGTCTTATGAATTAGCGATTTCGCTCCAATTCACATTCCAAGTAATATTCGGCATGCTAATTACGTTGCCGATTGCCAAATTGCATTATCTCTTATAGTTTCGGAGATATGGACTATCGACATCTTGCAATATTGGCTCTGCTTCTAACTTGGGCCAGAATTGTAAAATGGTCTTATGAATTAGCGATTCCGTTGTAATTCACATTCCAAGTAATATTCGGCATGTTAATTACGTTGCCGATTGAAAAATTGCATTATCTCTTATAGTTTCCGAGATATGGACTCTCAACATCTTGCAATATTGGCTCTGCTTCTAACTTGGGCCGGAATTGTAAAATGATCTTATGAATTAGCGATTTCGTTGTAATTCACATTCCAAGTAATATTCGGCATGCTAATTACGTTGCCGATTGCCAAATTGCATTATCTCTTATAGTTTCCGAGATATGGACTATCGACATCTTGCAATATTGGCTCTGCTTCTAACTTGGGCCAGAATTGTAAAATGGTCTTATGAATTAGCGATTTCGTTGTAATTCACATTCCAAGTAATATTGGGCATGCTAATTATGTTGCCGATTGCCAAATTGTATTATCTCTTTTAGTTTCCGAGATATGGACTATCGACATCTTGCAATATTGGCTCTGCTTCTAACTTGGGCCAGAATTGTAAATGGTCTTATGAATTAGCGATTTCGTTGTAATTCACATTCCAAGTAATATTCGGCATGCTAATTACGTTGCCGATTGCCAAATTGCATTATCTCTTATAATTTCCGAGATATGGACTATCGACATTTTACAATATTGGCTCTGCTTCTAACTCGCGTCAAAATTGTAAAATGGTCTTATGAATTAGCGATTTCGCTCCAATTCACATTCGAGGTAATATTCGGCATGCTAATTACGTTGCCGATTGCCAAATTGCATTATCTCTTATAGTTTCCGAGATATGGACTATCGACATCTTGCAATATTGGCTCTGCTTCTAACTTATGCCAGAATTGTAAAATGGTCATATGAATTAGCGATTTCGTTGTAATTCACATTCCAAGTAATATTGGGCATGCTAATTACTTTGCCGATTGCCAAATTGCATTATCTATTATAGTTTCCGAGATATGGACTATCGACATCTTGCAATATTGGCTCTGCTTCTAACTTGGGCCAGAATTGTAAAATGGTCTTATGAATTAGCGATTTCGTTGTAATTCACATTCCAAGTAATATTCGGCATGCTAATTACGTTGCCGATTGCCAAATTGCATTATCTCTTTTAGTTTCCGAGATATGGACTATCGACATCTTGCAATATTGGCTCTGCTTCTAACTTGGGCCAGAATTGTAAATGGTCTTATGAATTAGCGATGTCGTTGTAATTCACATTCCAAGTAATATTCGGCATGCTAATTACGTTGCGGATTGCCAAATTGCAGTATCTCTTATAGTTTCCGAGATATGGACTCTCAACATCTTGCAATATTGGCTCTGCTTCTAACTTGGGCCGGAATTGTAAAATGGTCTTATGAATTAGCGATTTCGTTGTAATTCACATTCCAAGTAATATTCGGCATGCTAATTACGTTGCCGATTGCCAAATTGCATTATCTCTTATAGTTTCCGAGATATGGACTCTCAACATCTTGCAATATTGGCTCTGCTTCTAACTTGGGCCGGAATTGTAAAATGGACTTATGAATTAGCGATTTCGTTGTAATTCACATTCCAAGTAATATTCGGCATGCTAATTACGTTGCCGATTGCCAAATTGCATTATCTCTTATAGTTTCCGAGGTATAGACTATCGACATTTTACAATATTGTTTCTGCTTCTAACTTGGGTCAAAATTGTAAAATGGTTTACGTATTAGCGATTTATCTCCAATTCACATTCCAAGTAATATTCGGCATGCTAATTACGTTGCCGATTGCCAAATTGCATTATCTCTTATAGTTTCCGAGATATGGACTATCGACATCTGACAATATTGGCTCTGCTTCTAACTTGGGCCAGAATTATAAAATGGTCTTATGAATTAGCGAATTCGCTCCAATTCACATTCCAAGTAATATTCGGCATGCTAATTACGTTGCCGATTGCCAAATTGCATTATCTCTTATAGTTTCCGAGATATGGAATATCGACATCTGACAATATTGGCTCAGCTTCTAACTTGGGCCAGAAATGTAAAATGGTCTTATGATTTAGCGATTTCGCTCCAATTCACATTCCAAGTAATATTCGGCATGCTAATTACGTTGCCGATTGCCAAATTGCATTATCTCTTATAGTTTGCGAGATATGGACTATCGACCTCTTGCAATATTGGCTCTGCTTCTAACTTGGGCCAGAATTGTAAAATGGTCTTATGAAATAGCGATTTCGTTGTAATTCACATTCCAAGTAATATTCGGCATGCTAATTACGTTGCCGATTGCCAAATTGCATTATCCCTTATAGTTTCCGAGATATGGACTATCGACATATTGCAATATTGGCTCTGCTTCTAACTTGGGATAGAATTGTAAAATGGTCTTATGAATTAGCGATTTCGTTGTAATTCACATTCCAAGTAATACTCGGCATGCTAATTACGTTGCCGATTGCCAAATTGCATTATCTCTTATAGTTTCCGAGATATGGACTATCGACATCTTGCAATATTGGCTCTGCTTCTAACTTGGGCCAGAATTGTAAAATGGTCTTATGAATTAGCGATTTCGTTGTAATTCACATTCCAAGTAATATTCGGCATGCTAATTACGTTGCCGATTGCCAAATTGCATTATCTCTTATAGTTTCCGAGATATGGACTATCGACCTCTTGCAATATTGGCTCTGCTTCTAACTTGGGCCAGAATTGTAAAATGGTCTTATGAAATAGCGATTTGGTTGTAATTCACATTCCAAGTAATATTCGGCATGCTAATTACGTTGCCGATTGCCAAATTGCATTATCTCTTATAGTTTCCGAGATATGGACTATCGACATCTTGCAATATTGGCTCTGCTTCTAACTTGGGATAGAATTGTAAAATGGTCTTATGAATTAGCGATTTCGTTGTAATTCACATTCCAAGTAATACTCCGCATGCTAATTACGTTGCCGATTGCCAAATTGCATTATCTCTTATAGTTTCCGAGATATGGACTATCGACATCTTGCAATATTGGCTCTGCTTCTAACTTGGGCCAGAATTGTAAAATGGTCTTATGAATTAGCGATTTCGTTGTAATTCACATTCCAAGTAATATTCGGCATGCTAATTACGTTGCCGATTGCCAAATTGCATTATCTCTTATAGTTTCCGAGATATGGATTATCGACATCTTGCAATATTGGCTCTGCTTCTAACTTGGGATAGAATTGTAAAATGGTCTTATGAATTAGCGATTTCGTTGTAATTCACATTCCAAGTAATATTCGGCATGCTAATTACGTTGCCGATTGCCAAATTGCATTATCTCTTATAGTTTCCGAGATATGGACTATCGACATCTTGCAATATTGGCTCTGCTTCTAACTTGAGCCAGAATTGTAAAATGGTCTTATGAATTAGCAATTTCGTTGTAATTCACATTCCAAGTAATATTCGGCATGCTAATTACGTTGCCGATTGCCAAATTGCATTATCTCTTATAGTTTCCGAGATATGAACTATCGGCATCTTGCAATATTGGCTCTGTTTCTAACTTGGGCCAGAATTGTAAAATGGTCTTATGAATTAGCGATTTCGTTGTAATTCACATTCCAAGTAATATTCGGCATGCTAATTACGTTGCCGATTACCAAATTGCATTATCTCTTATAGTTTCCGAGATATGGACTATCGACATCTGACAATATTGGCTCTGCTTCTAACTTGGGCCAGAATTGTAAAATGGTCTTATGAATTAGCGATTTCGTTGTAATTCACATTCCAAGTAATATTCGGCATGCTAATTACGTTGCCGATTGCCAAATTGCATTATCTTTTATAGTTTCCGAGATATGGACTATCGACATCTGACAATATTGGCTCTGCTTCTAACTTGGGTCAAAATTGTAAAATGGTCTTATGAATTAGCGATTTATCTCCAATTCACATTCCAAGTAATATTCGGCATGCTAATTACGTTGCCGATTGCCAAATTGCATTATCTATTATAGTTTCCGAGATATGGACTATCGACATCTTGCAATATTGGCTCTGCTTCTAACTTGGGATAGAATTGTAAAATGGTCTTATGAATTAGCGATTTCGTTGTAATTCACATTCCAAGTAATATTCGGCATGCTAATTACGTTGCCGATTGCCAAATTGCATTATCTCTTATAGTTTCCGAGATATGGACTATCGACATCTTGCAATATTGGCTCTGCTTCTAACTTGAGCCAGAATTGTAAAATGGTCTTATGAATTAGCGATTTCGTTGTAATTCACATTCCAAGTAATATTCGGCATGCTAATTACGTTGCCGATTGCCAAATTGCATTATCTCTTATAGTTTCCGAGATATGAACTATCGGCATCTTCCAATATTGGCTCTGTTTCTAACTTGGGCCAGAATTGTAAAATGGTCTTATGAATTAGCGATTTCGTTGTAATTCACATTCCAAGTAATATTCGGCATGCTAATTACGTTGCCGATTGCCAAATTGCATTATCTCTTATAGTTTCCGAGATATGGACTATCGACATCTGACAATATTGGCTCTGCTTCTAACTTGGGTCAAAATTGTAAAATGGTCTTATGAATTAGCGATTTATCTCCAATTCACATTCCAAGTAATATTCGGCATGCTAATTACGTTGCCGATTGCCAAATTGCATTATCTCTTATAGTTTCCGAGATATGGACTATCGACATCTTGCGATATTGGCTCTGCTTCTAACTTGGCCCAGAATTGTAAAATGGTTTTATGAATTAGGTATTTCGCTCCAATTCACATTCCAAGTAATATTCGGCATGCTAATTACGTTGCCGATTGCCAAATTGCATTATCTTTTATAGTTTCCGAGATATGGACTATCGACATCTGACAATATTGGCTCTGCTTCTAACTTGGGTCAAAATTGTAAAATGGTCTTATGAATTAGCGATTTATCTCCAATTCACATTCCAAGTAATATTCGGCATGCTAATTACGTTGCCGATTGCCAAATTGCATTATCTATTATAGTTTCCGAGATATGGACTATCGACATCTTGCAATATTGGCTCTGCTTCTAACTTGGGATAGAATTGTAAAATGGTCTTATGAATTAGCGATTTCGTTGTAATTCACATTCCAAGTAATATTCGGCATGCTAATTACGTTGCCGATTGCCAAATTGCATTATCTCTTATAGTTTCCGAGATATGGACTATCGACATCTTGCAATATTGGCTCTGCTTCTAACTTGGGCCAGAACTGTAAATGGTCTTATGAATTAGCGATTTCGTTGTAATTCACATTCCAAGTAATATTCGGCATGCTAATTACGTTGCCGATTGCCAAATTGCATTATCTCTTATAGTTTCCGAGATATGGACTATCGACATTTTACAATATTGGCTCTGCTTCTAACTTGGATCAAAATTGTAATATGGTCTTATGAATTAGCGATTTCGCTCCAATTCACATTCCAAGTAATATTCAGCATGCTAATTACGTTGCCGATTGCCAAATTGCATTATCTCTTATAGTTTCCGAGATATGGACTATCGACATTTTACAATATTGGCTCTGCTTCTAACTTGCGTCAAAATTGTAAAATGGTCTTATGAATTAGCGATTTCGCTCCAATTCACATTCGAGGTAATATTCGGCATGCTAATTACGTTGCCGATTGCCTAATTGCATTATCTCTTATAGTTTCCGAGATATGGACTATCGACATCTTGCAATATTGGCTCTGCTTCTAACTTATGCCAGAATTGTAAAATGGTCTTATGAATTAGCGATTTCGTTGTAATTCACATTCCAAGTAATATTGGGCATGCTAATTACTTTGCCGATTGCCAAATTGCATTATCTCTTATAGTTTCCGAGATATGGATTATCGACATCTTGCAAGATTGGCTCTGCTTCTAACTTGAGCCAGAATTGTAAAATGGTCTTATGAATTAGCGATTTCGTTGTAATTCACATTCCAAGTAATATTCGGCATGCTAATTACATTGCCTATGGCCAAATTGCATTATCTCTTATAGTTTCCGAGATATGGACTATCGACATATTACAATATTGGCTATGCTTCTATCTGGGGTCAAAATTGTAAAATGGTCTTATGAATTAGCGATTTCGTTGTAATTCACATTCCAAGTAATATTCGGCATGCTAATTACGTTGCCGATTGCCGAATTGCATTATCACTTTTAGTTTCCGAGATATGGACTATCGACATCTTGCAATATTGGCTCTGCTTCTAACTTGGGCCCGAATTGTAAATGGTCTTATGAATTAGCGATTTCGTTGTAATTCACATTCCAAGTAATATTCGGCATGCTAATTACTTTGCCGATTGCCAAATTGCATTATCTCTTATAGTTTCCGAGATATGGATTATCGACATCTTGCAATATTGGCTCTGCTTCTAACTTGGGTCAAAATTGTAATATGGTCTTATGAATTAGCGATTTCGCTCCAACTCACATTCCAAGTAATATTCGGCATGCTAATTACGTTGCCGATTGCCAAATTGCATTATCTCTTATAGTTTCCGAGATATGGACTATCGACATTTTACAATATTGGCTCTGCTTCTAACTTGGGTCAAAATTGTAAAATGGTCTTATGAATTAGCGATTTCGCTCCAATTCACATTCCAAGTAATATTCGGCATGCTAATTACGTTGCCTATTGCCAAATTGCATTATCTCTTATAGTTTCCGAGATATGGACTATCGACATCTGACAATATTGGCTCTGCTTCTAACTTGGGTCAAAATTGTAAAATGGTCTTATGAATTAGCGATTTATCTCCAATTCACATTCCAAGTAATATTCGGCATGCTAATTACGTTGCCGATTGCCAAATTGCATTATCTCTTATAGTTTCCGAGATATGGACTATCGACATCTTGCAATATTGGCTCTGCTTCTAACTTGGGCCAGAATTGTAAAATGGTCTTATGAATTAGCGATTTCGTTGTAATTCACTTTCCAAGTAATACAGGGCATGCTAATTACGTTGCCGATTGCCAAATTGCATTATCTCTTATAGTTTCCGAGATATGGACTATCGACATCTTGCAATATTGGCTCTGCTTCTAACTTGGGCCAGAATTGTAAAATGGTCTTATGAATTAGCGATTTCGCTCCAATTCATATTCCAAGTAATATTCGGCATGCTAATTACGTTGCCTATTGCCAAATTGCATTATCTCTTATAGTTTCGGAGATATGGACTATCGACATCTTGCAATATTGGCTCTGCTTCTAACTTGGGCCAGAATTGTAAAATGGTCTTATGAATTAGCGATTCCGTTGTAATTCACATTCCAAGTAATATTCGGCATGTTAATTACGTTGCCGATTGAAAAATTGCATTATCTCTTATAGTTTCCGAGATATGGACTCTCAACATCTTGCAATATTGGCTCTGCTTCTAACTTGGGCCGGAATTGTAAAATGATCTTATGAATTAGCGATTTCGTTGTAATTCACATTCCAAGTAATATTCGGCATGCTAATTACGTTGCCGATTGCCAAATTGCATTATCTCTTATAGTTTCCGAGATATGGACTATCGACATCTTGCAATATTGGCTCTGCTTCTAACTTGGGCCAGAATTGTAAAATGGTCTTATGAATTAGCGATTTCGTTGTAATTCACATTCCAAGTAATATTGGGCATGCTAATTATGTTGCCGATTGCCAAATTGTATTATCTCTTTTAGTTTCCGAGATATGGACTATCGACATCTTGCAATATTGGCTCTGCTTCTAACTTGGGCCAGAATTGTAAATGGTCTTATGAATTAGCGATTTCGTTGTAATTCACATTCCAAGTAATATTCGGCATGCTAATTACGTTGCCGATTGCCAAATTGCATTATCTCTTATAATTTCCGAGATATGGACTATCGACATTTTACAATATTGGCTCTGCTTCTAACTCGCGTCAAAATTGTAAAATGGTCTTATGAATTAGCGATTTCGCTCCAATTCACATTCGAGGTAATATTCGGCATGCTAATTACGTTGCCGATTGCCAAATTGCATTATCTCTTATAGTTTCCGAGATATGGACTATCGACATCTTGCAATATTGGCTCTGCTTCTAACTTATGCCAGAATTGTAAAATGGTCATATGAATTAGCGATTTCGTTGTAATTCACATTCCAAGTAATATTGGGCATGCTAATTACTTTGCCGATTGCCAAATTGCATTATCTATTATAGTTTCCGAGATATGGACTATCGACATCTTGCAATATTGGCTCTGCTTCTAACTTGGGCCAGAATTGTAAAATGGTCTTATGAATTAGCGATTTCGTTGTAATTCACATTCCAAGTAATATTCGGCATGCTAATTACGTTGCCGATTGCCAAATTGCATTATCTCTTTTAGTTTCCGAGATATGGACTATCGACATCTTGCAATATTGGCTCTGCTTCTAACTTGGGCCAGAATTGTAAATGGTCTTATGAATTAGCGATGTCGTTGTAATTCACATTCCAAGTAATATTCGGCATGCTAATTACGTTGCGGATTGCCAAATTGCAGTATCTCTTATAGTTTCCGAGATATGGACTCTCAACATCTTGCAATATTGGCTCTGCTTCTAACTTGGGCCGGAATTGTAAAATGGTCTTATGAATTAGCGATTTCGTTGTAATTCACATTCCAAGTAATATTCGGCATGCTAATTACGTTGCCGATTGCCAAATTGCATTATCTCTTATAGTTTCCGAGATATGGACTCTCAACATCTTGCAATATTGGCTCTGCTTCTAACTTGGGCCGGAATTGTAAAATGGACTTATGAATTAGCGATTTCGTTGTAATTCACATTCCAAGTAATATTCGGCATGCTAATTACGTTGCCGATTGCCAAATTGCATTATCTCTTATAGTTTCCGAGGTATAGACTATCGACATTTTACAATATTGTTTCTGCTTCTAACTTGGGTCAAAATTGTAAAATGGTTTACGTATTAGCGATTTATCTCCAATTCACATTCCAAGTAATATTCGGCATGCTAATTACGTTGCCGATTGCCAAATTGCATTATCTCTTATAGTTTCCGAGATATGGACTATCGACATCTGACAATATTGGCTCTGCTTCTAACTTGGGCCAGAATTATAAAATGGTCTTATGAATTAGCGAATTCGCTCCAATTCACATTCCAAGTAATATTCGGCATGCTAATTACGTTGCCGATTGCCAAATTGCATTATCTCTTATAGTTTCCGAGATATGGAATATCGACATCTGACAATATTGGCTCAGCTTCTAACTTGGGCCAGAAATGTAAAATGGTCTTATGATTTAGCGATTTCGCTCCAATTCACATTCCAAGTAATATTCGGCATGCTAATTACGTTGCCGATTGCCAAATTGCATTATCTCTTATAGTTTGCGAGATATGGACTATCGACCTCTTGCAATATTGGCTCTGCTTCTAACTTGGGCCAGAATTGTAAAATGGTCTTATGAAATAGCGATTTCGTTGTAATTCACATTCCAAGTAATATTCGGCATGCTAATTACGTTGCCGATTGCCAAATTGCATTATCCCTTATAGTTTCCGAGATATGGACTATCGACATATTGCAATATTGGCTCTGCTTCTAACTTGGGATAGAATTGTAAAATGGTCTTATGAATTAGCGATTTCGTTGTAATTCACATTCCAAGTAATACTCGGCATGCTAATTACGTTGCCGATTGCCAAATTGCATTATCTCTTATAGTTTCCGAGATATGGACTATCGACATCTTGCAATATTGGCTCTGCTTCTAACTTGGGCCAGAATTGTAAAATGGTCTTATGAATTAGCGATTTCGTTGTAATTCACATTCCAAGTAATATTCGGCATGCTAATTACGTTGCCGATTGCCAAATTGCATTATCTCTTATAGTTTCCGAGATATGGACTATCGACCTCTTGCAATATTGGCTCTGCTTCTAACTTGGGCCAGAATTGTAAAATGGTCTTATGAAATAGCGATTTGGTTGTAATTCACATTCCAAGTAATATTCGGCATGCTAATTACGTTGCCGATTGCCAAATTGCATTATCTCTTATAGTTTCCGAGATATGGACTATCGACATCTTGCAATATTGGCTCTGCTTCTAACTTGGGATAGAATTGTAAAATGGTCTTATGAATTAGCGATTTCGTTGTAATTCACATTCCAAGTAATACTCCGCATGCTAATTACGTTGCCGATTGCCAAATTGCATTATCTCTTATAGTTTCCGAGATATGGACTATCGACATCTTGCAATATTGGCTCTGCTTCTAACTTGGGCCAGAATTGTAAAATGGTCTTATGAATTAGCGATTTCGTTGTAATTCACATTCCAAGTAATATTCGGCATGCTAATTACGTTGCCGATTGCCAAATTGCATTATCTCTTATAGTTTCCGAGATATGGATTATCGACATCTTGCAATATTGGCTCTGCTTCTAACTTGGGATAGAATTGTAAAATGGTCTTATGAATTAGCGATTTCGTTGTAATTCACATTCCAAGTAATATTCGGCATGCTAATTACGTTGCCGATTGCCAAATTGCATTATCTCTTATAGTTTCCGAGATATGGACTATCGACATCTTGCAATATTGGCTCTGCTTCTAACTTGAGCCAGAATTGTAAAATGGTCTTATGAATTAGCAATTTCGTTGTAATTCACATTCCAAGTAATATTCGGCATGCTAATTACGTTGCCGATTGCCAAATTGCATTATCTCTTATAGTTTCCGAGATATGAACTATCGGCATCTTGCAATATTGGCTCTGTTTCTAACTTGGGCCAGAATTGTAAAATGGTCTTATGAATTAGCGATTTCGTTGTAATTCACATTCCAAGTAATATTCGGCATGCTAATTACGTTGCCGATTACCAAATTGCATTATCTCTTATAGTTTCCGAGATATGGACTATCGACATCTGACAATATTGGCTCTGCTTCTAACTTGGGCCAGAATTGTAAAATGGTCTTATGAATTAGCGATTTCGTTGTAATTCACATTCCAAGTAATATTCGGCATGCTAATTACGTTGCCGATTGCCAAATTGCATTATCTTTTATAGTTTCCGAGATATGGACTATCGACATCTGACAATATTGGCTCTGCTTCTAACTTGGGTCAAAATTGTAAAATGGTCTTATGAATTAGCGATTTATCTCCAATTCACATTCCAAGTAATATTCGGCATGCTAATTACGTTGCCGATTGCCAAATTGCATTATCTATTATAGTTTCCGAGATATGGACTATCGACATCTTGCAATATTGGCTCTGCTTCTAACTTGGGATAGAATTGTAAAATGGTCTTATGAATTAGCGATTTCGTTGTAATTCACATTCCAAGTAATATTCGGCATGCTAATTACGTTGCCGATTGCCAAATTGCATTATCTCTTATAGTTTCCGAGATATGGACTATCGACATCTTGCAATATTGGCTCTGCTTCTAACTTGAGCCAGAATTGTAAAATGGTCTTATGAATTAGCGATTTCGTTGTAATTCACATTCCAAGTAATATTCGGCATGCTAATTACGTTGCCGATTGCCAAATTGCATTATCTCTTATAGTTTCCGAGATATGAACTATCGGCATCTTCCAATATTGGCTCTGTTTCTAACTTGGGCCAGAATTGTAAAATGGTCTTATGAATTAGCGATTTCGTTGTAATTCACATTCCAAGTAATATTCGGCATGCTAATTACGTTGCCGATTGCCAAATTGCATTATCTCTTATAGTTTCCGAGATATGGACTATCGACATCTGACAATATTGGCTCTGCTTCTAACTTGGGTCAAAATTGTAAAATGGTCTTATGAATTAGCGATTTATCTCCAATTCACATTCCAAGTAATATTCGGCATGCTAATTACGTTGCCGATTGCCAAATTGCATTATCTCTTATAGTTTCCGAGATATGGACTATCGACATCTTGCGATATTGGCTCTGCTTCTAACTTGGCCCAGAATTGTAAAATGGTTTTATGAATTAGGTATTTCGCTCCAATTCACATTCCAAGTAATATTCGGCATGCTAATTACGTTGCCGATTGCCAAATTGCATTATCTTTTATAGTTTCCGAGATATGGACTATCGACATCTGACAATATTGGCTCTGCTTCTAACTTGGGTCAAAATTGTAAAATGGTCTTATGAATTAGCGATTTATCTCCAATTCACATTCCAAGTAATATTCGGCATGCTAATTACGTTGCCGATTGCCAAATTGCATTATCTATTATAGTTTCCGAGATATGGACTATCGACATCTTGCAATATTGGCTCTGCTTCTAACTTGGGATAGAATTGTAAAATGGTCTTATGAATTAGCGATTTCGTTGTAATTCACATTCCAAGTAATATTCGGCATGCTAATTACGTTGCCGATTGCCAAATTGCATTATCTCTTATAGTTTCCGAGATATGGACTATCGACATCTTGCAATATTGGCTCTGCTTCTAACTTGAGCCAGAATTGTAAAATGGTCTTATGAATTAGCGATTTCGTTGTAATTCACATTCCAAGTAATATTCGGCATGCTAATTACGTTGCCGATTGCCAAATTGCATTATCTCTTATAGTTTCCGAGATATGAACTATCGGCATCTTCCAATATTGGCTCTGTTTCTAACTTGGGCCAGAATTGTAAAATGGTCTTATGAATTAGCGATTTCGTTGAAATTCACATTCCAAGTAATATTCGGCATGCTAATTACGTTGCCGATTGCCAAATTGCATTATCTCTTATAGTTTCCGAGATATGGACTATCGACATCTGACAATATTGGCTCTGCTTCTAACTTGGGTCAAAATTGTAAAATGGTCTTATGAATTAGCGATTTATCTCCAATTCACATTCCAAGTAATATTCGGCATGCTAATTACGTTGCCGATTGCCAAATTGCATTATCTCTTATAGTTTCCGAGATATGGACTATCGACATCTTGCTATATTGGCTCTGCTTCTAACTTGAGCCAGAATTGTAAAATGGTCTTATGAATTAGCGATGTCGTTGTAATTCACATTCCAAGTAATATTCGGCATGCTAATTACATTGCCTATGACCAAATTGCATTATCTCTTATAGTTTCCGAGATATGGACTATCGACATATTACAATATTGGCTATGCTTCTATCTGGGGTCAAAATTGTAAAATGGTCTTATGAATTAGCGATTTCGTTGTAATTCACATTCCAAGTAATATTCGGCATGCTAATTACGTTGCCGATTGCCGAATTGCATTATCACTTTTAGTTTCCGAGATATGGACTATCGACATCTTGCAATATTGGCTCTGCTTCTAACTTGGGCCCGAATTGTAAATGGTCTTATGAATTAGCGATTTCGTTGTAATTCACATTCCAAGTAATATTCGGCATGCTAATTACTTTGCCGATTGCCAAATTGCATTATCTCTTATAGTTTCCGAGATATGGATTATCGACATCTTGCAATATTGGCTCTGCTTCTAACTTGGGTCAAAATTGTAATATGGTCTTATGAATTAGCGATTTCGCTCCAACTCACATTCCAAGTAATATTCGGCATGCTAATTACGTTGCCGATTGCCAAATTGCATTATCTCTTATAGTTTCCGAGATATGGACTATCGACATTTTACAATATTGGCTCTGCTTCTAACTTGGGTCAAAATTGTAAAATGGTCTTATGAATTAGCGATTTCGCTCCAATTCACATTCCAAGTAATATTCGGCATGCTAATTACGTTGCCTATTGCCAAATTGCATTTTCTCTTATAGTTTCCGAGATATGGACTATCGACATCTTGCAATATTGGCTCTGCTTCTAACTTGGGCCAGAATTGTAAAATGGTCTTATGAATTAGCGATTTCGTTGTAATTCACTTTCCAAGTAATACAGGGCATGCTAATTACGTTACCGATTGCCAAATTGCATTATCTCTTATAGTTTCCGAGATATGGACTATCGACATCTTGCAATGTTGGCTCTGCTTCTAACTTGGGCCAGAATTGTAAAATGGTCTTATGAATTAGCGATTTCGCTCCAATTCACATTCCAAGTAATATTCGGCATGCTAATTACGTTGCCTATTGTCAAATTGCATTATCTCTTATAGTTTCCGAGATATGGACTATCGACATCTTGCAATATTGGCTCTGCTTCTAACTTGGGCCAGAATTGTAAAATGGTCTTATGAATTAGCGATTTCGTTGTAATTCACATTCCAAGTAATATTCGGCATGTTAATTACGTTGCCGATTGCCAGATTGCATTATCTCTTATAGTTTCCGAGATATGGACTCTCAACCTCTTGCAATATTGGCTCTGCTTCTAACTTGGGCCGGAATTGTAAAATGGTCTTATGAATTAGCGATTTCGTTGTAATTCACATTCCAAGTAATATTCGGCATGCTAATTATGTTGCCGATTGCCAAATTGCATTATCTCTTTTAGTTTCCGAGATATGGACTATCGACATCTTGCAATATTGGCTCTGCTTCTAACTTGGGCCAGAACTGTAAATGGTCTTATGAATTAGCGATTTCGTTGTAATTCACATTCCAAGTAATATTCGGCATGCTAATTACGTTGCCGATTGCCAAATTGCATTATCTCTTATAGTTTCCGAGATATGGACTATCGACATTTTACAATATTGGCTCTGCTTCTAACTTGGATCAAAATTGTAATATGGTCTTATGAATTAGCGATTTCGCTCCAATTCACATTCCAAGTAATATTCAGCATGCTAATTACGTTGCCGATTGCCAAATTGCATTATCTCTTATAGTTTCCGAGATATGGACTATCGACATTTTACAATATTGGCTCTGCTTCTAACTTGCGTCAAAATTGTAAAATGGTCTTATGAATTAGCGATTTCGCTCCAATTCACATTCGAGGTAATATTCGGCATGCTAATTACGTTGCCGATTGCCTAATTGCATTATCTCTTATAGTTTCCGAGATATGGACTATCGACATCTTGCAATATTGGCTCTGCTTCTAACTTATGCCAGAATTGTAAAATGGTCTTATGAATTAGCGATTTCGTTGTAATTCACATTCCAAGTAATATTGGGCATGCTAATTACTTTGCCGATTGCCAAATTGCATTATCTCTTATAGTTTCCGAGATATGGATTATCGACATCTTGCAAGATTGGCTCTGCTTCTAACTTGAGCCAGAATTGTAAAATGGTCTTATGAATTAGCGATTTCGTTGTAATTCACATTCCAAGTAATATTCGGCATGCTAATTACATTGCCTATGGCCAAATTGCATTATCTCTTATAGTTTCCGAGATATGGACTATCGACATATTACAATATTGGCTATGCTTCTATCTGGGGTCAAAATTGTAAAATGGTCTTATGAATTAGCGATTTCGTTGTAATTCACATTCCAAGTAATATTCGGCATGCTAATTACGTTGCCGATTGCCGAATTGCATTATCACTTTTAGTTTCCGAGATATGGACTATCGACATCTTGCAATATTGGCTCTGCTTCTAACTTGGGCCCGAATTGTAAATGGTCTTATGAATTAGCGATTTCGTTGTAATTCACATTCCAAGTAATATTCGGCATGCTAATTACTTTGCCGATTGCCAAATTGCATTATCTCTTATAGTTTCCGAGATATGGATTATCGACATCTTGCAATATTGGCTCTGCTTCTAACTTGGGTCAAAATTGTAATATGGTCTTATGAATTAGCGATTTCGCTCCAACTCACATTCCAAGTAATATTCGGCATGCTAATTACGTTGCCGATTGCCAAATTGCATTATCTCTTATAGTTTCCGAGATATGGACTATCGACATTTTACAATATTGGCTCTGCTTCTAACTTGGGTCAAAATTGTAAAATGGTCTTATGAATTAGCGATTTCGCTCCAATTCACATTCCAAGTAATATTCGGCATGCTAATTACGTTGCCTATTGCCAAATTGCATTATCTCTTATAGTTTCCGAGATATGGACTATCGACATCTTGCAATATTGGCTCTGCTTCTAACTTGGGCCAGAATTGTAAAATGGTCTTATGAATTAGCGATTTCGTTGTAATTCACTTTCCAAGTAATACAGGGCATGCTAATTACGTTGCCGATTGCCAAATTGCATTATCTCTTATAGTTTCCGAGATATGGACTATCGACATCTTGCAATATTGGCTCTGCTTCTAACTTGGGCCAGAATTGTAAAATGGTCTTATGAATTAGCGATTTCGCTCCAATTCATATTCCAAGTAATATTCGGCATGCTAATTACGTTGCCTATTGCCAAATTGCATTATCTCTTATAGTTTCGGAGATATGGACTATCGACATCTTGCAATATTGGCTCTGCTTCTAACTTGGGCCAGAATTGTAAAATGGTCTTATGAATTAGCGATTCCGTTGTAATTCACATTCCAAGTAATATTCGGCATGTTAATTACGTTGCCGATTGAAAAATTGCATTATCTCTTATAGTTTCCGAGATATGGACTCTCAACATCTTGCAATATTGGCTCTGCTTCTAACTTGGGCCGGAATTGTAAAATGATCTTATGAATTAGCGATTTCGTTGTAATTCACATTCCAAGTAATATTCGGCATGCTAATTACGTTGCCGATTGCCAAATTGCATTATCTCTTATAGTTTCCGAGATATGGACTATCGACATCTTGCAATATTGGCTCTGCTTCTAACTTGGGCCAGAATTGTAAAATGGTCTTATGAATTAGCGATTTCGTTGTAATTCACATTCCAAGTAATATTGGGCATGCTAATTATGTTGCCGATTGCCAAATTGTATTATCTCTTTTAGTTTCCGAGATATGGACTATCGACATCTTGCAATATTGGCTCTGCTTCTAACTTGGGCCAGAATTGTAAATGGTCTTATGAATTAGCGATTTCGTTGTAATTCACATTCCAAGTAATATTCGGCATGCTAATTACGTTGCCGATTGCCAAATTGCATTATCTCTTATAATTTCCGAGATATGGACTATCGACATTTTACAATATTGGCTCTGCTTCTAACTCGCGTCAAAATTGTAAAATGGTCTTATGAATTAGCGATTTCGCTCCAATTCACATTCGAGGTAATATTCGGCATGCTAATTACGTTGCCGATTGCCAAATTGCATTATCTCTTATAGTTTCCGAGATATGGACTATCGACATCTTGCAATATTGGCTCTGCTTCTAACTTATGCCAGAATTGTAAAATGGTCATATGAATTAGCGATTTCGTTGTAATTCACATTCCAAGTAATATTGGGCATGCTAATTACTTTGCCGATTGCCAAATTGCATTATCTATTATAGTTTCCGAGATATGGACTATCGACATCTTGCAATATTGGCTCTGCTTCTAACTTGGGCCAGAATTGTAAAATGGTCTTATGAATTAGCGATTTCGTTGTAATTCACATTCCAAGTAATATTCGGCATGCTAATTACGTTGCCGATTGCCAAATTGCATTATCTCTTTTAGTTTCCGAGATATGGACTATCGACATCTTGCAATATTGGCTCTGCTTCTAACTTGGGCCAGAATTGTAAATGGTCTTATGAATTAGCGATGTCGTTGTAATTCACATTCCAAGTAATATTCGGCATGCTAATTACGTTGCGGATTGCCAAATTGCAGTATCTCTTATAGTTTCCGAGATATGGACTCTCAACATCTTGCAATATTGGCTCTGCTTCTAACTTGGGCCGGAATTGTAAAATGGTCTTATGAATTAGCGATTTCGTTGTAATTCACATTCCAAGTAATATTCGGCATGCTAATTACGTTGCCGATTGCCAAATTGCATTATCTCTTATAGTTTCCGAGATATGGACTCTCAACATCTTGCAATATTGGCTCTGCTTCTAACTTGGGCCGGAATTGTAAAATGGACTTATGAATTAGCGATTTCGTTGTAATTCACATTCCAAGTAATATTCGGCATGCTAATTACGTTGCCGATTGCCAAATTGCATTATCTCTTATAGTTTCCGAGGTATAGACTATCGACATTTTACAATATTGTTTCTGCTTCTAACTTGGGTCAAAATTGTAAAATGGTTTACGTATTAGCGATTTATCTCCAATTCACATTCCAAGTAATATTCGGCATGCTAATTACGTTGCCGATTGCCAAATTGCATTATCTCTTATAGTTTCCGAGATATGGACTATCGACATCTGACAATATTGGCTCTGCTTCTAACTTGGGCCAGAATTATAAAATGGTCTTATGAATTAGCGAATTCGCTCCAATTCACATTCCAAGTAATATTCGGCATGCTAATTACGTTGCCGATTGCCAAATTGCATTATCTCTTATAGTTTCCGAGATATGGAATATCGACATCTGACAATATTGGCTCAGCTTCTAACTTGGGCCAGAAATGTAAAATGGTCTTATGATTTAGCGATTTCGCTCCAATTCACATTCCAAGTAATATTCGGCATGCTAATTACGTTGCCGATTGCCAAATTGCATTATCTCTTATAGTTTGCGAGATATGGACTATCGACCTCTTGCAATATTGGCTCTGCTTCTAACTTGGGCCAGAATTGTAAAATGGTTTTATGAAATAGCGATTTCGTTGTAATTCACATTCCAAGTAATATTCGGCATGCTAATTACGTTGCCGATTGCCAAATTGCATTATCCCTTATAGTTTCCGAGATATGGACTATCGACATATTGCAATATTGGCTCTGCTTCTAACTTGGGATAGAATTGTAAAATGGTCTTATGAATTAGCGATTTCGTTGTAATTCACATTCCAAGTAATACTCGGCATGCTAATTACGTTGCCGATTGCCAAATTGCATTATCTCTTATAGTTTCCGAGATATGGACTATCGACATCTTGCAATATTGGCTCTGCTTCTAACTTGGGCCAGAATTGTAAAATGGTCTTATGAATTAGCGATTTCGTTGTAATTCACATTCCAAGTAATATTCGGCATGCTAATTACGTTGCCGATTGCCAAATTGCATTATCTCTTATAGTTTCCGAGATATGGACTATCGACCTCTTGCAATATTGGCTCTGCTTCTAACTTGGGCCAGAATTGTAAAATGGTCTTATGAAATAGCGATTTGGTTGTAATTCACATTCCAAGTAATATTCGGCATGCTAATTACGTTGCCGATTGCCAAATTGCATTATCTCTTATAGTTTCCGAGATATGGACTATCGACATCTTGCAATATTGGCTCTGCTTCTAACTTGGGATAGAATTGTAAAATGGTCTTATGAATTAGCGATTTCGTTGTAATTCACATTCCAAGTAATACTCCGCATGCTAATTACGTTGCCGATTGCCAAATTGCATTATCTCTTATAGTTTCCGAGATATGGACTATCGACATCTTGCAATATTGGCTCTGCTTCTAACTTGGGCCAGAATTGTAAAATGGTCTTATGAATTAGCGATTTCGTTGTAATTCACATTCCAAGTAATATTCGGCATGCTAATTACGTTGCCGATTGCCAAATTGCATTATCTCTTATAGTTTCCGAGATATGGATTATCGACATCTTGCAATATTGGCTCTGCTTCTAACTTGGGATAGAATTGTAAAATGGTCTTATGAATTAGCGATTTCGTTGTAATTCACATTCCAAGTAATATTCGGCATGCTAATTACGTTGCCGATTGCCAAATTGCATTATCTCTTATAGTTTCCGAGATATGGACTATCGACATCTTGCAATATTGGCTCTGCTTCTAACTTGAGCCAGAATTGTAAAATGGTCTTATGAATTAGCAATTTCGTTGTAATTCACATTCCAAGTAATATTCGGCATGCTAATTACGTTGCCGATTGCCAAATTGCATTATCTCTTATAGTTTCCGAGATATGAACTATCGGCATCTTGCAATATTGGCTCTGTTTCTAACTTGGGCCAGAATTGTAAAATGGTCTTATGAATTAGCGATTTCGTTGTAATTCACATTCCAAGTAATATTCGGCATGCTAATTACGTTGCCGATTACCAAATTGCATTATCTCTTATAGTTTCCGAGATATGGACTATCGACATCTGACAATATTGGCTCTGCTTCTAACTTGGGCCAGAATTGTAAAATGGTCTTATGAATTAGCGATTTCGTTGTAATTCACATTCCAAGTAATATTCGGCATGCTAATTACGTTGCCGATTGCCAAATTGCATTATCTTTTATAGTTTCCGAGATATGGACTATCGACATCTGACAATATTGGCTCTGCTTCTAACTTGGGTCAAAATTGTAAAATGGTCTTATGAATTAGCGATTTATCTCCAATTCACATTCCAAGTAATATTCGGCATGCTAATTACGTTGCCGATTGCCAAATTGCATTATCTATTATAGTTTCCGAGATATGGACTATCGACATCTTGCAATATTGGCTCTGCTTCTAACTTGGGATAGAATTGTAAAATGGTCTTATGAATTAGCGATTTCGTTGTAATTCACATTCCAAGTAATATTCGGCATGCTAATTACGTTGCCGATTGCCAAATTGCATTATCTCTTATAGTTTCCGAGATATGGACTATCGACATCTTGCAATATTGGCTCTGCTTCTAACTTGAGCCAGAATTGTAAAATGGTCTTATGAATTAGCGATTTCGTTGTAATTCACATTCCAAGTAATATTCGGCATGCTAATTACGTTGCCGATTGCCAAATTGCATTATCTCTTATAGTTTCCGAGATATGAACTATCGGCATCTTCCAATATTGGCTCTGTTTCTAACTTGGGCCAGAATTGTAAAATGGTCTTATGAATTAGCGATTTCGTTGTAATTCACATTCCAAGTAATATTCGGCATGCTAATTACGTTGCCGATTGCCAAATTGCATTATCTCTTATAGTTTCCGAGATATGGACTATCGACATCTGACAATATTGGCTCTGCTTCTAACTTGGGTCAAAATTGTAAAATGGTCTTATGAATTAGCGATTTATCTCCAATTCACATTCCAAGTAATATTCGGCATGCTAATTACGTTGCCGATTGCCAAATTGCATTATCTCTTATAGTTTCCGAGATATGGACTATCGACATCTTGCGATATTGGCTCTGCTTCTAACTTGGCCCAGAATTGTAAAATGGTTTTATGAATTAGGTATTTCGCTCCAATTCACATTCCAAGTAATATTCGGCATGCTAATTACGTTGCCGGTTGCCAAATTGGACTATCTCCTATAGTTTCCGAGATATGGACTATTGACATCTGACAATATTGGCTCTGCTTCTAACTTGGGCCAGAAATATAAAATGGTCTTATGAATTAGCGATTTCGCTCCAATTCACATTCCAAGTAATATTCGGCATGCTAATTACATTGCCGATGGAAAAATTGCATTATCTCTTATAGTTTCCGAGATATGGACTATCGACATTTTACAATATTGGCTCTGCTTCTAACTTGGGTCAAAATTGTAAAATGGTCTTATGAATTAGCGATTTCGTTGTAATTCACATTCCAAGTAATATTCGGCATACTAATTACGTTGCCGATTACCAAATTGCATTATCTCTTTTAGTATCCGAGATATGGACTATCGACATCTTGCAATATTGGCTCTGCTTCTAACTTGGGCCAGAATTGTAAAATGGTCTTATAAATTAGCGATTTCGTTGTAATTCACATTCCAAGTAATATTCGGCATGCTAATTACGTTGCCGATTGCCAAATTGCATTATCTCTTATAGTTTCCGAGATATGGACTATCGACATCTGACAATATTGGCTCCGCTTCTAACTTGGGCCAGAAATGTAAAATGGTCTTATGAATTAGCGATTTCGCTAAAATTCACATTCCAAGTAATATTCGACATGCTAATTACGTTGCCGATTGCCAAATTGCATTATCTCTTATAGTTTCCGATATATGGACTATCGACATCTTGCAAGATTGGCTCTGCTTCTAACTTGAGCCAGAATTGTAATATGGTCATATGAATTAGCGATTTCGTTGTAATTCACATTCCAAGTAATATTCGGCATGCTAATTACATTGCCTATGGCCAAATTGCATTATCTCTTATAGTTTCCGAGATATGGACTATCGACATATTACAATATTGGCTATGCTTCTATCTTGGGTCAAAATTGTAAAATGGTCTTATGAATTAGCGATTTCGTTGTAATTCACATTCCAAGTAATATTCGGCATGCTAATTACATTGCCTATGGCCAAATTGCATTATCTCTTATAGTTTCCGAGATATGGACTATCGACATATTACAATATTGGCTATGCTTCTATCTGGGGTCAAAATTGTAAAATGGTCTTATGAATTAGCGATTTCGTTGTAATTCACATTCCAAGTAATATTCGGCATGCTAATTACGTTGCCGATTGCCGAATTGCATTATCACTTTTAGTTTCCGAGATATGGACTATCGACATCTTGCAATATTGGCTCTGCTTCTAACTTGGGCCCGAATTGTAAATGGTCTTATGAATTAGCGATTTCGTTGTAATTCACATTCCAAGTAATATTCGGCATGCTAATTACTTTGCCGATTGCCAAATTGCATTATCTCTTATAGTTTCCGAGATATGGATTATCGACATCTTGCAATATTGGCTCTGCTTCTAACTTGGGTCAAAATTGTAATATGGTCTTATGAATTAGCGATTTCGCTCCAACTCACATTCCAAGTAATATTCGGCATGCTAATTACGTTGCCGATTGCCAAATTGCATTATCTCTTATAGTTTCCGAGATATGGACTATCGACATTTTACAATATTGGCTCTGCTTCTAACTTGGGTCAAAATTGTAAAATGGTCTTATGAATTAGCGATTTCGCTCCAATTCACATTCCAAGTAATATTCGGCATGCTAATTACGTTGCCTATTGCCAAATTGCATTATCTCTTATAGTTTCCGAGATATGGACTATCGACATCTTGCAATATTGGCTCTGCTTCTAACTTGGGCCAGAATTGTAGAATGGTCTTATGAATTAGCGATTTCGTTGTAATTCACTTTCCAAGTAATACAGGGCATGCTAATTACGTTGCCGATTGCCAAATTGCATTATCTCTTATAGTTTCCGAGATATGGACTATCGACATCTTGCAATGTTGGCTCTGCTTCTAACTTGGGCCAGAATTGTAAAATGGTCTTATGAATTAGCGATTTCGCTCCAATTCATATTCCAAGTAATATTCGGCATGCTAATTACGTTGCCTATTGCCAAATTGCATTATCTCTTATAGTTTCGGAGATATGGACTATCGACATCTTGCAATATTGGCTCTGCTTCTAACTTGGGCCAGAATTGTAAAATGGTCTTATGAATTAGCGATTCCGTTGTAATTCACATTCCAAGTAATATTCGGCATGTTAATTACGTTGCCGATTGAAAAATTGCATTATCTCTTATAGTTTCCGAGATATGGACTCTCAACATCTTGCAATATTGGCTCTGCTTCTAACTTGGGCCGGAATTGTAAAATGGTCTTATGAATTAGCGATTTCGTTGTAATTCACATTCCAAGTAATATTCGGCATGCTAATTACGTTGCCGATTGCCAAATTGCATTATCTCTTATAGTTTCCGAGATATGGACTATCGACATCTTGCAATATTGGCTCTGCTTCTAACTTGGGCCAGAATTGTAAAATGGTCTTATGAATTAGCGATTTCGTTGTAATTCACATTCCAAGTAATATTCGGCATGCTAATTATGTTGCCGATTGCCAAATTGCATTATCTCTTTTAGTTTCCGAGATATGGACTATCGACATCTTGCAATATTGGCTCTGCTTCTAACTTGGGCCAGAATTGTAAATGGTCTTATGAATTAGCGATTTCGTTGTAATTCACATTCCAAGTAATATTCGGCATGCTAATTACGTTGCCGATTGCCAAATTGCATTATCTCTTATAATTTCCGAGATATGGACTATCGACATTTTACAATATTGGCTCTGCTTCTAACTTGGATCAAAATTGTAATATGGTCTTATGAATTAGCGATTTCGCTCCAATTCACATTCCAGGTAATATTCAGCATGCTAATTACGTTGCCGATTGCCAAATTGCATTATCTCTTATAGTTTCCGAGATATGGACTATCGACATTTTACAATATTGGCTCTGCTTCTAACTCGCGTCAAAATTGTAAAATGGTCTTATGAATTAGCGATTTCGCTCCAATTCACATTCGAGGTAATATTCGGCATGCTAATTACGTTGCCGATTGCCAAATTGCATTATCTCTTATAGTTTCCGAGATATGGACTATCGACATCTTGCAATATTGGCTCTGCTTCTAACTTATGCCAGAATTGTAAAATGGTAATATGAATTAGCGATTTCGTTGTAATTCACATTCCAAGTAATATTGGGCATGCTAATTACTTTGCCGATTGCCAAATTGCATTATCTATTATAGTTTCCGAGATATGGACTATCGACATCTTGCAATATTGGCTCTGCTTCTAACTTGGGCCAGAATTGTAAAATGGTCTTATGAATTAGCGATTTCGTTGTAATTCACATTCCAAGTAATATTCGGCATGCTAATTACGTTGCCGATTGCCAAATTGCATTATCTCTTTTAGTTTCCGAGATATGGACTATCGACATCTTGCAATATTGGCTCTGCTTCTAACTTGGGCCAGAATTGTAAATGGTCTTATGAATTAGCGATGTCGTTGTAATTCACATTCCAAGTAATATTCGGCATGCTAATTACGTTGCGGATTGCCAAATTGCAGTATCTCTTATAGTTTCCGAGATATGGACTCTCAACATCTTGCAATATTGGCTCTGCTTCTAACTTGGGCCGGAATTGTAAAATGGTCTTATGAATTAGCGATTTCGTTGTAATTCACATTCCAAGTAATATTCGGCATGCTAATTACGTTGCCGATTGCCAAATTGCATTATCTCTTATAGTTTCCGAGATATGGACTCTCAACATCTTGCAATATTGGCTCTGCTTCTAACTTGGGCCGGAATTGTAAAATGGACTTATGAATTAGCGATTTCGTTGTAATTCACATTCCAAGTAATATTCGGCATGCTAATTACGTTGCCGATTGCCAAATTGCATTATCTCTTATAGTTTCCGAGGTATAGACTATCGACATTTTACAATATTGTTTCTGCTTCTAACTTGGGTCAAAATTGTAAAATGGTTTACGTATTAGCGATTTATCTCCAATTCACATTCCAAGTAATATTCGGCATGCTAATTACGTTGCCGATTGCCAAATTGCATTATCTCTTATAGTTTCCGAGATATGGACTATCGACATCTGACAATATTGGCTCTGCTTCTAACTTGGGCCAGAATTATAAAATGGTCTTATGAATTAGCGAATTCGCTCCAATTCACATTCCAAGTAATATTCGGCATGCTAATTACGTTGCCGATTGCCAAATTGCATTATCTCTTATAGTTTCCGAGATATGGAATATCGACATCTGACAATATTGGCTCAGCTTCTAACTTGGGCCAGAAATGTAAAATGGTCTTATGATTTAGCGATTTCGCTCCAATTCACATTCCAAGTAATATTCGGCATGCTAATTACGTTGCCGATTGCCAAATTGCATTATCTCTTATAGTTTGCGAGATATGGACTATCGACCTCTTGCAATATTGGCTCTGCTTCTAACTTGGGCCAGAATTGTAAAATGGTCTTATGAAATAGCGATTTCGTTGTAATTCACATTCCAAGTAATATTCGGCATGCTAATTACGTTGCCGATTGCCAAATTGCATTATCTCTTATAGTTTCCGAGATATGGACTATCGACATATTGCAATATTGGCTCTGCTTCTAACTTGGGATAGAATTGTAAAATGGTCTTATGAATTAGCGATTTCGTTGTAATTCACATTCCAAGTAATATTCGGCATGCTAATTACGTTGCCGATTGCCAAATTGCATTATCTCTTATAGTTTCCGAGATATGGACTATCGACATCTGACAATATTGGCTCCGCTTCTAACTTGGGCCAGAAATGTAAAATGGTCTTATGAATTAGCGATTTCGCTAAAATTCACATTCCAAGTAATATTCGGCATGCTAATTACGTTGCCGATTGCCAAATTGCATTATCTCTTATAGTTTCCGATATATGGACTATCGACATCTTGCAAGATTGGCTCTGCTTCTAACTTGAGCCAGAATTGTAATATGGTCATATGAATTAGCGATTTCGTTGTAATTCACATTCCAAGTAATATTCGGCATGCTAATTACATTGCCTATGGCCAAATTGCATTATCTCTTATAGTTTCCGAGATATGGACTATCGACATATTACAATATTGGCTATGCTTCTATCTTGGGTCAAAATTGTAAAATGGTCTTATGAATTAGCGATTTCGTTGTAATTCACATTCCAAGTAATATTCGGCATGCTAATTACATTGCCTATGGCCAAATTGCATTATCTCTTATAGTTTCCGAGATATGGACTATCGACATATTACAATATTGGCTATGCTTCTATCTGGGGTCAAAATTGTAAAATGGTCTTATGAATTAGCGATTTCGTTGTAATTCACATTCCAAGTAATATTCGGCATGCTAATTACGTTGCCGATTGCCGAATTGCATTATCACTTTTAGTTTCCGAGATATGGACTATCGACATCTTGCAATATTGGCTCTGCTTCTAACTTGGGCCCGAATTGTAAATGGTCTTATGAATTAGCGATTTCGTTGTAATTCACATTCCAAGTAATATTCGGCATGCTAATTACTTTGCCGATTGCCAAATTGCATTATCTCTTATAGTTTCCGAGATATGGATTATCGACATCTTGCAATATTGGCTCTGCTTCTAACTTGGGTCAAAATTGTAATATGGTCTTATGAATTAGCGATTTCGCTCCAACTCACATTCCAAGTAATATTCGGCATGCTAATTACGTTGCCGATTGCCAAATTGCATTATCTCTTATAGTTTCCGAGATATGGACTATCGACATTTTACAATATTGGCTCTGCTTCTAACTTGGGTCAAAATTGTAAAATGGTCTTATGAATTAGCGATTTCGCTCCAATTCACATTCCAAGTAATATTCGGCATGCTAATTACGTTGCCTATTGCCAAATTGCATTATCTCTTATAGTTTCCGAGATATGGACTATCGACATCTTGCAATATTGGCTCTGCTTCTAACTTGGGCCAGAATTGTAAAATGGTCTTATGAATTAGCGATTTCGTTGTAATTCACTTTCCAAGTAATACAGGGCATGCTAATTACGTTGCCGATTGCCAAATTGCATTATCTCTTATAGTTTCCGAGATATGGACTATCGACATCTTGCAATGTTGGCTCTGCTTCTAACTTGGGCCAGAATTGTAAAATGGTCTTATGAATTAGCGATTTCGCTCCAATTCATATTCCAAGTAATATTCGGCATGCTAATTACGTTGCCTATTGCCAAATTGCATTATCTCTTATAGTTTCGGAGATATGGACTATCGACATCTTGCAATATTGGCTCTGCTTCTAACTTGGGCCAGAATTGTAAAATGGTCTTATGAATTAGCGATTCCGTTGTAATTCACATTCCAAGTAATATTCGGCATGTTAATTACGTTGCCGATTGAAAAATTGCATTATCTCTTATAGTTTCCGAGATATGGACTCTCAACATCTTGCAATATTGGCTCTGCTTCTAACTTTGGCCGGAATTGTAAAATGGTCTTATGAATTAGCGATTTCGTTGTAATTCACATTCCAAGTAATATTCGGCATGCTAATTACGTTGCCGATTGCCCAATTGCATTATCTCTTATAGTTTCCGAGATATGGACTATCGACATCTTGCAATATTGGCTCTGCTTCTAACTTGGGCCAGAATTGTAAAATGGTCTTATGAATTAGCGATTTCGTTGTAATTCACATTCCAAGTAATATTCGGCATGCTAATTATGTTGCCGATTGCCAAATTGCATTATCTCTTTTAGTTTCCGAGATATGGACTATCGACATCATGCAATATTGGCTCTGCTTCTAACTTGGGCCAGAATTGTAAATGGTCTTATGAATTAGCGATTTCGTTGTAATTCACATTCCAAGTAATATTCGGCATGCTAATTACGTTGCCGATTGCCAAATTGCATTATCTCTTATAATTTCCGAGATATGGACTATCGACATTTTACAATATTGGCTCTGCTTCTAACTTGGATCAAAATTGTAATATGGTCTTATGAATTAGCGATTTCGCTCCAATTCACATTCCAGGTAATATTCAGCATGCTAATTACGTTGCCGATTGCCAAATTGCATTATCTCTTATAGTTTCCGAGATATGGACTATCGACATTTTACAATATTGGCTCTGCTTCTAACTCGCGTCAAAATTGTAAAATGGTCTTATGAATTAGCGATTTCGCTCCAATTCACATTCGAGGTAATATTCGGCATGCTAATTACGTTGCCGATTGCCAAATTGCATTATCTCTTATAGTTTCCGAGATATGGACTATCGACATCTTGCAATATTGGCTCTGCTTCTAACTTATGCCAGAATTGTAAAATGGTCATATGAATTAGCGATTTCGTTGTAATTCACATTCCAAGTAATATTGGGCATGCTAATTACTTTGCCGATTGCCAAATTGCATTATCTATTATAGTTTCCGAGATATGGACTATCGACATCTTGCAATATTGGCTCTGCTTCTAACTTGGGCCAGAATTGTAAAATGGTCTTATGAATTAGCGATTTCGTTGTAATTCACATTCCAAGTAATATTCGGCATGCTAATTACGTTGCCGATTGCCAAATTGCATTATCTCTTTTAGTTTCCGAGATATGGACTATCGACATCTTGCAATATTGGCTCTGCTTCTAACTTGGGCCAGAATTGTAAATGGTCTTATGAATTAGCGATGTCGTTGTAATTCACATTCCTAGTAATATTCGGCATGCTAATTACGTTGCGGATTGCCAAATTGCAGTATCTCTTATAGTTTCCGAGATATGGACTCTCAACATCTTGCAATATTGGCTCTGCTTCTAACTTGGGCCGGAATTGTAAAATGGTCTTATGAATTAGCGATTTCGTTGTAATTCACATTCCAAGTAATATTCGGCATGCTAATTACGTTGCCGATTGCCAAATTGCATTATCTCTTATAGTTTCCGAGATATGGACTATCGACATCTTGCAATATTGGCTCTGCTTCTAACTTGGGCCAGAATTGTAAAATGGTCTTATGAATTAGCGATTTCGTTGTAATTCACATTCCAAGTAATATTCGGCATGCTAATTACGTTGCCGATTGCCAAATTGCATTATCTCTTATAGTTTCCGAGATATGGACTATCGACCTCTTGCAATATTGGCTCTGCTTCTAACTTGGGCCAGAATTGTAAAATGGTCTTATGAAATAGCGATTTCGTTGTAATTCACATTCCAAGTAATATTCGGCATGCTAATTACGTTGCCGATTGCCAAATTGCATTATCTCTTATAGTTTCCGAGATATGGACTATCGACATCTTGCAATATTGGCTCTGCTTCTAACTTGGGATAGAATTGTAAAATGGTCTTATGAATTAGCGATTTCGTTGTAATTCACATTCCAAGTAATACTCGGCATGCTAATTACGTTGCCGATTGCCAAATTGCATTATCTCTTATAGTTTCCGAGATATGGACTATCGACATCTTGCAATATTGGCTCTGCTTCTAACTTGGGCCAGAATTGTAAAATGGTCTTATGAATTAGCGATTTCGTTGTAATTCACATTCCAAGTAATATTCGGCATGCTAATTACGTTGCCGATTGCCAAATTGCATTATCTCTTATAGTTTCCGAGATATGGATTATCGACATCTTGCAATATTGGCTCTGCTTCTAACTTGGTATAGAATTGTAAAATGGTCTTATGAATTAGCGATTTCGTTGTAATTCACATTCCAAGTAATATTCGGCATGCTAATTACGTTGCCGATTGCCAAATTGCATTATCTCTTATAGTTTCCGAGATATGGACTATCGACATCTTGCAATATTGGCTCTGCTTCTAACTTGAGCCAGAATTGTAAAATGGTCTTATGAATTAGCAATTTCGTTGTAATTCACATTCCAAGTAATATTCGGCATGCTAATTACGTTGCCGATTGCCAAATTGCATTATCTCTTATAGTTTCCGAGATATGGACTATCGACATCTTGCAATATTGGCTCTGCTTCTAACTTGAGCCAGAATTGTAAAATGGTCTTATGAATTAGCAATTTCGTTGTAATTCACATTCCAAGTAATATTCGGCATGCTAATTACGTTGCCGATTGCCAAATTGCATTATCTCTTATAGTTTCCGAGATATGGACTATCGACATCTTGCAATATTGGCTCTGCTTCTAACTTGAGCCAGAATTGTAAAATGGTCTTATGAATTAGCAATTTCGTTGTAATTCACATTCCAAGTAATATTCGGCATGCTAATTACGTTGCCGATTGCCAAATTGCATTATCTCTTATAGTTTCCGAGATATGGACTATCGACATCTTGCAATATTGGCTCTGCTTCTAACTTGAGCCAGAATTGTAAAATGGTCTTATGAATTAGCAATTTCGTTGTAATTCACATTCCAAGTAATATTCGGCATGCTAATTACGTTGCCGATTGCCAAATTGCATTATCTCTTATAGTTTCCGAGATATGGACTATCGACATCTTGCAATATTGGCTCTGCTTCTAACTTGGGCCAGAATTGTAAAATGGTCTTATGAATTAGCGATTTCGTTGTAATTCACATTCCAAGTAATATTCGGCATGCTAATTACGTTGCCGATTGCCAAATTGCATTATCTCTTATAGTTTCCGAGATATGGATTATCGACATCTTGCAATATTGGCTCTGCTTCTAACTTGGGCCAGAATTGTAAAATGGTCTTATGAATTAGCGATTTCGTTGTAATTCACATTCCAAGTAATATTCGGCATGCTAATTACGTTGCCGATTGCCAAATTGCATTATCTCTTATAGTTTCCGAGATATGGACTATCGACCTCTTGCAATATTGGCTCTGCTTCTAACTTGGGCCAGAATTGTAAAATGGTCTTATGAAATAGCGATTTCGTTGTAATTCACATTCCAAGTAATATTCGGCATGCTAATTACGTTGCCGATTGCCAAATTGCATTATCTCTTATAGTTTCCGAGATATGGACTATCGACATCTTGCAATATTGGCTCTGCTTCTAACTTGGGATAGAATTGTAAAATGGTCTTATGAATTAGCGATTTCGTTGTAATTCACATTCCAAGTAATACTCGGCATGCTAATTACGTTGCCGATTGCCAAATTGCATTATCTCTTATAGTTTCCGAGATATGGACTATCGACATCTTGCAATATTGGCTCTGCTTCTAACTTGGGCCAGAATTGTAAAATGGTCTTATGAATTAGCGATTTCGTTGTAATTCACATTCCAAGTAATATTCGGCATGCTAATTACGTTGCCGATTGCCAAATTGCATTATCTCTTATAGTTTCCGAGATATGGATTATCGACATCTTGCAATATTGGCTCTGCTTCTAACTTGGTATAGAATTGTAAAATGGTCTTATGAATTAGCGATTTCGTTGTAATTCACATTCCAAGTAATATTCGGCATGCTAATTACGTTGCCGATTGCCAAATTGCATTATCTCTTATAGTTTCCGAGATATGGACTATCGACATCTTGCAATATTGGCTCTGCTTCTAACTTGAGCCAGAATTGTAAAATGGTCTTATGAATTAGCAATTTCGTTGTAATTCACATTCCAAGTAATACTCGGCATGCTAATTACGTTGCCGATTGCCAAATTGCATTATCTCTTATAGTTTCCGAGATATGGACTATCGACATCTTGCAATATTGGCTCTGCTTCTAACTTGGGCCAGAATTGTAAAATGGTCTTATGAATTAGCGATTTCGTTGTAATTCACATTCCAAGTAATATTCGGCATGCTAATTACGTTGCCGATTGCCAAATTGCATTATCTCTTATAGTTTCCGAGATATGGATTATCGACATCTTGCAATATTGGCTCTGCTTCTAACTTGGTATAGAATTGTAAAATGGTCTTATGAATTAGCGATTTCGTTGTAATTCACATTCCAAGTAATATTCGGCATGCTAATTACGTTGCCGATTGCCAAATTGCATTATCTCTTATAGTTTCCGAGATATGGACTATCGACATCTTGCAATATTGGCTCTGCTTCTAACTTGAGCCAGAATTGTAAAATGGTCTTATGAATTAGCAATTTCGTTGTAATTCACATTCCAAGTAATATTCGGCATGCTAATTACGTTGCCGATTGCCAAATTGCATTATCTCTTATAGTTTCCGAGATATGAACTATCGGCATCTTGCAATATTGGCTCTGTTTCTAACTTGGGCCAGAATTGTAAAATGGTCTTATGAATTAGCGATTTCGTTGTAATTCACATTCCAAGTAATATTCGGCATGCTAATTACGTTGCCGATTACCAAATTGCATTATCTCTTATAGTTTCCGAGATATGGACTATCGACATCTGACAATATTGGCTCTGCTTCTAACTTGGGCCAGAATTGTAAAATGGTCTTATGAATTAGCGATTTCGTTGTAATTCACATTCCAAGTAATATTCGGCATGCTAATTACGTTGCCGATTGCCAAATTGCATTATCTTTTATAGTTTCCGAGATATGGACTATCGACATCTGACAATATTGGCTCTGCTTCTAACTTGGGCCAGAATTATAAAATGGTCTTATGAATTAGCGAATTCGCTCCAATTCACATTCCAAGTAATATTCGGCATGCTAATTACGTTGCCGATTGCCAAATTGCATTATCTCTTATAGTTTCCGAGATATGGACTATCGACATATTGCAATATTGGCTCTGCTTCTAACTTGGGATAGAATTGTAAAATGGTCTTATGAATTAGCGATTTCGTTGTAATTCACATTCCAAGTAATACTCGGCATGCTAATTACGTTGCCGATTGCCAAATTGCATTATCTCTTATAGTTTCCGAGATATGGACTATCGACATCTTGCAATATTGGCTCTGCTTCTAACTTGGGCCAGAATTGTAAAATGGTCTTATGAATTAGCGATTTCGTTGTAATTCACATTCCAAGTAATATTCGGCATGCTAATTACGTTGCCGATTGCCAAATTGCATTATCTCTTATAGTTTCCGAGATATGGACTATCGACCTCTTGCAATATTGGCTTTGCTTCTAACTTGGGCCAGAATTGTAAAATGGTCTTATGAAATAGCGATTTCGTTGTAATTCACATTCCAAGTAATATTCGGCATGCTAATTACGTTGCCGATTGCCAAATTGCATTATCTCTTATAGTTTCCGAGATATGGACTATCGACATCTTGCAATATTGGCTCTGCTTCTAACTTGGGATAGAATTGTAAAATGGTCTTATGAATTAGCGATTTCGTTGTAATTCACATTCCAAGTAATACTCGGCATGCTAATTACGTTGCCGATTGCCAAATTGCATTATCTCTTATAGTTTCCGAGATATGGACTATCGACATCTTGCAATATTGGCTCTGCTTCTAACTTGGGCCAGAATTGTAAAATGGTCTTATGAATTAGCGATTTCGTTGTAATTCACATTCCAAGTAATATTCGGCATGCTAATTACGTTGCCGATTGCCAAATTGCATTATCTCTTATAGTTTCCGAGATATGGATTATCGACATCTTGCAATATTGGCTCTGCTTCTAACTTGGTATAGAATTGTAAAATGGTCTTATGAATTAGCGATTTCGTTGTAATTCACATTCCAAGTAATATTCGGCATGCTAATTACGTTGCCGATTGCCAAATTGCATTATCTCTTATAGTTTCCGAGATATGGACTATCGACATCTTGCAATATTGGCTCTGCTTCTAACTTGAGCCAGAATTGTAAAATGGTCTTATGAATTAGCAATTTCGTTGTAATTCACATTCCAAGTAATATTCGGCATGCTAATTACGTTGCCGATTGCCAAATTGCATTATCTCTTATAGTTTCCGAGATATGAACTATCGGCATCTTGCAATATTGGCTCTGTTTCTAACTTGGGCCAGAATTGTAAAATGGTCTTATGAATTAGCGATTTCGTTGTAATTCACATTCCAAGTAATATTCGGCATGCTAATTACGTTGCCGATTACCAAATTGCATTATCTCTTATAGTTTCCGAGATATGGACTATCGACATCTGACAATATTGGCTCTGCTTCTAACTTGGGCCAGAATTGTAAAATGGTCTTATGAATTAGCGATTTCGTTGTAATTCACATTCCAAGTAATATTCGGCATGCTAATTACGTTGCCGATTGCCAAATTGCATTATCTTTTATAGTTTCCGAGATATGGACTATCGACATCTGACAATATTGGCTCTGCTTCTAACTTGGGTCAAAATTGTAAAATGGTCTTATGAATTAGCGATTTATCTCCAATTCACATTCCAAGTAATATTCGGCATGCTAATTACGTTGCCGATTGCCAAATTGCATTATCTATTATAGTTTCCGAGATATGGACTATCGACATCTTGCAATATTGGCTCTGCTTCTAACTTGGGATAGAATTGTAAAATGGTCTTATGAATTAGCGATTTCGTTGTAATTCACATTCCAAGTAATATTCGGCATGCTAATTACGTTGCCGATTGCCAAATTGCATTATCTCTTATAGTTTCCGAGATATGGACTATCGACATCTTGCAATATTGGCTCTGCTTCTAACTTGAGCCAGAATTGTAAAATGGTCTTATGAATTAGCGATTTCGTTGTAATTCACATTCCAAGTAATATTCGGCATGCTAATTACGTTGCCGATTGCCAAATTGCATTATCTCTTATAGTTTCCGAGATATGAACTATCGGCATCTTCCAATATTGGCTCTGTTTCTAACTTGGGCCAGAATTGTAAAATGGTCTTATGAATTAGCGATTTCGTTGTAATTCACATTCCAAGTAATATTCGGCATGCTAATTACGTTGCCGATTGCCAAATTGCATTATCTCTTATAGTTTCCGAGATATGGACTATCGACATCTGACAATATTGGCTCTGCTTCTAACTTGGGTCAAAATTGTAAAATGGTCTTATGAATTAGCGATTTATCTCCAATTCACATTCCAAGTAATATTCGGCATGCTAATTACGTTGCCGATTGCCAAATTGCATTATCTCTTATAGTTTCCGAGATATGGACTATCGACATCTTGCGATATTGGCTCTGCTTCTAACTTGGCCCAGAATTGTAAAATGGTTTTATGAATTAGGTATTTCGCTCCAATTCACATTCCAAGTAATATTCGGCATGCTAATTACGTTGCCGGTTGCCAAATTGGATTATCTCCTATAGTTTCCGAGATATGGACTATTGACATCTGACAATATTGGCTCTGCTTCTAACTTGGGCCAGAAATATAAAATGGTCTTATGAATTAGCGATTTCGCTACAATTCACATTCCAAGTAATATTCGGCATGCTAATTACATTGCCGATGGAAAAATTGCATTATCTCTTATAGTTTCCGAGATATGGACTATCGACATTTTACAATATTGGCTCTGCTTCTAACTTGGGTCAAAATTGTAAAATGGTCTTATGAATTAGCGATTTCGTTGTAATTCACATTCCAAGTAATATTCGGCATACTAATTACGTTGCCGATTACCAAATTGCATTATCTCTTATAGTTTCCGAGATATGGACTATCGACATCTTGCAATATTGGCTCTGCTTCTAACTTGGGCCAGAATTGTAAAATGGTCTTATAAATTAGCGATTTCGTTGTAATTCACATTCCAAGTAATATTCGGCATGCTAATTACGTTGCCGATTGCCAAATTGCATTATCTCTTATAGTTTCCGAGATATGGACTATCGACATCTGACAATATTGGCTCCGCTTCTAACTTGGGCCAGAAATGTAAAATGGTCTTATGAATTAGCGATTTCGCTAAAATTCACATTCCAAGTAATATTCGGCATGCTAATTACGTTGCCGATTGCCAATTTGCATTATCTCTTATAGTTTCCGATATATGGACTATCGACATCTTGCAAGATTGGCTCTGCTTCTAACTTGAGCCAGAATTGTAATATGGTCATATGAATTAGCGATTTCGTTGTAATTCACATTCCAAGTAATATTCGGCATGCTAATTACATTGCCTATGGCCAAATTGCATTATCTCTTATAGTTTCCGAGATATGGACTATCGACATATTACGATATTGGCTATGCTTCTATCTTGGGTCAAAATTGTAAAATGGTCTTATGAATTAGCGATTTCGTTGTAATTCACATTCCAAGTAATATTCGGCATGCTAATTACGTTGCCGATTGCCAAATTGCATTATCACTTTTAGTTTCCGAGATATGGACTATCGACATCTTGCAATATTGGCTCTGCTTCTAACTTGGGCCAGAATTGTAAATGGTCTTATGAATTAGCGATTTCGTTGTAATTCACATTCCAAGTAATATTCGGCATGCTAATTACTTTGCCGATTGCCAAATTGCATTATCTCTTATAGTTTCCGAGATATGGATTATCGACATCTTGCAATATTGGCTCTGCTTCTAACTTGGGTCAAAATTGTAATATGGTCTTATGAATTAGCGATTTCGCTCCAACTCACATTCCAAGTAATATTCGGCATGCTAATTACGCTGCCGATTGCCAAATTGCATTATCTCTTATAGTTTCCGAGATATGGACTATCGACATTTTACAATATTGGCTCTGCTTCTAACTTGGGTCAAAATTGTAAAATGGTCTTATGAATTAGCGATTTCGCTCCAATTCACATTCCAAGTAATATTCGGCATGCTAATTACGTTGCCTATTGCCAAATTGCATTATCCCTTATAGTTTCCGAGATATGGACTATCGACATCTTGCAATATTGGCTCTGCTTCTAACTTGGGCCAGAATTGTAAAATGGTCTTATGAATTAGCGATTTCGTTGTAATTCACTTTCCAAGTAATATAGGGCATGCTAATTACGTTGCCGATTGCCAAATTGCATTATCTCTTATAGTTTCCGAGATATGGACTATCGACATCTTGCAATGTTGGCTCTGCTTCTAACTTGGGCCAGAATTGTAAAATGGTCTTATGAATTAGCGATTTCGTTGTAATTCACATTCCAAGTAATATTCGGCATGCTAATTACGTTGCCGATTGCCAAATTGCATTATCTCTTTTAGTTTCCGAGATATGGACTATCGACATCTTGCAATATTGGCTCTGCTTCTAACTTGGGCCAGAATTGTAAATGGTCTTATGAATTAGCGATTTCGTTGTAATTCACATTCCAAGTAATATTCGGCATGCTAATTACGTTGCCGATTGCCAAATTGCATTATCTCTTATAGTTTCCGAGATATGGACTATCGACATTTTACAATATTCGCTCTGCTTCTAACTTGGACCAAAATTGTAATATGGTCTTATGAATTAGCGATTTCGCTCCAATTCACATTCCAAGTAATATTCGGCATGCTAATTACGTTGCCGATTGCCAAATTGCATTATGTCATATAGTTTCCGAGATATGGACTATCGACATTTTACAATATTGGCTCTGCTTCTAACTTGGGCCAGAATTGTAAAATGGTCTAATGAATTAGCGATTTCGTTGTAATTCACATTCCAAGTAATATTCGGCATGCTAATTACGTTGCCGATTGCCAAATTGCATTATCTCTTTTAGTTTCCGAGATATGGACTATCGACATCTTGCAACATTGGCTCTGCTTCTAACTTGGGCCAGAATTGTAAATGGTCTTATGAATTAGCGATTTCGCTCCAATTCACATTCCAGGTAATATTCGGCATGCTAATTACGTTGCCGATTGCCAAATTGCATTATCTCTTATAGTTTCCGAGATATGGACTATCGACATCTTGCAATATTGGCTCTGCTTCTAACTTGGGCCAGAATTGTAAATTGTCTTATGAATTAGCGATTTCGCTCCAATTCACATTCCAAGTAATATTCGGCATGCTAATTACGTTGCCGATTGCCAAATTGCATTATCTCTTATAGTTTCCGAGATATGGACTATCGACATTTTACAATATTGGCTCTGCTTCTAACTTGGGCCAGAATTGTAAAATGGTCTAATGAATTAGCGATTTCGTTGTAATTCACATTCCAAGTAATATTCGGCATGCTAATTACGTTGCCGATTGCCAAATTGCATTATCTCTTTTAGTTTCCGAGATATGGACTATCGACATCTTGCAATATTGGCTCTGCTTCTAACTTGGGTCAAAATTGTAAAATGGTCTTATGAATTAGCGATTTCGCTCCAATTCACATTCCAGGTAATATTCGGCATGCTAATTACGTTGCCGATTGCCAAATTGCATTATCTCTTATAGTTTCCGAGATATGGACTATCGACATCTTGCAATATTGGCTCTGCTTCTAACTTGGGCCAGAATTGTAAAATGGTCTAATGAATTAGCGATTTCGTTGTAATTCACATTCCAAGTAATATTCGGCATGCTAATTACGTTGCCGATTGCCAAATTGCATTATCTCTTGTAGTTTCCGAGATATGGACTATCGACATCTGACAATATTGGCTCTGCTTCTAACTTGGGCCAGAATTGAAAAATGGTCTTATGAATTAGCGAATTCGCTCCAATTCACATTCCAAGTAATATTCGGCATGCTAATTACGTTGCCGATTGCCAAATTGCATTATCTCTTATAGTTTCCGAGATATGGAATATCGACATCTGACAATATTGGCTCAGCTTTTAACTTGGGCCAGAAATGTAAAATGGTCTTATGATTTAGCGATTTCGCTCCAATTCACATTCCAAGTAATATTCGGCATGCTAATTACGTTGCCGATTGCCAAATTGCATTATCTCTTATAGTTTGCGAGATATGGACTATCGACATCTTGCAATATTGGCTCTGCTTCTAACTTGGGCCAGAATTGTAAAATGGTCTTATGAAATAGCGATTTCGTTGTAATTCACATTCCAAGTAATATTCGGCATGCTAATTACGTTGCCGATTGCCAAATTGCATTATCTCTTATAGTTTCCGAGATATGGACTATCGACATCTTGCAATATTGGCTCTGCTTCTAACTTGGGTCAAAATTGTAAAATGGTCTTATGAATTAGCGATTTCGCTCCAATTCACATTCCAGGTAATATTCGGCATGCTAATTACGTTGCCGATTGCCAAATTGCATTATCTCTTATAGTTTCCGAGATATGGACTATCGACATCTTGCAATATTGGCTCTGCTTCTAACTTGGGCCAGAATTGTAAAATGGTCTAATGAATTAGCGATTTCGTTGTAATTCACATTCCAAGTAATATTCGGTATGCTAATTACGTTGCCGATTGCCAAATTGCATTATCTCTTATAGTTTCCGAGATATGGACTATCGACATCTTGCAATATTGGCTCTGCTTCTAACTTGGGATAGAATTGTAAATGGTCTTATGAATTAGCGATTTCGTTGTAATTCACATTCCAAGTAATATTCGGCATGCTAATTACGTTGCCGATTACCAAATTGCATTATCTCTTATAGTTTCCGAGATATGGACTATCGACATCTGACAATATTGGCTCTGCTTCTAACTTGGGTCAAAATTGTAAAATGGTCTTATGAATTAGCGATTTATCTCCAATTCACATTCCAACTAATATTCAGCATGCTAATTACGTTGCCGATTGCCAAATTGCATTATCTCTTAAAGTTTCCGAGATATGGACTATCGATATTTTACAATATTGGCTCTGCTTCTAACTTGCGTCAAAATTGTAAAATGGTCTTATGAATTAGCGATTTCGCTCCAATTCACATTCGAGGTAATATTCGGCATGCTAATTACGTTGCCGATTGCCAAATTGCATTATCTCTTATAGTTTCCGAGATATGGACTATCGACATCTTGCAATATTGGCTCTGCTTCTAACTTATGCCAGAATTGTAAAATGGTCTTATGAATTAGCGATTACGTTGCAATTCACATTCCAAGTAATATTGGGCATGCTAATTACTTTGCCGATTGCCAAATTGCATTATCTATTATAGTTTCCGAGATATGGACTATCGACATCTTGCAATATTGGCTCTGCTTCTAACTTGGGCCAGAATTGTAAAATGGTCTTATGAATTAGCGATTTCGTTGTAATTCACATTCCAAGTAATATTCGGCATGCTAATTACGTTGCCGATTGCCAAATTGCATTATCTCTTATAGTTTCCGAGATATGGACTATCGACATCTTGCGATATTGGCTCTGCTTCTAACTTGGCCCAGAATTGTAAAATGGTTTTATGAATTAGGTATTTCGCTCCAATTCACATTCCAAGTAATATTCGGCATGCTAATTACGTTGCCGGTTGCCAAATTGGATTATCTCCTATAGTTTCCGAGATATGGACTATTGACATCTGACAATATTGGCTCTGCTTCTAACTTGGGCCAGAAATATAAAATGGTCTTATGAATTAGCGATTTCGCTCCAATTCACATTCCAAGTAATATTCGGCATGCTAATTACATTGCCGATGGAAAAATTGCATTATCTCTTATAGTTTCCGAGATATGGACTATCGACATTTTACAATATTGGCTCTGCTTCTAACTTGGGTCAAAATTGTAAAATGGTCTTATGAATTAGCGATTTCGTTGTAATTCACATTCCAAGTAATATTCGGCATACTAATTACGTTGCCGATTACCAAATTGCATTATCTCTTATAGTTTCCGAGATATGGACTATCGACATCTTGCAATATTGGCTCTGCTTCTAACTTGGGCCAGAATTGTAAAATGGTCTTATAAATTAGCGATTTCGTTGTAATTCACATTCCAAGTAATATTCGGCATGCTAATTACGTTGCCGATTGCCAAATTGCATTATCTCTTATAGTTTCCGAGATATGGACTATCGACATCTGACAATATTGGCTCCGCTTCTAACTTGGGCCAGAAATGTAAAATGGTCTTATGAATTAGCGATTTCGCTAAAATTCACATTCCAAGTAATATTCGGCATGCTAATTACGTTGCCGACTGCCAATTTGCATTATCTCTTATAGTTTCCGATATATGGACTATCGACATCTTGCAAGATTGGCTCTGCTTCTAACTTGAGCCAGAATTGTAATATGGTCATATGAATTAGCGATTTCGTTGTAATTCACATTCCAAGTAATATTCGGCATGCTAATTACATTGCCTATGGCCAAATTGCATTATCTCTTATAGTTTCCGAGATATGGACTATCGACATATTACGATATTGGCTATGCTTCTATCTTGGGTCAAAATTGTAAAATGGTCTTATGAATTAGCGATTTCGTTGTAATTCACATTCCAAGTAATATTCGGCATGCTAATTACGTTGCCGATTGCCAAATTGCATTATCACTTTTAGTTTCCGAGATATGGACTATCGACATCTTGCAATATTGGCTCTGCTTCTAACTTGGGCCAGAATTGTAAATGGTCTTATGAATTAGCGATTTCGTTGTAATTCACATTCCAAGTAATATTCGGCATGCTAATTACTTTGCCGATTGCCAAATTGCATTATCTCTTATAGTTTCCGAGATATGGATTATCGACATCTTGCAATATTGGCTCTGCTTCTAACTTGGGTCAAAATTGTAATATGGTCTTATGAATTAGCGATTTCGCTCCAACTCACATTCCAAGTAATATTCGGCATGCTAATTACGCTGCCGATTGCCAAATTGCATTATCTCTTATAGTTTCCGAGATATGGACTATCGACATTTTACAATATTGGCTCTGCTTCTAACTTGGGTCAAAATTGTAAAATGGTCTTATGAATTAGCGATTTCGCTCCAATTCACATTCCAAGTAATATTCGGCATGCTAATTACGTTGCCTATTGCCAAATTGCATTATCCCTTATAGTTTCCGAGATATGGACTATCGACATCTTGCAATATTGGCTCTGCTTCTAACTTGGGAGAGAATTGTAAAATGGTCTTATGAATTAGCGATTTCGTTGTAATTCACTTTCCAAGTAATATAGGGCATGCTAATTACGTTGCCGATTGCCAAATTGCATTATCTCTTATAGTTTCCGAGATATGGACTATCGACATCTTGCAATGTTGGCTCTGCTTCTAACTTGGGCCAGAATTGTAAAATGGTCTTATGAATTAGCGATTTCGTTGTAATTCACATTCCAAGTAATATTCGGCATGCTAATTACGTTGCCGATTGCCAAATTGCATTATCTCTTTTAGTTTCCGAGATATGGACTATCGACATCTTGCAATATTGGCTCTGCTTCTAACTTGGGCCAGAATTGTAAATGGTCTTATGAATTAGCGATTTCGTTGTAATTCACATTCCAAGTAATATTCGGCATGCTAATTACGTTGCCGATTGCCAAATTGCATTATCTCTTATAGTTTCCGAGATATGGACTATCGACATTTTACAATATTCGCTCTGCTTCTAACTTGGACCAAAATTGTAATATGGTCTTATGAATTAGCGATTTCGCTCCAATTCACATTCCAAGTAATATTCGGCATGCTAATTACGTTGCCGATTGCCAAATTGCATTATGTCTTATAGTTTCCGAGATATGGACTATCGACATTTTACAATATTGGCTCTGCTTCTAACTTGGGCCAGAATTGTAAAATGGTCTAATGAATTAGCGATTTCGTTGTAATTCACATTCCAGGTAATATTCGGCATGCTAATTACGTTGCCGATTGCCAAATTGCATTATCTCTTTTAGTTTCCGAGATATGGACTATCGACATCTTGCAACATTGGCTCTGCTTCTAACTTGGGCCAGAATTGTAAATGGTCTTATGAATTAGCGATTTCGCTCCAATTCACATTCCAGGTAATATTCGGCATGCTAATTACGTTGCCGATTGCCAAATTGCATTATCTCTTATAGTTTCCGAGATATGGACTATCGACATCTTGCAATATTGGCTCTGCTTCTAACTTGGGCCAGAATTGTAAATTGTCTTATGAATTAGCGATTTCGCTCCAATTCACATTCCAAGTAATATTCGGCATGCTAATTACGTTGCCGATTGCCAAATTGCATTATCTCTTATAGTTTCCGAGATATGGACTATCGACATTTTACAATATTGGCTCTGCTTCTAACTTGGGCCAGAATTGTAAAATGGTCTAATGAATTAGCGATTTCGTTGTAATTCACATTCCAAGTAATATTCGGCATGCTAATTACGTTGCCGATTGCCAAATTGCATTATCTCTTTTAGTTTCCGAGATATGGACTATCGACATCTTGCAATATTGGCTCTGCTTCTAACTTGGGTCAAAATTGTAAAATGGTCTTATGAATTAGCGATTTCGCTCCAATTCACATTCCAGGTAATATTCGGCATGCTAATTACGTTGCCGATTGCCAAATTGCATTATCTCTTATAGTTTCCGAGATATGGACTATCGACATCTTGCAATATTGGCTCTGCTTCTAACTTGGGCCAGAATTGTAAAATGGTCTAATGAATTAGCGATTTCGTTGTAATTCACATTCCAAGTAATATTCGGCATGCTAATTACGTTGCCGATTGCCAAATTGCATTATCTCTTGTAGTTTCCGAGATATGGACTATCGACATCTGACAATATTGGCTCTGCTTCTAACTTGGGCCAGAATTGAAAAATGGTCTTATGAATTAGCGAATTCGCTCCAATTCACATTCCAAGTAATATTCGGCATGCTAATTACGTTGCCGATTGCCAAATTGCATTATCTCTTATAGTTTCCGAGATATGGAATATCGACATCTGACAATATTGGCTCAGCTTTTAACTTGGGCCAGAAATGTAAAATGGTCTTATGATTTAGCGATTTCGCTCCAATTCACATTCCAAGTAATATTCGGCATGCTAATTACGTTGCCGATTGCCAAATTGCATTATCTCTTATAGTTTGCGAGATATGGACTATCGACATCTTGCAATATTGGCTCTGCTTCTAACTTGGGCCAGAATTGTAAAATGGTCTTATGAAATAGCGATTTCGTTGTAATTCACATTCCAAGTAATATTCGGCATGCTAATTACGTTGCCGATTGCCAAATTGCATTATCTCTTATAGTTTCCGAGATATGGACTATCGACATCTTGCAATATTGGCTCTGCTTCTAACTTGGGTCAAAATTGTAAAATGGTCTTATGAATTAGCGATTTCGCTCCAATTCACATTCCAGGTAATATTCGGCATGCTAATTACGTTGCCGATTGCCAAATTGCATTATCTCTTATAGTTTCCGAGATATGGACTATCGACATCTTGCAATATTGGCTCTGCTTCTAACTTGGGCCAGAATTGTAAAATGGTCTAATGAATTAGCGATTTCGTTGTAATTCACATTCCAAGTAATATTCGGTATGCTAATTACGTTGCCGATTGCCAAATTGCATTATCTCTTTTAGTTTCCGAGATATGGACTATCGACATCTTGCAATATTGGCTCTGCTTCTAACTTGGGATAGAATTGTAAATGGTCTTATGAATTAGCGATTTCGTTGTAATTCACATTCCAAGTAATATTCGGCATGCTAATTACGTTGCCGATTACCAAATTGCATTATCTCTTATAGTTTCCGAGATATGGACTATCGACATCTGACAATATTGGCTCTGCTTCTAACTTGGGTCAAAATTGTAAAATGGTCTTATGAATTAGCGATTTATCTCCAATTCACATTCCAACTAATATTCAGCATGCTAATTACGTTGCCGATTGCCAAATTGCATTATCTCTTAAAGTTTCCGAGATATGGACTATCGATATTTTACAATATTGGCTCTGCTTCTAACTTGCGTCAAAATTGTAAAATGGTCTTATGAATTAGCGATTTCGCTCCAATTCACATTCGAGGTAATATTCGGCATGCTAATTACGTTGCCGATTGCCAAATTGCATTATCTCTTATAGTTTCCGAGATATGGACTATCGACATCTTGCAATATTGGCTCTGCTTCTAACTTATGCCAGAATTGTAAAATGGTCTTATGAATTAGCGATTACGTTGCAATTCACATTCCAAGTAATATTGGGCATGCTAATTACTTTGCCGATTGCCAAATTGCATTATCTATTATAGTTTCCGAGATATGGACTATCGACATCTTGCAATATTGGCTCTGCTTCTAACTTGGGCCAGAATTGTAAAATGGTCTTATGAATTAGCGATTTCGTTGTAATTCACATTCCAAGTAATATTCGGCATGCTAATTACGTTGCCGATTGCCAAATTGCATTATCTCTTATAGTTTCCGAGATATGGACTATCGACATCTTGCGATATTGGCTCTGCTTCTAACTTGGGCCAGAATTGTAAAATGGTCTTATGAATTAGCGATTACGTTGCAATTCACATTCCAAGTAATATTGGGCATGCTAATTACTTTGCCGATTGCCAAATTGCATTATCTATTATAGTTTCCGAGATATGGACTATCGACATCTTGCAATATTGGCTCTGCTTCTAACTTGGGCCAGAATTGTAAAATGGTCTTATGAATTAGCGATTTCGTTGTAATTCACATTCCAAGTAATATTCGGCATGCTAATTACGTTGCCGATTGCCAAATTGCATTATCTCTTATAGTTTCCGAGATATGGACTATCGACATCTTGCGATATTGGCTCTGCTTCTAACTTGGGCCAGAATTGTAAAATGGTCTTATGAATTAGCGATTACGTTGCAATTCACATTCCAAGTAATATTGGGCATGCTAATTACTTTGCCGATTGCCAAATTGCATTATCTCTTAAAGTTTCCGAGATATGGACTATCGATATTTTACAATATTGGCTCTGCTTCTAACTTGCGTCAAAATTGTAAAATGGTCTTATGAATTAGCGATTTCGCTCCAATTCACATTCGAGGTAATATTCGGCATGCTAATTACGTTGCCGATTGCCAAATTGCATTATCTCTTATAGTTTCCGAGATATGGACTATCGACATCTTGCAATATTGGCTCTGCTTCTAACTTATGCCAGAATTGTAAAATGGTCTTATGAATTAGCGATTACGTTGCAATTCACATTCCAAGTAATATTGGGCATGCTAATTACTTTGCCGATTGCCAAATTGCATTATCTATTATAGTTTCCGAGATATGGACTATCGACATCTTGCAATATTGGCTCTGCTTCTAACTTGGGCCAGAATTGTAAAATGGTCTTATGAATTAGCGATTTCGTTGTAATTCACATTCCAAGTAATATTCGGCATGCTAATTACGTTGCCGATTGCCAAATTGCATTATCTCTTATAGTTTCCGAGATATGGACTATCGACATCTTGCGATATTGGCTCTGCTTCTAACTTGGGCCAGAATTGTAAAATGGTCTTATGAATTAGCGATTACGTTGCAATTCACATTCCAAGTAATATTGGGCATGCTAATTACTTTGCCGATTGCCAAATTGCATTATCTATTATAGTTTCCGAGATATGGACTATCGACATCTTGCAATATTGGCTCTGCTTCTAACTTGGGCCAGAATTGTAAAATGGTCTTATGAATTAGCGATTTCGTTGTAATTCACATTCCAAGTAATATTCGGCATGCTAATTACGTTGCCGATTGCCAAATTGCATTATCTATTATAGTTTCCGAGATATGGACTATCGACATCTTGCAATATTGGCTCTGCTTCTAACTTGGGCCAGAATTGTAAAATGGTCTTATGAATTAGCGATTTCGTTGTAATTCACATTCCAAGTAATATTCGGCATGCTAATTACGTTGCCGGTTGCCAAATTGGATTATCTCCTATAGTTTCCGAGATATGGACTATTGACATCTGACAATATTGGCTCTGCTTCTAACTTGGGCCAGAAATATAAAATGGTCTTATGAATTAGCGATTTCGCTCCAATTCACATTCCAAGTAATATTCGGCATGCTAATTACATTGCCGATGGAAAAATTGCATTATCTCTTATAGTTTCCGAGATATGGACTATCGACATTTTACAATATTGGCTCTGCTTCTAACTTGGGTCAAAATTGTAAAATGGTCTTATGAATTAGCGATTTCGTTGTAATTCACATTCCAAGTAATATTCGGCATACTAATTACGTTGCCGATTACCAAATTGCATTATCTCTTATAGTTTCCGAGATATGGACTATCGACATCTTGCAATATTGGCTCTGCTTCTAACTTGGGCCAGAATTGTAAAATGGTCTTATAAATTAGCGATTTCGTTGTAATTCACATTCCAAGTAATATTCGGCATGCTAATTACGTTGCCGATTGCCAAATTGCATTATCTCTTATAGTTTCCGAGATATGGACTATCGACATCTGACAATATTGGCTCCGCTTCTAACTTGGGCCAGAAATGTAAAATGGTCTTATGAATTAGCGATTTCGCTAAAATTCACATTCCAAGTAATATTCGGCATGCTAATTACGTTGCCGATTGCCAATTTGCATTATCTATTATAGTTTCCGAGATATGGACTATCGACATCTTGCAATATTGGCTCTGCTTCTAACTTGGGCCAGAATTGTAAAATGGTCTTATGAATTAGCGATTTCGTTGTAATTCACATTCCAAGTAATATTCGGCATGCTAATTACGTTGCCGATTGCCAAATTGCATTATCTCTTATAGTTTCCGAGATATGGACTATCGACATCTTGCGATATTGGCTCTGCTTCTAACTTGGCCCAGAATTGTAAAATGGTTTTATGAATTAGGTATTTCGCTCCAATTCACATTCCAAGTAATATTCGGCATGCTAATTACGTTGCCGGTTGCCAAATTGGATTATCTCCTATAGTTTCCGAGATATGGACTATTGACATCTGACAATATTGGCTCTGCTTCTAACTTGGGCCAGAAATATAAAATGGTCTTATGAATTAGCGATTTCGCTCCAATTCACATTCCAAGTAATATTCGGCATGCTAATTACATTGCCGATGGAAAAATTGCATTATCTCTTATAGTTTCCGAGATATGGACTATCGACATTTTACAATATTGGCTCTGCTTCTAACTTGGGTCAAAATTGTAAAATGGTCTTATGAATTAGCGATTTCGTTGTAATTCACATTCCAAGTAATATTCGGCATACTAATTACGTTGCCGATTACCAAATTGCATTATCTCTTATAGTTTCCGAGATATGGACTATCGACATCTTGCAATATTGGCTCTGCTTCTAACTTGGGCCAGAATTGTAAAATGGTCTTATAAATTAGCGATTTCGTTGTAATTCACATTCCAAGTAATATTCGGCATGCTAATTACGTTGCCGATTGCCAAATTGCATTATCTCTTATAGTTTCCGAGATATGGACTATCGACATCTGACAATATTGGCTCCGCTTCTAACTTGGGCCAGAAATGTAAAATGGTCTTATGAATTAGCGATTTCGCTAAAATTCACATTCCAAGTAATATTCGGCATGCTAATTACGTTGCCGACTGCCAATTTGCATTATCTCTTATAGTTTCCGATATATGGACTATCGACATCTTGCAAGATTGGCTCTGCTTCTAACTTGAGCCAGAATTGTAATATGGTCATATGAATTAGCGATTTCGTTGTAATTCACATTCCAAGTAATATTCGGCATGCTAATTACATTGCCTATGGCCAAATTGCATTATCTCTTATAGTTTCCGAGATATGGACTATCGACATATTACGATATTGGCTATGCTTCTATCTTGGGTCAAAATTGTAAAATGGTCTTATGAATTAGCGATTTCGTTGTAATTCACATTCCAAGTAATATTCGGCATGCTAATTACGTTGCCGATTGCCAAATTGCATTATCACTTTTAGTTTCCGAGATATGGACTATCGACATCTTGCAATATTGGCTCTGCTTCTAACTTGGGCCAGAATTGTAAATGGTCTTATGAATTAGCGATTTCGTTGTAATTCACATTCCAAGTAATATTCGGCATGCTAATTACTTTGCCGATTGCCAAATTGCATTATCTCTTATAGTTTCCGAGATATGGATTATCGACATCTTGCAATATTGGCTCTGCTTCTAACTTGGGTCAAAATTGTAATATGGTCTTATGAATTAGCGATTTCGCTCCAACTCACATTCCAAGTAATATTCGGCATGCTAATTACGCTGCCGATTGCCAAATTGCATTATCTCTTATAGTTTCCGAGATATGGACTATCGACATTTTACAATATTGGCTCTGCTTCTAACTTGGGTCAAAATTGTAAAATGGTCTTATGAATTAGCGATTTCGCTCCAATTCACATTCCAAGTAATATTCGGCATGCTAATTACGTTGCCTATTGCCAAATTGCATTATCCCTTATAGTTTCCGAGATATGGACTATCGACATCTTGCAATATTGGCTCTGCTTCTAACTTGGGAGAGAATTGTAAAATGGTCTTATGAATTAGCGATTTCGTTGTAATTCACTTTCCAAGTAATATAGGGCATGCTAATTACGTTGCCGATTGCCAAATTGCATTATCTCTTATAGTTTCCGAGATATGGACTATCGACATCTTGCAATGTTGGCTCTGCTTCTAACTTGGGCCAGAATTGTAAAATGGTCTTATGAATTAGCGATTTCGTTGTAATTCACATTCCAAGTAATATTCGGCATGCTAATTACGTTGCCGATTGCCAAATTGCATTATCTCTTTTAGTTTCCGAGATATGGACTATCGACATCTTGCAATATTGGCTCTGCTTCTAACTTGGGCCAGAATTGTAAATGGTCTTATGAATTAGCGATTTCGTTGTAATTCACATTCCAAGTAATATTCGGCATGCTAATTACGTTGCCGATTGCCAAATTGCATTATCTCTTATAGTTTCCGAGATATGGACTATCGACATTTTACAATATTCGCTCTGCTTCTAACTTGGACCAAAATTGTAATATGGTCTTATGAATTAGCGATTTCGCTCCAATTCACATTCCAAGTAATATTCGGCATGCTAATTACGTTGCCGATTGCCAAATTGCATTATGTCTTATAGTTTCCGAGATATGGACTATCGACATTTTACAATATTGGCTCTGCTTCTAACTTGGGCCAGAATTGTAAAATGGTCTAATGAATTAGCGATTTCGTTGTAATTCACATTCCAGGTAATATTCGGCATGCTAATTACGTTGCCGATTGCCAAATTGCATTATCTCTTTTAGTTTCCGAGATATGGACTATCGACATCTTGCAACATTGGCTCTGCTTCTAACTTGGGCCAGAATTGTAAATGGTCTTATGAATTAGCGATTTCGCTCCAATTCACATTCCAGGTAATATTCGGCATGCTAATTACGTTGCCGATTGCCAAATTGCATTATCTCTTATAGTTTCCGAGATATGGACTATCGACATCTTGCAATATTGGCTCTGCTTCTAACTTGGGCCAGAATTGTAAATTGTCTTATGAATTAGCGATTTCGCTCCAATTCACATTCCAAGTAATATTCGGCATGCTAATTACGTTGCCGATTGCCAAATTGCATTATCTCTTATAGTTTCCGAGATATGGACTATCGACATTTTACAATATTGGCTCTGCTTCTAACTTGGGCCAGAATTGTAAAATGGTCTAATGAATTAGCGATTTCGTTGTAATTCACATTCCAAGTAATATTCGGCATGCTAATTACGTTGCCGATTGCCAAATTGCATTATCTCTTTTAGTTTCCGAGATATGGACTATCGACATCTTGCAATATTGGCTCTGCTTCTAACTTGGGTCAAAATTGTAAAATGGTCTTATGAATTAGCGATTTCGCTCCAATTCACATTCCAGGTAATATTCGGCATGCTAATTACGTTGCCGATTGCCAAATTGCATTATCTCTTATAGTTTCCGAGATATGGACTATCGACATCTTGCAATATTGGCTCTGCTTCTAACTTGGGCCAGAATTGTAAAATGGTCTAATGAATTAGCGATTTCGTTGTAATTCACATTCCAAGTAATATTCGGCATGCTAATTACGTTGCCGATTGCCAAATTGCATTATCTCTTGTAGTTTCCGAGATATGGACTATCGACATCTGACAATATTGGCTCTGCTTCTAACTTGGGCCAGAATTGAAAAATGGTCTTATGAATTAGCGAATTCGCTCCAATTCACATTCCAAGTAATATTCGGCATGCTAATTACGTTGCCGATTGCCAAATTGCATTATCTCTTATAGTTTCCGAGATATGGAATATCGACATCTGACAATATTGGCTCAGCTTTTAACTTGGGCCAGAAATGTAAAATGGTCTTATGATTTAGCGATTTCGCTCCAATTCACATTCCAAGTAATATTCGGCATGCTAATTACGTTGCCGATTGCCAAATTGCATTATCTCTTATAGTTTGCGAGATATGGACTATCGACATCTTGCAATATTGGCTCTGCTTCTAACTTGGGCCAGAATTGTAAAATGGTCTTATGAAATAGCGATTTCGTTGTAATTCACATTCCAAGTAATATTCGGCATGCTAATTACGTTGCCGATTGCCAAATTGCATTATCTCTTATAGTTTCCGAGATATGGACTATCGACATCTTGCAATATTGGCTCTGCTTCTAACTTGGGTCAAAATTGTAAAATGGTCTTATGAATTAGCGATTTCGCTCCAATTCACATTCCAGGTAATATTCGGCATGCTAATTACGTTGCCGATTGCCAAATTGCATTATCTCTTATAGTTTCCGAGATATGGACTATCGACATCTTGCAATATTGGCTCTGCTTCTAACTTGGGCCAGAATTGTAAAATGGTCTAATGAATTAGCGATTTCGTTGTAATTCACATTCCAAGTAATATTCGGTATGCTAATTACGTTGCCGATTGCCAAATTGCATTATCTCTTTTAGTTTCCGAGATATGGACTATCGACATCTTGCAATATTGGCTCTGCTTCTAACTTGGGATAGAATTGTAAATGGTCTTATGAATTAGCGATTTCGTTGTAATTCACATTCCAAGTAATATTCGGCATGCTAATTACGTTGCCGATTACCAAATTGCATTATCTCTTATAGTTTCCGAGATATGGACTATCGACATCTGACAATATTGGCTCTGCTTCTAACTTGGGTCAAAATTGTAAAATGGTCTTATGAATTAGCGATTTATCTCCAATTCACATTCCAACTAATATTCAGCATGCTAATTACGTTGCCGATTGCCAAATTGCATTATCTCTTAAAGTTTCCGAGATATGGACTATCGATATTTTACAATATTGGCTCTGCTTCTAACTTGCGTCAAAATTGTAAAATGGTCTTATGAATTAGCGATTTCGCTCCAATTCACATTCGAGGTAATATTCGGCATGCTAATTACGTTGCCGATTGCCAAATTGCATTATCTCTTATAGTTTCCGAGATATGGACTATCGACATCTTGCAATATTGGCTCTGCTTCTAACTTATGCCAGAATTGTAAAATGGTCTTATGAATTAGCGATTACGTTGCAATTCACATTCCAAGTAATATTGGGCATGCTAATTACTTTGCCGATTGCCAAATTGCATTATCTATTATAGTTTCCGAGATATGGACTATCGACATCTTGCAATATTGGCTCTGCTTCTAACTTGGGCCAGAATTGTAAAATGGTCTTATGAATTAGCGATTTCGTTGTAATTCACATTCCAAGTAATATTCGGCATGCTAATTACGTTGCCGATTGCCAAATTGCATTATCTCTTATAGTTTCCGAGATATGGACTATCGACATCTTGCGATATTGGCTCTGCTTCTAACTTGGGCCAGAATTGTAAAATGGTCTTATGAATTAGCGATTACGTTGCAATTCACATTCCAAGTAATATTGGGCATGCTAATTACTTTGCCGATTGCCAAATTGCATTATCTATTATAGTTTCCGAGATATGGACTATCGACATCTTGCAATATTGGCTCTGCTTCTAACTTGGGCCAGAATTGTAAAATGGTCTTATGAATTAGCGATTTCGTTGTAATTCACATTCCAAGTAATATTCGGCATGCTAATTACGTTGCCGATTGCCAAATTGCATTATCTCTTATAGTTTCCGAGATATGGACTATCGACATCTTGCGATATTGGCTCTGCTTCTAACTTGGGCCAGAATTGTAAAATGGTCTTATGAATTAGCGATTACGTTGCAATTCACATTCCAAGTAATATTGGGCATGCTAATTACTTTGCCGATTGCCAAATTGCATTATCTCTTAAAGTTTCCGAGATATGGACTATCGATATTTTACAATATTGGCTCTGCTTCTAACTTGCGTCAAAATTGTAAAATGGTCTTATGAATTAGCGATTTCGCTCCAATTCACATTCGAGGTAATATTCGGCATGCTAATTACGTTGCCGATTGCCAAATTGCATTATCTCTTATAGTTTCCGAGATATGGACTATCGACATCTTGCAATATTGGCTCTGCTTCTAACTTATGCCAGAATTGTAAAATGGTCTTATGAATTAGCGATTACGTTGCAATTCACATTCCAAGTAATATTGGGCATGCTAATTACTTTGCCGATTGCCAAATTGCATTATCTATTATAGTTTCCGAGATATGGACTATCGACATCTTGCAATATTGGCTCTGCTTCTAACTTGGGCCAGAATTGTAAAATGGTCTTATGAATTAGCGATTTCGTTGTAATTCACATTCCAAGTAATATTCGGCATGCTAATTACGTTGCCGATTGCCAAATTGCATTATCTCTTATAGTTTCCGAGATATGGACTATCGACATCTTGCGATATTGGCTCTGCTTCTAACTTGGGCCAGAATTGTAAAATGGTCTTATGAATTAGCGATTACGTTGCAATTCACATTCCAAGTAATATTGGGCATGCTAATTACTTTGCCGATTGCCAAATTGCATTATCTATTATAGTTTCCGAGATATGGACTATCGACATCTTGCAATATTGGCTCTGCTTCTAACTTGGGCCAGAATTGTAAAATGGTCTTATGAATTAGCGATTTCGTTGTAATTCACATTCCAAGTAATATTCGGCATGCTAATTACGTTGCCGATTGCCAAATTGCATTATCTATTATAGTTTCCGAGATATGGACTATCGACATCTTGCAATATTGGCTCTGCTTCTAACTTGGGCCAGAATTGTAAAATGGTCTTATGAATTAGCGATTTCGTTGTAATTCACATTCCAAGTAATATTCGGCATGCTAATTACGTTGCCGGTTGCCAAATTGGATTATCTCCTATAGTTTCCGAGATATGGACTATTGACATCTGACAATATTGGCTCTGCTTCTAACTTGGGCCAGAAATATAAAATGGTCTTATGAATTAGCGATTTCGCTCCAATTCACATTCCAAGTAATATTCGGCATGCTAATTACATTGCCGATGGAAAAATTGCATTATCTCTTATAGTTTCCGAGATATGGACTATCGACATTTTACAATATTGGCTCTGCTTCTAACTTGGGTCAAAATTGTAAAATGGTCTTATGAATTAGCGATTTCGTTGTAATTCACATTCCAAGTAATATTCGGCATACTAATTACGTTGCCGATTACCAAATTGCATTATCTCTTATAGTTTCCGAGATATGGACTATCGACATCTTGCAATATTGGCTCTGCTTCTAACTTGGGCCAGAATTGTAAAATGGTCTTATAAATTAGCGATTTCGTTGTAATTCACATTCCAAGTAATATTCGGCATGCTAATTACGTTGCCGATTGCCAAATTGCATTATCTCTTATAGTTTCCGAGATATGGACTATCGACATCTGACAATATTGGCTCCGCTTCTAACTTGGGCCAGAAATGTAAAATGGTCTTATGAATTAGCGATTTCGCTAAAATTCACATTCCAAGTAATATTCGGCATGCTAATTACGTTGCCGATTGCCAATTTGCATTATCTATTATAGTTTCCGAGATATGGACTATCGACATCTTGCAATATTGGCTCTGCTTCTAACTTGGGCCAGAATTGTAAAATGGTCTTATGAATTAGCGATTTCGTTGTAATTCACATTCCAAGTAATATTCGGCATGCTAATTACGTTGCCGATTGCCAAATTGCATTATCTCTTATAGTTTCCGAGATATGGACTATCGACATCTTGCGATATTGGCTCTGCTTCTAACTTGGCCCAGAATTGTAAAATGGTTTTATGAATTAGGTATTTCGCTCCAATTCACATTCCAAGTAATATTCGGCATGCTAATTACGTTGCCGGTTGCCAAATTGGATTATCTCCTATAGTTTCCGAGATATGGACTATTGACATCTGACAATATTGGCTCTGCTTCTAACTTGGGCCAGAAATATAAAATGGTCTTATGAATTAGCGATTTCGCTCCAATTCACATTCCAAGTAATATTCGGCATGCTAATTACATTGCCGATGGAAAAATTGCATTATCTCTTATAGTTTCCGAGATATGGACTATCGACATTTTACAATATTGGCTCTGCTTCTAACTTGGGTCAAAATTGTAAAATGGTCTTATGAATTAGCGATTTCGTTGTAATTCACATTCCAAGTAATATTCGGCATACTAATTACGTTGCCGATTACCAAATTGCATTATCTCTTATAGTTTCCGAGATATGGACTATCGACATCTTGCAATATTGGCTCTGCTTCTAACTTGGGCCAGAATTGTAAAATGGTCTTATAAATTAGCGATTTCGTTGTAATTCACATTCCAAGTAATATTCGGCATGCTAATTACGTTGCCGATTGCCAAATTGCATTATCTCTTATAGTTTCCGAGATATGGACTATCGACATCTGACAATATTGGCTCCGCTTCTAACTTGGGCCAGAAATGTAAAATGGTCTTATGAATTAGCGATTTCGCTAAAATTCACATTCCAAGTAATATTCGGCATGCTAATTACGTTGCCGACTGCCAATTTGCATTATCTCTTATAGTTTCCGATATATGGACTATCGACATCTTGCAAGATTGGCTCTGCTTCTAACTTGAGCCAGAATTGTAATATGGTCATATGAATTAGCGATTTCGTTGTAATTCACATTCCAAGTAATATTCGGCATGCTAATTACATTGCCTATGGCCAAATTGCATTATCTCTTATAGTTTCCGAGATATGGACTATCGACATATTACGATATTGGCTATGCTTCTATCTTGGGTCAAAATTGTAAAATGGTCTTATGAATTAGCGATTTCGTTGTAATTCACATTCCAAGTAATATTCGGCATGCTAATTACGTTGCCGATTGCCAAATTGCATTATCACTTTTAGTTTCCGAGATATGGACTATCGACATCTTGCAATATTGGCTCTGCTTCTAACTTGGGCCAGAATTGTAAATGGTCTTATGAATTAGCGATTTCGTTGTAATTCACATTCCAAGTAATATTCGGCATGCTAATTACTTTGCCGATTGCCAAATTGCATTATCTCTTATAGTTTCCGAGATATGGATTATCGACATCTTGCAATATTGGCTCTGCTTCTAACTTGGGTCAAAATTGTAATATGGTCTTATGAATTAGCGATTTCGCTCCAACTCACATTCCAAGTAATATTCGGCATGCTAATTACGCTGCCGATTGCCAAATTGCATTATCTCTTATAGTTTCCGAGATATGGACTATCGACATTTTACAATATTGGCTCTGCTTCTAACTTGGGTCAAAATTGTAAAATGGTCTTATGAATTAGCGATTTCGCTCCAATTCACATTCCAAGTAATATTCGGCATGCTAATTACGTTGCCTATTGCCAAATTGCATTATCCCTTATAGTTTCCGAGATATGGACTATCGACATCTTGCAATATTGGCTCTGCTTCTAACTTGGGAGAGAATTGTAAAATGGTCTTATGAATTAGCGATTTCGTTGTAATTCACTTTCCAAGTAATATAGGGCATGCTAATTACGTTGCCGATTGCCAAATTGCATTATCTCTTATAGTTTCCGAGATATGGACTATCGACATCTTGCAATGTTGGCTCTGCTTCTAACTTGGGCCAGAATTGTAAAATGGTCTTATGAATTAGCGATTTCGTTGTAATTCACATTCCAAGTAATATTCGGCATGCTAATTACGTTGCCGATTGCCAAATTGCATTATCTCTTTTAGTTTCCGAGATATGGACTATCGACATCTTGCAATATTGGCTCTGCTTCTAACTTGGGCCAGAATTGTAAATGGTCTTATGAATTAGCGATTTCGTTGTAATTCACATTCCAAGTAATATTCGGCATGCTAATTACGTTGCCGATTGCCAAATTGCATTATCTCTTATAGTTTCCGAGATATGGACTATCGACATTTTACAATATTCGCTCTGCTTCTAACTTGGACCAAAATTGTAATATGGTCTTATGAATTAGCGATTTCGCTCCAATTCACATTCCAAGTAATATTCGGCATGCTAATTACGTTGCCGATTGCCAAATTGCATTATGTCTTATAGTTTCCGAGATATGGACTATCGACATTTTACAATATTGGCTCTGCTTCTAACTTGGGCCAGAATTGTAAAATGGTCTAATGAATTAGCGATTTCGTTGTAATTCACATTCCAGGTAATATTCGGCATGCTAATTACGTTGCCGATTGCCAAATTGCATTATCTCTTTTAGTTTCCGAGATATGGACTATCGACATCTTGCAACATTGGCTCTGCTTCTAACTTGGGCCAGAATTGTAAATGGTCTTATGAATTAGCGATTTCGCTCCAATTCACATTCCAGGTAATATTCGGCATGCTAATTACGTTGCCGATTGCCAAATTGCATTATCTCTTATAGTTTCCGAGATATGGACTATCGACATCTTGCAATATTGGCTCTGCTTCTAACTTGGGCCAGAATTGTAAATTGTCTTATGAATTAGCGATTTCGCTCCAATTCACATTCCAAGTAATATTCGGCATGCTAATTACGTTGCCGATTGCCAAATTGCATTATCTCTTATAGTTTCCGAGATATGGACTATCGACATTTTACAATATTGGCTCTGCTTCTAACTTGGGCCAGAATTGTAAAATGGTCTAATGAATTAGCGATTTCGTTGTAATTCACATTCCAAGTAATATTCGGCATGCTAATTACGTTGCCGATTGCCAAATTGCATTATCTCTTTTAGTTTCCGAGATATGGACTATCGACATCTTGCAATATTGGCTCTGCTTCTAACTTGGGTCAAAATTGTAAAATGGTCTTATGAATTAGCGATTTCGCTCCAATTCACATTCCAGGTAATATTCGGCATGCTAATTACGTTGCCGATTGCCAAATTGCATTATCTCTTATAGTTTCCGAGATATGGACTATCGACATCTTGCAATATTGGCTCTGCTTCTAACTTGGGCCAGAATTGTAAAATGGTCTAATGAATTAGCGATTTCGTTGTAATTCACATTCCAAGTAATATTCGGCATGCTAATTACGTTGCCGATTGCCAAATTGCATTATCTCTTGTAGTTTCCGAGATATGGACTATCGACATCTGACAATATTGGCTCTGCTTCTAACTTGGGCCAGAATTGAAAAATGGTCTTATGAATTAGCGAATTCGCTCCAATTCACATTCCAAGTAATATTCGGCATGCTAATTACGTTGCCGATTGCCAAATTGCATTATCTCTTATAGTTTCCGAGATATGGAATATCGACATCTGACAATATTGGCTCAGCTTTTAACTTGGGCCAGAAATGTAAAATGGTCTTATGATTTAGCGATTTCGCTCCAATTCACATTCCAAGTAATATTCGGCATGCTAATTACGTTGCCGATTGCCAAATTGCATTATCTCTTATAGTTTGCGAGATATGGACTATCGACATCTTGCAATATTGGCTCTGCTTCTAACTTGGGCCAGAATTGTAAAATGGTCTTATGAAATAGCGATTTCGTTGTAATTCACATTCCAAGTAATATTCGGCATGCTAATTACGTTGCCGATTGCCAAATTGCATTATCTCTTATAGTTTCCGAGATATGGACTATCGACATCTTGCAATATTGGCTCTGCTTCTAACTTGGGTCAAAATTGTAAAATGGTCTTATGAATTAGCGATTTCGCTCCAATTCACATTCCAGGTAATATTCGGCATGCTAATTACGTTGCCGATTGCCAAATTGCATTATCTCTTATAGTTTCCGAGATATGGACTATCGACATCTTGCAATATTGGCTCTGCTTCTAACTTGGGCCAGAATTGTAAAATGGTCTAATGAATTAGCGATTTCGTTGTAATTCACATTCCAAGTAATATTCGGTATGCTAATTACGTTGCCGATTGCCAAATTGCATTATCTCTTTTAGTTTCCGAGATATGGACTATCGACATCTTGCAATATTGGCTCTGCTTCTAACTTGGGATAGAATTGTAAATGGTCTTATGAATTAGCGATTTCGTTGTAATTCACATTCCAAGTAATATTCGGCATGCTAATTACGTTGCCGATTACCAAATTGCATTATCTCTTATAGTTTCCGAGATATGGACTATCGACATCTGACAATATTGGCTCTGCTTCTAACTTGGGTCAAAATTGTAAAATGGTCTTATGAATTAGCGATTTATCTCCAATTCACATTCCAACTAATATTCAGCATGCTAATTACGTTGCCGATTGCCAAATTGCATTATCTCTTAAAGTTTCCGAGATATGGACTATCGATATTTTACAATATTGGCTCTGCTTCTAACTTGCGTCAAAATTGTAAAATGGTCTTATGAATTAGCGATTTCGCTCCAATTCACATTCGAGGTAATATTCGGCATGCTAATTACGTTGCCGATTGCCAAATTGCATTATCTCTTATAGTTTCCGAGATATGGACTATCGACATCTTGCAATATTGGCTCTGCTTCTAACTTATGCCAGAATTGTAAAATGGTCTTATGAATTAGCGATTACGTTGCAATTCACATTCCAAGTAATATTGGGCATGCTAATTACTTTGCCGATTGCCAAATTGCATTATCTATTATAGTTTCCGAGATATGGACTATCGACATCTTGCAATATTGGCTCTGCTTCTAACTTGGGCCAGAATTGTAAAATGGTCTTATGAATTAGCGATTTCGTTGTAATTCACATTCCAAGTAATATTCGGCATGCTAATTACGTTGCCGATTGCCAAATTGCATTATCTCTTATAGTTTCCGAGATATGGACTATCGACATCTTGCGATATTGGCTCTGCTTCTAACTTGGGCCAGAATTGTAAAATGGTCTTATGAATTAGCGATTACGTTGCAATTCACATTCCAAGTAATATTGGGCATGCTAATTACTTTGCCGATTGCCAAATTGCATTATCTATTATAGTTTCCGAGATATGGACTATCGACATCTTGCAATATTGGCTCTGCTTCTAACTTGGGCCAGAATTGTAAAATGGTCTTATGAATTAGCGATTTCGTTGTAATTCACATTCCAAGTAATATTCGGCATGCTAATTACGTTGCCGATTGCCAAATTGCATTATCTCTTATAGTTTCCGAGATATGGACTATCGACATCTTGCGATATTGGCTCTGCTTCTAACTTGGGCCAGAATTGTAAAATGGTCTTATGAATTAGCGATTACGTTGCAATTCACATTCCAAGTAATATTGGGCATGCTAATTACTTTGCCGATTGCCAAATTGCATTATCTCTTAAAGTTTCCGAGATATGGACTATCGATATTTTACAATATTGGCTCTGCTTCTAACTTGCGTCAAAATTGTAAAATGGTCTTATGAATTAGCGATTTCGCTCCAATTCACATTCGAGGTAATATTCGGCATGCTAATTACGTTGCCGATTGCCAAATTGCATTATCTCTTATAGTTTCCGAGATATGGACTATCGACATCTTGCAATATTGGCTCTGCTTCTAACTTATGCCAGAATTGTAAAATGGTCTTATGAATTAGCGATTACGTTGCAATTCACATTCCAAGTAATATTGGGCATGCTAATTACTTTGCCGATTGCCAAATTGCATTATCTATTATAGTTTCCGAGATATGGACTATCGACATCTTGCAATATTGGCTCTGCTTCTAACTTGGGCCAGAATTGTAAAATGGTCTTATGAATTAGCGATTTCGTTGTAATTCACATTCCAAGTAATATTCGGCATGCTAATTACGTTGCCGATTGCCAAATTGCATTATCTCTTATAGTTTCCGAGATATGGACTATCGACATCTTGCGATATTGGCTCTGCTTCTAACTTGGGCCAGAATTGTAAAATGGTCTTATGAATTAGCGATTACGTTGCAATTCACATTCCAAGTAATATTGGGCATGCTAATTACTTTGCCGATTGCCAAATTGCATTATCTATTATAGTTTCCGAGATATGGACTATCGACATCTTGCAATATTGGCTCTGCTTCTAACTTGGGCCAGAATTGTAAAATGGTCTTATGAATTAGCGATTTCGTTGTAATTCACATTCCAAGTAATATTCGGCATGCTAATTACGTTGCCGATTGCCAAATTGCATTATCTATTATAGTTTCCGAGATATGGACTATCGACATCTTGCAATATTGGCTCTGCTTCTAACTTGGGCCAGAATTGTAAAATGGTCTTATGAATTAGCGATTTCGTTGTAATTCACATTCCAAGTAATATTCGGCATGCTAATTACGTTGCCGGTTGCCAAATTGGATTATCTCCTATAGTTTCCGAGATATGGACTATTGACATCTGACAATATTGGCTCTGCTTCTAACTTGGGCCAGAAATATAAAATGGTCTTATGAATTAGCGATTTCGCTCCAATTCACATTCCAAGTAATATTCGGCATGCTAATTACATTGCCGATGGAAAAATTGCATTATCTCTTATAGTTTCCGAGATATGGACTATCGACATTTTACAATATTGGCTCTGCTTCTAACTTGGGTCAAAATTGTAAAATGGTCTTATGAATTAGCGATTTCGTTGTAATTCACATTCCAAGTAATATTCGGCATACTAATTACGTTGCCGATTACCAAATTGCATTATCTCTTATAGTTTCCGAGATATGGACTATCGACATCTTGCAATATTGGCTCTGCTTCTAACTTGGGCCAGAATTGTAAAATGGTCTTATAAATTAGCGATTTCGTTGTAATTCACATTCCAAGTAATATTCGGCATGCTAATTACGTTGCCGATTGCCAAATTGCATTATCTCTTATAGTTTCCGAGATATGGACTATCGACATCTGACAATATTGGCTCCGCTTCTAACTTGGGCCAGAAATGTAAAATGGTCTTATGAATTAGCGATTTCGCTAAAATTCACATTCCAAGTAATATTCGGCATGCTAATTACGTTGCCGATTGCCAATTTGCATTATCTCTTATAGTTTCCGAGATATGGACTATCGACATCTTGCAATATTGGCTCTGCTTCTAACTTGGGCCAGAATTGTAAAATGGTCTTATAAATTAGCGATTTCGTTGTAATTCACATTCCAAGTAATATTCGGCATGCTAATTACGTTGCCGATTGCCAAATTGCATTATCTCTTATAGTTTCCGAGATATGGACTATCGACATCTGACAATATTGGCTCCGCTTCTAACTTGGGCCAGAAATGTAAAATGGTCTTATGAATTAGCGATTTCGCTAAAATTCACATTCCAAGTAATATTCGGCATGCTAATTACGTTGCCGATTGCCAATTTGCATTATCTCTTATAGTTTCCGATATATGGACTATCGACATCTTGCAATATTGGCTCTGCTTCTAACTTGGGCCAGAATTGTAAATGGTCTTATGAATTAGCGATTTCGTTGTAATTCACATTCCAAGTAATATTCGGCATGCTAATTACTTTGCCGATTGCCAAATTGCATTATCTCTTATAGTTTCCGAGATATGGATTATCGACATCTTGCAATATTGGCTCTGCTTCTAACTTGGGTCAAAATTGTAATATGGTCTTATGAATTAGCGATTTCGCTCCAACTCACATTCCAAGTAATATTCGGCATGCTAATTACGCTGCCGATTGCCAAATTGCATTATCTCTTATAGTTTCCGAGATATGGACTATCGACATTTTACAATATTGGCTCTGCTTCTAACTTGGGTCAAAATTGTAAAATGGTCTTATGAATTAGCGATTTCGCTCCAATTCACATTCCAAGTAATATTCGGCATGCTAATTACGTTGCCTATTGCCAAATTGCATTATCCCTTATAGTTTCCGAGATATGGACTATCGACATCTTGCAATATTGGCTCTGCTTCTAACTTGGGCCAGAATTGTAAAATGGTCTTATGAATTAGCGATTTCGTTGTAATTCACTTTCCAAGTAATATAGGGCATGCTAATTACGTTGCCGATTGCCAAATTGCATTATCTCTTATAGTTTCCGAGATATGGACTATCGACATCTTGCAATGTTGGCTCTGCTTCTAACTTGGGCCAGAATTGTAAAATGGTCTTATGAATTAGCGATTTCGTTGTAATTCACATTCCAAGTAATATTCGGCATGCTAATTACGTTGCCGATTGCCAAATTGCATTATCTCTTTTAGTTTCCGAGATATGGACTATCGACATCTTGCAATATTGGCTCTGCTTCTAACTTGGGCCAGAATTGTAAATGGTCTTATGAATTAGCGATTTCGTTGTAATTCACATTCCAAGTAATATTCGGCATGCTAATTACGTTGCCGATTGCCAAATTGCATTATCTCTTATAGTTTCCGAGATATGGACTATCGACATTTTACAATATTCGCTCTGCTTCTAACTTGGACCAAAATTGTAATATGGTCTTATGAATTAGCGATTTCGCTCCAATTCACATTCCAAGTAATATTCGGCATGCTAATTACGTTGCCGATTGCCAAATTGCATTATGTCTTATAGTTTCCGAGATATGGACTATCGACATTTTACAATATTGGCTCTGCTTCTAACTTGGGCCAGAATTGTAAAATGGTCTAATGAATTAGCGATTTCGTTGTAATTCACATTCCAAGTAATATTCGGCATGCTAATTACGTTGCCGATTGCCAAATTGCATTATCTCTTTTAGTTTCCGAGATATGGACTATCGACATCTTGCAACATTGGCTCTGCTTCTAACTTGGGCCAGAATTGTAAATGGTCTTATGAATTAGCGATTTCGCTCCAATTCACATTCCAGGTAATATTCGGCATGCTAATTACGTTGCCGATTGCCAAATTGCATTATCTCTTATAGTTTCCGAGATATGGACTATCGACATCTTGCAATATTGGCTCTGCTTCTAACTTGGGCCAGAATTGTAAATTGTCTTATGAATTAGCGATTTCGCTCCAATTCACATTCCAAGTAATATTCGGCATGCTAATTACGTTGCCGATTGCAAATTGCATTATCTCTTATAGTTTCCGAGATATGGACTATCGACATTTTACAATATTGGCTCTGCTTCTAACTTGGGCCAGAATTGTAAAATGGTCTAATGAATTAGCGATTTCGTTGTAATTCACATTCCAAGTAATATTCGGCATGCTAATTACGTTGCCGATTGCCAAATTGCATTATCTCTTTTAGTTTCCGAGATATGGACTATCGACATCTTGCAATATTGGCTCTGCTTCTAACTTGGGTCAAAATTGTAAAATGGTCTTATGAATTAGCGATTTCGCTCCAATTCACATTCCAGGTAATATTCGGCATGCTAATTACGTTGCCGATTGCCAAATTGCATTATCTCTTATAGTTTCCGAGATATGGACTATCGACATCTTGCAATATTGGCTCTGCTTCTAACTTGGGCCAGAATTGTAAAATGGTCTAATGAATTAGCGATTTCTTTGTAATTCACATTCCAAGTAATATTCGGCATGCTAATTACGTTGCCGATTGCCAAATTGCATTATCTCTTATAGTTTCCGAGATATGGACTATCGACATCTTGCAATATTGGCTCTGCTTCTAACTTATGCCAGAATTGTAAAATGGTCTTATGAATTAGCGATTACGTTGCAATTCACATTCCAAGTAATATTGGGCATGCTAATTACTTTGCCGATTGCCAAATTGCATTATCTATTATAGTTTCCGAGATATGGACTATCGACATCTTGCAATATTGGCTCTGCTTCTAACTTGGGCCAGAATTGTAAAATGGTCTTATGAATTAGCGATTTCGTTGTAATTCACATTCCAAGTAATATTCGGCATGCTAATTACGTTGCCGATTGCCAAATTGCATTATCTCTTTTAGTTTCCGAGATATGGACTATCGACATCTTGCAATATTGGCTCTGCATCTAACTTGGGCCAGAATTGTAAATGGTCTTATGAATTAGCGATGTCGTTGTAATTCACATTCCAAGTAATATTCGGCATGCTAATTACGTTGCCGATTGCCAAATTGCAGTATCTCTTATAGTTTCCGAGATATGGACTCCCAACATCTTGCAATATTGGCTCTGCTTCTAACTTGGGCCGGAATTGTAAAATGGTCTTATGAATTAGCGATTTCGTTGTAATTCACATTCCAAGTAATATTCGGCATGCTAATTACGTTGCCGATTGCCAAATTGCATTATGTCTTATAGTTTCCGAGATATGGACTCTCAACATCTTGCAATATTGGCTCTGCTTTTAACTTGGGCCGGAATTGTAAAATGGACTTATGAATTAGCGATGTCGTTGTAATTCACATTCCAAGTAATATTCGGCATGCTAATTACGTTGCCGATTGCCAAATTGCATTATCTCTTGTAGTTTCCGAGGTATAGACTATCGACATTTTACAATATTGTTTCTTCTTCTAACTTGGGTCAAAATTGTAAAATGGTCTTACGTATTAGCGATTTATCTCCAATTCACATTCCAAGTAATATTCGGCATGCTAATTACGTTGCCGATTGCCAAATTGCATTATCTCTTATAGTTTCCGAGATATGGACTATCGGCATCTGACAATATTGGCTCAGCTTCTAACTTGGGCCAGAATTGAAAAATGGTCTTATGAATTAGCGAATTCGCTCCAATTCACATTCCAAGTAATATTCGGCATGCTAATTACGTTGCCGATTGCCAAATTGCATTATCTCTTATAGTTTCCGAGATATGGAATATCGACATCTGACAATATTGGCTCAGCTTCTAACTTGGGCCAGAAATGTAAAATGGTCTTATGATTTAGCGATTTCGCTCCAATTCACATTCCAAGTAATATTCGGCATGCTAATTACGTTGCCGATTGCCAAATTGCATTATCTCTTATAGTTTGCGAGATATGGACTATCGACATCTTGCAATATTGGCTCTGCTTCTAACTTGGGCCAGAATTGTAAAATGGTCTTATGAAATAGCGATTTCGTTGTAATTCACATTCCAAGTAATATTCGGCATGCTAATTACGTTGCCGATTGCCAAATTGCATTATCTCTTATAGTTTCCGAGATATGGACTATCGACATCTTGCAATATTGGCTCTGCTTCTAACTTGGGATAGAATTGTAGAATGGTCTTAAGAATTAGCGATTTCGTTGTAATTCACATTCCAAGTAATATTCGGCATGCTAATTACTTTGCCGATTGCCAAATTGCATTATCTCTTATAGTTTCCGAGATATGGACTATCGACATCTTGCAATATTGGATCTGCTTCTAACTTGGGCCAGAATTGTAAAATGGTCTTATGAATTAGCGATTTCGTTGTAATTCACATTTCAAGTAATATTCGGCATGCTAATTACGTTGCCGATTGCCAAATTGCATTATCTCTTATAGTTTCCGAGATATGGACTATCGACATCTTGCAATATTGGCTCTGCTTCTAACTTGAGCCAGAATTGTAAAATGGTCTTATGAATTAGCGATTTCGTTGTAATTCACATTCCAAGTAATATTCGGCATGCTAATTACGTTGCCGATTGCCAAATTGCATTATCTCTTATAGTTTCCGAGATATGAACTATCGGCATCTTGCAATATTGGCTCTGTTTCTAACTTGGGCCAGAATTGTAAAATGGTCTTATGAATTAGCGATTTCGTTGAAATTCACATTCCAAGTAATATTCGGCATGCTAATTACGTTGCCGATTACCAAATTGCATTATCTCTTATAGTTTCCGAGATATGGACTATCGACATCTTGCAATATTGGCTCTGCTTCTAACTTGGGATAGAATTGTAAAATGGTCTTAAGAATTAGCGATTTCGTTGTAATTCACATTCCAAGTAATATTCGGCATGCTAATTACGTTGCCGATTGCCAAATTGCATTATCTCTTATAGTTTCCGAGATATGGACTATCGACATCTTGCAATATTGGCTCTGCTTCTAACTTGGGATAGAATTGTAAAATGGTCTTATGAATTAGCGATTTCGTTGTAATTCACATTCCAAGTAATATTCGGCATGCTAATTACGTTGCCGATTGCCAAATTGCATTATCTCTTATAGTTTCCGAGATATGGACTATCGACATCTTACAATATTGGCTCTGCTTCTAACTTGAGCCAGAATTGTAAAATGGTCTTATGAATTAGCGATTTCGTTGTAATTCACATTCCAAGTAATATTCGGCATGCTAATTACGTTGCCGATTGGCAAATTGCATTATCTCTTATAGTTTCCGAGATATGAACTATCGGCATCTTGCAATATTGGCTCTGTTTCTAACTTGGGCCAGAATTGTAAAATGGTCTTATGAATTAGCGATTTCGTTATAATTCACATTCCAAGTAATATTCGGCATGCTAATTACGTTGCCGATTACCAAATTGCATTATCTCTTATAGTTTCCGAGATATGGACTATCGACATCTGACAATATTGGCTCTGCTTCTAACTTGGGTCAAAATTGTAAAATGGTCTTATGAATTAGCGATTTCGCTCCAATTCACATTCCAAGTAATATTCGGCATGCTAATTACGTTGCCGGTTGCCAAATTGGATTATCTCTTATAGTTTCCGAGATATGGACTATCGACATTTTACAATATTGGCTCTGCTTCTAACTTGGTTCAAAATTGTAAAATGGTCTTATGAATTAGCGATTTCGTTGTAATTCACATTCCAAGTAATATTCGGCATACTGATTACGTTGCCGATTGCCAAATTGCATTATCTCTTATAGTTTCCGAGATATGGACTATCGACATCTTGCAATATTGGCTCTGCTTCTAACTTGGGCCAGAATTGTAAAATGGTCTTATAAATTAGCGATTTCGTTGTAATTCACATTCCAAGTAATATTCGGCATGCTAATTACGTTGCCGATTGCCAAATTGCATTATCTCTTATAGTTTCCGAGGTATAGACTATCGACATTTTACAATATTGTTTCTGCTACTAACTTGGGTCAAAATTGTAAAATGGTCTTACGTATTAGCGATTTATCTCCAATTCACATTCCAAGTAATATTCGGCATGCTAATTACGTTGCCGATTGCCAAATTGCATTATCTCTTATAGTTTCCGAGATATGGACTATCGACATCTGACAATATTGGCTCTGCTTCTAACTTGGGCCAGAATTGTAAAATGGTCTTATGAATTAGCGAATTCGCTCCACTTCACATTCCAAGTAATATTCGGCATGCTAATTACGTTGCCGATTGCCAAATTGCATTATCTCTTATAGTTTCCGAGATATGGAATATCGACATCTGACAATATTGGCTCAGTTTCTAACTTGGGCCAGAAATGTAAAATGGTCTTATGATTTAGCGATTTCGCTCCAATTCACATTCCAAGTAATATTCGGCATGCTAATTACGTTGCCGATTGCCAAATTGCATTATCTATTATAGTTTCCGAGATATAGACTATCGACATCTTGCAATATTGGCTCTGCTTCTAACTTGGGCCAGAATTGTAAAATGGTCTTATGAATTAGCGATTTCGTTGTAATTCACATTCCAAGTAATATTCGGCATGCTAATTACGTTGCCGATTGCCAAATTGCATTATCTCTTTTAGTTTCCGAGATATGGACTATCGACATCTTGCAATATTGGCTCTGCTTCTAACTTGGGCCAGAATTGTAAATGGTCTTATGAATTAGCGATGTCGTTGTAATTCACATTCCAAGTAATATTCGGCATGCTAATTACGTTGCCGATTGCCAAATTGCATTATCTCTTGTAGTTTCCGAGATATGGACTATCGACATCTGACAATATTGGCTCTGCTTCTAACTTGGGCCAGAATTGAAAAATGGTCTTATGAATTAGCGAATTCGCTCCAATTCACATTCCAAGTAATATTCGGCATGCTAATTACGTTGCCGATTGCCAAATTGCATTATCTCTTTTAGTTTCCGAGATATGGAATATCGACATCTGACAATATTGGCTCAGCTTTTAACTTGGGCCAGAAATGTAAAATGGTCTTATGATTTAGCGATTTCGCTCCAATTCACATTCCAAGTAATATTCGGCATGCTAATTACGTTGCCGATTGCCAAATTGCATTATCTCTTATAGTTTGCGAGATATGGACTATCGACATCTTGCAATATTGGCTCTGCTTCTAACTTGGGCCAGAATTGTAAAATGGTCTTATGAAATAGCGATTTCGTTGTAATTCACATTCCAAGTAATATTCGGCATGCTAATTACGTTGCCGATTGCCAAATTGCATTATCTCTTATAGTTTCCGAGATATGGACTATCGACATCTTGCAATATTGGCTCTGCTTCTAACTTGGGTCAAAATTGTAAAATGGTATTATGAATTAGCGATTTCGCTCCAATTCACATTCCAGGTAATATTCGGCATGCTAATTACGTTGCCGATTGCCAAATTGCATTATCTCTTATAGTTTCCGAGATATGGACTATCGACATCTTGCAATATTGGCTCTGCTTCTAACTTGGGCCAGAATTGTAAAATGGTCTAATGAATTAGCGATTTCGTTGTAATTCACATTCCAAGTAATATTCGGCATGCTAATTACGTTGCCGATTGCCAAATTGCATTATCTCTTTTAGTTTCCGAGATATGGACTATCGACATCTTGCAATATTGGCTCTGCTTCTAACTTGGGCCAGAATTGTAAATGGTCTTATGAATTAGCGATTTCGTTGTAATTCACATTCCAAGTAATATTCGGCATGCTAATTACGTTGCCGATTACCAAATTGCATTATCTCTTATAGTTTCCGAGATATGGACTATCGACATCTGACAATATTGGCTCTGCTTCTAACTTGGGTCAAAATTGTAAAATGGTCTTATGAATTAGCGATTTATCTCCAATTCACATTCCAACTAATATTCAGCATGCTAATTACGTTGCCGATTGCCAAATTGCATTATCTCTTAAAGTTTCCGAGATATGGACTATCGATATTTTACAATATTGGCTCTGCTTCTAACTTGCGTCAAAATTGTAAAATGGTCTTATGAATTAGCGATTTCGCTCCAATTCACATTCGAGGTAATATTCGGCATGCTAATTACGTTGCCGATTGCCAAATTGCATTATCTCTTATAGTTTCCGAGATATGGACTATCGACATCTTGCAATATTGGCTCTGCTTCTAACTTATGCCAGAATTGTAAAATGGTCTTATGAATTAGCGATTACGTTGCAATTCACATTCCAAGTAATATTGGGCATGCTAATTACTTTGCCGATTGCCAAATTGCATTATCTATTATAGTTTCCGAGATATGGACTATCGACATCTTGCAATATTGGCTCTGCTTCTAACTTGGGCCAGAATTGTAAAATGGTCTTATGAATTAGCGATTTCGTTGTAATTCACATTCCAAGTAATATTCGGCATGCTAATTACGTTGCCGATTGCCAAATTGCATTATCTCTTTTAGTTTCCGAGATATGGACTATCGACATCTTGCAATATTGGCTCTGCATCTAACTTGGGCCAGAATTGTAAATGGTCTTATGAATTAGCGATGTCGTTGTAATTCACATTCCAAGTAATATTCGGCATGCTAATTACGTTGCCGA